>NC_056725.1:22507656-22642656 GCF_019279795.1 Protopterus annectens
TTTAGGATATTTCATTGGAAACTACATATTCTGTGGAGTCTACCTGGGGTATAAAAATCTTTCCTCCGGTAGTCTGCAAATGTTGGAGGTGTGATGGGGAAGAGATTTAATTGGGAACATCTGCAAGTGCAGTAAGTTGGCAGACTAAATTCCCTGCAGGATGCACTGTCAGATGCTGGGTGGACCTGTTGTTGTCACGAGGGAGATTATTTTTCTGTTCTGATGCAGAATCTGAATTGCCTAGACATGGCAAGACTTTGCTCTGTCTAATTATGGTGGCTGCCAAGAAAGCAATTACTAGAAAATGGAAATCTAAACCAGCTATATTGAATACAGTAACAGATAAAACTAGAATTGAGATATTTAGAAAAGGGTAGGAGCATACTTGGGGGAAAAATGTGGGAACAATACATACAGGTGAGGAATGAGGTTTGTAATTGAAAATGGGTAGATTGTAAGTGCATGTTTGCAGCTGGGGATGTCAGTATGGTTTGGTGTAAAATTCTTGCAACTAGGATTGCTGGTGTTTTCATTTATGTATATAATTGCCTATCGCAAGTGATTTGATAAAGATGTCTAAAGTTATTAATGGCCACATGAAACCAAGATCCCTATGTAGGGGAAGACGTATCTTACTGATATTACAAGACAATCCATAGCTAGAACTTGCCTTCCATATCTTCTGTATGCTTCAGTTTTTACCAACCTGAGCAACACAGATTAACTATGACTAGAGTTTGTCATGAACACCTTAAAAGACCATCACTATACTGCATTAAAAATATACTAGCTAGAATTGCCCAACAATTTATTCCCAACACGTTACTCATTTTATATGCTTGACAAATGTCCTTTCCCCAGCACTGCACTATTCCTGTACCAGAGATCCAACACATCCCTCTTGATCTCAACCAAATCTAACAGCAGAAGGAGCAATGTTATTGCTGTATATGAAAACTAAGTAACATCTTCCTTTCACACAAGTAGGCAAATGAACTTTAAAAACTCTGCTCAAAAGCACTGCAACAAAGTTTTGCTATTCATGTACACCATGCTAGATTCTACTCGTGCACATGTTCCATAGCACTAAACTGGACTCGAGCCAAATATCTTCAACCTCTCCCCACCCCAACTCTTTCCTCAGTAAAATGTATCCTGGATCAACAAAATGTACTCCCATCTCAAACTCCATTAACTGTTTTTTTCCAGCAACTCCTTTTCAATAATTCTACTCCGCCCCCAATTACTAACCTGATATCTCCACTCCTTTGGGCAGTTCCTATATGCAATCTAATGCACAAAGTTGCTAGTTAAATCCTTAGCTATACATGAAGTGCTGCTTCTGTAATTCAGTCACCTGTAACATACTAGATACATGATGTTTCTTCCTCCCCATGATTATCCTTTGTATAAATATCAATGGTTTAAAATATATGCAGTGCATAATACTGCCTTTATTTCTAGTGAAACATGCTAGAAGTAAGGTAATGCAGTTTCCTATTTCTTGACTAAATGTATAACAGTGATACTAAATATAAATTAATACAGTGTAGCTTTTCTCCCCAGGCCTCCATTAAAAACTGGTTTTCCCAGATGGATGTTGAGGGGTATGCAGGGGACTGTTTGTTACCATATATAAATCAAGAATGGTGGCTGTTTTATAGCTAGGATTTGAAGACTGCATTGAAGTTAAAGCCACTGATGAGGCTTGCTGGAGTGTTTACTGCTAAGTTTTCTAGAATGGTGTGGGGTGGGTAGTTTTGATTATAAAATCTGCCTGCGAAGAGGGCAGCTTTATAAATCCATTTACACATCCATTTAAATCCATTTATAGGCATTTGGACTGCTTAGGATTAACTTGGTCAATGTGCAATGCTGTCTGGGTATAATGCACTACATGGCTGGGTATTTCTTGTAGGGTTTTGCTTTTGCCAACCCCCCCCCCCCCCCCAAACGACAGAATGAAAGTTGGGTAGCTATGAGAATATTGCTGTCTTGTATAGTTAATACAGCAGTAATACATAATGGACCATACAGCATATCTATACCTGGGCTAGGCCTTTGGCACCAGTACCTACATAGGGATAGACTTGTAAATCAATATTAATCCTTGTATTGTGCAGTGGATTGTTAAATGTTTTTTTGATTGAACCAATGTGTTTGGAGTTGCAGGTAAGCTTCTGAAAGCAAAATAAAAATGTTATGCTTGAAGCTTTAGTTTTGGGACCTCTCCTATTTGGTGTATATTTCAGACCAAGAGGCCAGCACTCCTAAAGAGTAATTTTTCTTTTTAATTTGGTATTTAGATTTTCATCTGGCTCACATTTGCTCCCTCGTGTTCTGTGCAATGACACTGGCCTCAAATGTAAAAAAAAGTGGAACATTCATTTTGGTAGTTTGTTAAAATATAGAAGCAACCCTCCAATCAGACTTCCTGATCATCTTAAGGTAAACCTAGATTGGATGGGCAGCCTCAAATTTGAATTTGGAAACTTCAAGATGGGAAGGAAAGATTAAAGATAAGATTCTGGAATTGGGACACTTACTGGAGGTATTGTTAGGTACAGTTTTCAATAGACTAAGTATTGACTTACAAACAGCCAGCTAGTATAGGTATTTTAAAGGAATAAAGCCTTTACAGACACCCAGCTGGAGTTCAGCAAATCCTAGGTGTGCTTTAATGAGTCTTTTTTAGAGCAGGGACCTAGTGAGAGCATCCACAACCTATGTTCAGAGGCAGAGCCAGTGGCATGTGTCCATTGCACAAAGCCTCCTGAAGTATTCAAATACAGGAGGATAGGTGCATCAAAACTGTCACCTAGGATGACTTCTACCACTACTCCATGGATACTTAGATGGCATGTTCATTTTATTACTGGTTTTCATTGAAAATGACTAATTACTCCCAATAGGGTTGTGGCCTAGTCTATGGGAAGAGCCATAGTAGTAGTCATGTAGACTAGGGAAAGTTTGGCTAATGCAGCACGTAAATGCTAGAGTACTGTGATCATGTATCCTCTTGAGTTGCCACCAAGTTGTGCAGATGAAACCTCAATTTTTAAACTCATTTAAATAGCTGCACCTTAATATGGCTGTCATGATGTAATGGTGTATGCCAATAATGGAAAATGAATGCAGGCATTTGGTGTGCAAATAAGACACGAGGTGGGTCAGTGCTTTTCCTATTTTACCTTCAAAGGGGCAACCTTGCTAATGGGCTATTCTGTTAGCTTGCTGGTTGGTATTCTTACTAAAATAAGTTGAGGACCATGTCAGCGATTTCTTTAATGAAGTCATGAAGCCTGCTACTTAACAAAATAGATGCTCACGCAAGTGTCATTATTACAAGCAATCTCTTTGAATTATAAAGGAGAATTTAGTACTACCAATACTTTGGATTCCTCTGATTTAAGATGGTTGCACACTGATCAGCAGCATAACATCAGATCTTTCAGTGTGAAAACAAAGGAGTGCCGTTGAAAATGTGTAAAATTCTTTAACTGGCTAGTAACGCTGCCTGGATGCCAAAGAGAAAATTTGGAAAGCTTGGAAGAGTCTACTAGAAAATTGGAGAACCATCAAAGGATTCTGCAGCTGTTCAGCAAAAAGCAGTTCAAGCTTCAGCTTTGGTTCAAGATACTGCTTCTGTAATTTAGAGAAAAATGTACTCTGGTGGGGGGGGGGGAGATTAGAGTGAAGGAATATATCAATTCAAGAGTGAAGGAATATATCAATTAAAATATTTTCCAATCTTGTTTGATCAGGTCATATGAATGGCTAGTTAAACTGCAAAAAAAATCAGGTTGACATGAAAAAGCTGACTGAAGTTTCTTAACCTGTTTAAAATAGTTTAGAAGACTATGCACAACCTGATTTTCTGCTGTACCAGAGAAACTGGAAGGAAGACTATTTTACAAAGGCATAAAATGCAACTTGACTGGTACTGTACAGTAGAATTTAATTGAACAGGCACAAGTGTATCCTCCAAATCTGTCCACGAGAAAGCAGTTTATCTATGTTAGTAAAGATGTGATCCTACCATCAAAGCTTATTCTGACAATTGTGGCAGAAAGGCAAGATATTAAACTGGAGGTGGCAGATTGTAGAAAAATGATTCGCTGTACACCAGGTGGAAGAGAAACCTTTATCCTGTTTGGGGGAATGGCAAGAGGCAGGTGTGATTTTAAACTGCTGTATCCAGAGGTCAGTGTTTTTTCTTGTATGTTATTTGATGCAGAACAGACTAAAGAGGAAACAGTTTAACCAACAAGCAGAAAGTGACTGCTGCTCATCCTGATAAGGTTCATAGACTTTGGCAGAGAAAACTTTTCCAATGTTCCAAAGGAAATACTTGAGAGAAAAAAGGCAATAGTTTACTAGAATTGGGAATACCTTTGACTTGAAACTGGTCTGGTGTTGGGAAAGGGAGTTGAACAAGACCATCTCTGAAATAAGTGAATGAATAGACTAAACCAGCATCACATTTGTGAATTATGATTTTGCAAGAAAGTGGCTGAAAAACGCTATTGATAAACTTGTAGGTGGACACTACAAATACCTTGCGTTCTATTTGTTTAGATCACTAAAAGGGGGAAGCTAAGTAAACCCTTAAGTGTTTAAAACATTTCATTGGAAGTAAATACTGTGGGAAGAAATGGCCAAGAAATTATGGCTAGGTTTGTATAGGCCATAGGGCCGATAGCCTAGTACCAACCTATGATAAACTAAATGTTCTGTACAGTAAAGGTGGTGTATTTGTGGAAAGACTGAACAAAAGCAAGTTTAATGGTCATATGCTGGGATCATGGGCTGGTGGGGTATATAAAAGTGCACGGATTAAATTTGTGTAGTTAGGATATCTTTTTCAAAGGTGAATGTCTAGAATACTACCTTTGGTTTAAACTATAAATGGGCATTTTTTTAAGCATGTAGACTTTAAAATAAAAGCCACAAAAGTGCTAGGCTTCTTACAGCTGCAAAGATTGGCTTGTTTTTCACTGGAGTTTGTCTGCAGCTGATGGTAACTGTTCATTCTTTGAGTGAAATATAACTAATTGCAGAGTACATTTCCATGGAGGAAAACTGTTTGCAGGCGTGGTTAATCTTGAATTAAATATTCTTTGTGGGAATTGCAAAATTTAAAGGTACAGTGGCAAGCTGTTCAGTGAAAAATGTTTTTAAAATATGGGAAGGGAATAAGGAGTAACAACCTCCCTAGCAACCTTTCTACTTTAATGTAATTAGTAGAACAGTGTAAAATGTAGTTCTTTTTTTAAAGATAACCAGTGTACTTTTCCTTAAGGCTAAAAGTTGCTGTTTTCTAAAGGCATACACAGTGTTTAATATCTGGAAGGGAAAGAGCAATAAGTACAGGCAATCCATGTATGTGGGGAGTGTAGGCTGTAGCATGTGCATGCGCTTTAGCATGGGTAACATTAATTTTTATAATGTCTATAGGTGCAGCTGTCAATTTGGGGCAGTTCCATTTTGAAGTATTAAACTTCATGTTTTGAAGATGTGCATATTTTTTTGTGTTCAGAGTTAATAGGGGATGGGGTGTTTAATGACAGATTCAAAATGGAGATGAGAAGAAACTGTACAAAAGATCAGCCTGACCAACTTGTATATACAAGAATATAAACTCTTGAGCACACTTAAAATATACAAGTACTAGAAAAACAAAGTACCAGTGTGTAGCAGAAGTACACTTTAATAAAATCCACAGTAAAATCCAATGGAAACAAACGAGATGAGCGCTTTCACAACAAATGTTGCTTCATCAGAACTACTAAATACACAGTTCGTCATTTTATAGGAAAGTAATTAAATAGGGTCAATTACCTTAAAGCCCTAGATCTCTGTGCAGGCTTTAAGGGAATGCTGCAGTTCAAACCCTTGCCTCTATTTGCAGCCAGATTATATGTCCATTTATTTCCAAACATTCAATGCAGGTCTTTCATTTCTGCCTGTTTTGCCAAGCTCTAAAACCAAAATTTTTAACATGTTCACTCCCTTTCGGTACATGCTTGGCAAGAGCATTCCTGCCATTCTTGCTATTAATGTCATAAACATGTTCCCTAATGTGATTTTAGTTGTCTAGAGGTCATACCCACAAGAACGTTTCACATGGTACACCAAATTATTGCTATTTTTTGGTAAACATCAAAAGTGCATAGATGTCCATTCATAGGATGCATAAAGATGGTCAGTCCCAAAATAGCCACAAACATTGCATTTGTCCACATGCAAGAGTCCCTGATGTAGCTCTACTTCTTGATTAGAATTATTGAAAGATAGAGGTTTATAGCACAAGCGTTTCTTCAAAGAAACATTTTTATAGATTAAATGTGGCTGTCTAAAATCTTCTTGAACTTGGTTTGAGGCAAGAACTTTCCAATGTCTTATGTTATAGTCTAAGTCTGTCGAATATGTAATAGACATCCTAAGACCATCATTCCACTTGGGGTGTTCATTCATACCAGCATTCTCTGTAGTAAGATCTAGCTCTGTCAGATCTACATACAATCACATCATTCTGTACAGTTCCAACATCAAACTGTGTACCCTCTTGGTTTATATTCATCAGACTATCGGATGTGCATGTCACTGTCTCTCGTGTAGCCTTGCTGACATGTAAAACTGCCTCTTTCATAGCATTTATTAGTTTTCTTGGGGTGCATACTCTTAGAATGTAGCTTGTTCACCTTACAGGATTTTCCAAATAGTCTAGTGATCTAGTTGTAATCAACACTAACATCAAGATACAGCATCAGTATTTGAGTCACCATACGTGAGCCTCAAATCTGTGAGGCTCTCTAACTCACAAAGGACCAACTCCTGAGTGGTGCCTCTCTCAAACATTTCTTCCACAAATCGATTGTAAAATCTTTTCCTTGAGTTATAATCCTTGAAAACATACATGTACTCCCATTGGGCAAGCACCATGTTCGCATAAATATGGGGGGCAGGAAGAGTGGTCCTTCAGGATTAAATGGGTAATGTGTAGTTGCTGAAGTAATAAGAATTTGGGCCATTGGAGTGCTTTAAGGGCGAGAGAGTGATGGGGAATTATAAGGGAGACTAGTAGCAAATTTGGCAATTTTAAGTAAGTTTGGAGAGTAAGTTTGAATATTTCTAAGAATAGGGGCTGCATACATAAGACAAGGTAATAAACTGGGCTAGGGATGTTTGAGGAAGGTGTAAAATTGCTGATTGAGAAAAAAGTTTCTGGTGTTTAGTGTTGGATGTATTGTATTTTGGTCATCAATGATGCCTAGCAGTTTGGTACGGGGTTCAGGTTTAATATTAAGCGAGATTATTGAAAAGGATTTGATGTGCCTGTGTTTTAAGAAGTGGTTTAGTTTTTAGGATTTTAAGTAAAAGTTGATTGTCAGCCATGTTTCAACAGAAGGAAAGGAGTTCTGAGATTGGGGGTGCTATGTGCAGTGGTAATACTCTTCTATATATTGGAGTGTTGAGGTTCTAGGCAGAATGTAGACAGTTAGTGAAAATATTGAACGAGGAGGCCTAAGATCCTTGTGGAACACCATTACTGAAAGGTTGCAACAGTTTGCCAGCAAATAGATTGCCTATTGATGAGGTAACTTGAGACCCAGTTTAAGGAGGAAGTACAGAGCAGGAGGTTGGAAAGTTTAGCTAGTTGAGTGTGACTGTCTAGCTTTAGAGAGTTCAAGAAACGGACTAGAATGTTGTCCCAGACCTTAGCTACTGTGTGGGTGAAGGAGGGTAGTGCATTAGAAGTGTTGTGGCAGTCTAAAGCCATGTTTGGTAGATGGGTTCTTATCAAGCAGGTGTTTGAGCAGCTGGGTGTGAATGCACTTTACCAGAATTTGGGTAATGGGAGGGGCAGTATGGCAATGGGTCTGTAGTTGCATGGATCTGTAGAGTTTCTCCCCTTAAGAGTAGTTCAGTATTTCCATAAATCAGAGACACAGGCTTCAGTAAGAGTGGATACTGGGTAGGCAATGGATTCTGTAGCAATTTTGAGAGGGCAGGCAGTTTATCAGCAGAGGGGGAGCAAGGTTTGAGTTTGGAAAGGAGGGATTTGATGGAGGTGGGGACAGGTTTGAAAAGGTATTGGAGTGTCATGTCTGGGCATGGAGGGGGTAGTGGAAGTATTACTATGCATCTTGGGGGGGGTATGTGGGGGCTAAATGAGGGGAAGAGGAGGTATTACCACTAAGTTTTTGGATAGTTTCAATGAAATAGTTGTGGCAGTGTCAGTAGCAGTATTCTGTGGGAAGGGGTTGGAAGTTGGATGATTCCCAGGATAAAGAATGGAATTCCAGAATTTTTGGGACTTTTGTGGGTTATGTTGGAACAGTTTTCTTAAAATTTTTGGGCAGGTTTCTGACTTTATCTTTTGAAGTAGAGTAGAGGACTTATTTTTGACTTGGGCTTTCCAGATACTTTCTCTTGTATATAATGGAGCAGGTATGTTTTGTGAGCTAGGGGACTGAGTTGGATTTTATTCTGATTTTTCTGATGGGTGCCATGGAGTTAAGTATGTCTAGGAATATTGAAAGATGTTAAGGCCTCCTTGAGAGGGAGGCTTTGGACCATTTCACAGTAGTGTCAGGTTGAATCAGTTGTGTTTACAGCAAGCTCTATATAGAGGTAGTTTTTAGGAGTATGTTTGAAGAATCTATGGCTAAAGGTCGGAGTTGTCACTGAGGAAGTGTGCCAGAGGTATAAAGGTTGAGATCTGAGAAGGACCAAAGGTGGAGTTCTTTGAGTAGGAGAGGATACAAGTTGATGGAAGCCATGAAGGTTGAGACTGACTAGGAGAATAGTTTCATATGGAATATTAGCAAGCCAGGAAAATGTTCTCTGATGGGGATATTTAAAGGAGGTATGTAGATGGAGGCTATGGCAAAGTAGTTTTATGTGGAATTAGATGACAATTGACAGTTCTGCAGACTCCAAAAGTTGGGTATAGAAATTGGGTATAGAAATTGAGTGGAGAGTTCAGTATAAAGGATGGCAACACTTCCACCACACTGTTCGTTCTGTCAGAGTAGAAAATGTTATAGCCTGGAGGTAAGATTTGAGATGTGGGGTTTCAGCCAGGTTCAGATAAGATACGGAGGGAGATGGCAATGGAGTGGTTCTGTGATTTACTAGGCTTTGAACATTTAAGGAGAGTATATGTAATTTAGGGGAGGGAGGGGAGGAGTGGGAGGACTGGGAAAAGCGAGATGTAAAATTAAGAGGCATGGGCTGGTGGTCCTGGGATGGGGTGGATGTCCCCACGTAAAGTTTTCTAGGAAAGTAGTAATATGAGGGGGTTTAATGAAGCAGAACTCTGTTTTGGTATGGGAGTATGGGTGGTTGGAAATCTTAGTTTTGTGTAGGTGAGGTATGAGAGGGATAGGGACATGAGTTGTAGATTTAGGGAGGGTGTTGGGGATGTGAGTGGGGGAAGTTGGAGATGGTGTTTTGATAGTAAAGTGGAATGTGGTTTATTGGGAAAGGAAAAGGAGGGAGGCAGAGGGGAGGGATAGATATGTTATGAATAGTATGAGAAACGAGACTAGGTAAATGGAAGTATGTTCTTGTAGGAGGTTCTGGAGATGAGGGGGTACTAATGTGAAGTAGGTGACAAGCAGGTAAGTACGGATGGGGGATTAGTGTAATGACTAGGAAGGAGGAGAGTGGAGTGGACTTGGGGATAGCTAATTGGCCAGAGGAGAAAGAGGTGTGGCAGCATAAATTAAGTGGGGGTAGGTGGGAATGGGAATAGGGGAGCATTGTGAGCCAGAGTTGGGCCAACACCATTTTCAAGGACTGGAAGGTTTCTAAAACTGTACATCACAGGTAGAAATTGTATGCTTCTTACTAGTCTGCAGTGGCAGCTTTTTTGTTTGTATTCCCTTTGCTCTTGGTTTGCTGCACACTGTAGCTTGAGACTTTGCACCTTTGTTTGGTGTTTAGTGAAGTATTGAGGGGGGAGGGACTGAAGGCTATGACTGAGAAGGGCTAAAATACCTAAACATAAAACAGATAAGTTGAGCAAAATGCATCAACAATGAAATGGATGGAAAGGTTGGGTGAGGGGCTAAGAGGAAAGTTTGCAGCTGTCACCCTTGGGGTATGCACTCTGATAGATTTTAACAAGGCATAACAGTCAAAATCTGGCATCTACACTATGCATAAGTGGCAACAGCAAGGTTCCTGGAGTTAAAGCTGGGGTTGCAGTTTTTATTTTTTGGTTAGATTCCTTTGCTTTTAGCTGGAGTGAGAGGAGTCCTTGCTCTGAGGGGGAGACCCAAAGCAACCAAGTGCTCTGTGGCTCTAAAAGTTGCAAAGACAAAAGGAAAATATGACTAGGCAACAAAATGCATCAAAATAAGCAAATACTGTATAGAGTTGACTCCATCTTGAGTTATAGCTAGCGACTATGATAAAATGAAAGTGGTCTTTAAAAACTAGGGTAAAAATGAGTAATATGGTTAAATCAAGGAGAATCTCTAACAAAAGGAGCATATGCAGAGTGCTGAAGAGAAAATGGAGTAGCTGGTTAATATGCATGAGTTTAGAAAGTTTCCAATAACTCCAGAGCACAAAAACTTGGCTAGATGACTTTGGCACCAATGTTGAAAGGGTTATCGCCAGGGTTGGGAATCTATATTTAAAAAAAAAAAAAAAAAAAAATCCTGTGGAAGTTTGAAATTTTGAGTTTGTATAAAGTTAAATATGGGAATTGGTGCAAATGGAAATTTATGGGATATTTGCGCCAAAATTGGAGGTTGACAAAGCTCAACTATGTATAATCAGGGTCTCCAGGAGTAGGTGGTATTCCAGTGAAAGTTTGGAAATTCGAATGGAAGAAAATCTAAGATTTTAAGCTATATTTTAAAAGGAGGGGAAGCACCAACATTTTGGAAGAAAGCTCTGGTGATTGTGCTACCTAAAGATGGCAAGCACCCAGCTTCTTGTAGATCCATTTCAATATTAAGTCATGGGGTATAAAATGATTTCACCAGCTAAAAGAATGATGAAGGTATTGCCAAAAATGGTATGGGTCAGTGTGGATTTGTGGGAGGGGAGGCAAGCATTTGACAGAGTACTGATCTGAAGGAAGCAGAATGCAAGATACCTCTCTTGGGTATTGATGCATGGAAAGCATTTTACTGAGTAAGGTGGGATTTTGAGTAGGGTATTAGATAGATATATTTGCATTCTTGATGCAATGTTGATTAGAAGGATATATGAAAGATCAGAGGCAAGAGTTTACAAGGTGAGGGTTCCTCTGTTTTTGAATAGAGGAACCAGGCAGAGATGTCCTCTTTCTCCTTTATTTTCTTTATTAGCCTTTGACCGAGAAAATAAAGGACTCAAATGCAAGGATTTAATTGGTATGGTAATCAAGAAAAGTTGGCTTTTTATAGACATTTGTGATAAATCCAGAAAAGGACATCTCTGAACATTTTTGAGATTTTTACATTTTTACCTAATTTGGGAGGGTATTTTAGAGCTACACAGTTGAGGCTTGCATGTAACACAAGCAGATTATAAAGTGGGAAGGGATAAAGCAAGGGGAAGTTTAAGAAATAGCGAGAGGTATTTTTGGATGCAGATCCTTGAGAATAACCATGCAGAATATTGTATTCCTAAAGTAGCAAAATATTCTAAGTTTGCCAAAAGGGATGATTGCAAGTAGGGGTACAGAAAATAGGCAAAAGATGACTGGAATTTAGTGGAAGCCTGGCAAAGGAACAATGATGTGAGCAAATAACTGTAGCAGGAAAGGTTATAGTGGGATGAGGCCAGGAAAACATTTGGATTGAAGGCTAGACTGCCTTCTCTACCAGAGCTTGTTCTCAGTGTACAGACAAAGGGATAGGGGAATTCTAAGTGAAAGACCTGCTCTGGTAGTTCTGTCTAATCTAGAACAGAAGCAAGTGTGAAAGGGATAATAGGGCATATAAAATATTGAACAATAACTGCAGGAATCAATCGAAAAGACTGTAAGCAATTCCCAAGAACAATGGGAAGATGGGTGTGGCTCCCAAATAAGCAGCCATGCCCAGAATGTTTAGGATCTTTGGATGTGTTTGGGTATTTTCCTACCCCAAGCAGACTTCAAATAATTTTGCTCTTGGATAGCAAATGGAGAAGACAAAACTGGGAACATTTGTTTTTGGGAGTGTAATGAGTTGGCAGATTTTAAAAATTCCTTACAGAATACTCTAAAAGAAATATTGGGCAAACAAATGGCTGTCTTCAAGGAAATGATTCTTTCGAGCTAGGATACAGGATTTGAATTGCCTAGACATAGTAAAGCCTTAAACTTCTGTTGGATGACAAAAACTGCTCAAATGGAAACTGGTCTATAACAACTGTATTTGATGTATTGAATATTGTATAAAGAACTGGAAGAAGAATCTGGAGAAAAGGGAAGTGGCAAATTACATGGACATGGAAATTGTGGGAAGAGTACATGCATAATACTCCCTCAGGAGAGAGGGTTAATGGCTGCATACCTCTCAACCTCTTAAAGTAACAAATCTGGACAAAGGCCTAAAAATAGGGACAGTTTTTAAATATTGCTCTTGCAAACTTAGTTGATGGAATGAGAGGTTTTGCATTAGCATGAATTTTGTGAAGGGTATGAAGTCAAACTCAGATGTCTCATTTTTTAACTTCAACCATTAATTTGCCACTTATTTGCCAGAAAACCACAATTTTATGAAAAACTGACCAGAAATGAGGCAAAAATCTGGACATTCTGCAAAATCTGTACAGTTGAGAGGTATGAATGGAAGTCAGGAGTTCAGTAATTGTGATGTTGGACTGAAGCAAAGAAAATGTGGTGCATATTTTTAAATGGAAATATTAAAATGGTTTTATTTTCTGCTAATGTTTGCCTATGTCTTAAGTGATTTAGTAAAGTGGAAAAAAATGCTTTGGATTTTTCTGTCCGGTATTACCCACCTAGCTTATTGGGTATAAAAGATTTCCATACTAGGTCTCTGTTTTGACAAATGTAACAATGTAAAAAAAAAAAAAAAAAAAAAACTTGCTGGGGTTGGGTGGGGCAGGGCAGAAATTGCCAGGTTCACTATTGTCTAAAACTATTAGACTGAAATGCTGCATGTGGCTGAATACTGACTGCAGATTTAGTTTAATACTCTAGCTGCTGAGGTATATGCAATGTTGTGGGCAATACTGAGGTTTGCTAAGTGGTCTGTTGCTATTTCATGAAGTAACACTGCTTGGCACTCCTGTCCTGGCTGGCTGTAGCTGGGAGGGGCTTGATGGTCAGACAGGGGAGCATTCAAAGTAAACCTGGGCTTACGACTAGCTTGGTGCTCTAGATTAAAGTAAAATGGTTTGCAGAGGTTTTTGCCTTTATTTCAACCAATATGGGTGTGCCTGATGGGAGCATGTCCTTAATCCTGACCTCATACAAAAACCTCAGATGTTTACATTTTGAGGAAGGCAATCTTAATTGATTTTGCAAAGCTTAAATAGCACCACCTACTTTTCTAGGTCTGTGCCCTGCACAATTGTAAGATGCCCAAGCTTCAAGTGTTAATCATGAAGCTGTTTAGTAGGTAGTTTACCTTAACAGACCAGTGAAGGGGGGGTATAAGATATTGGTATAGTTGATTGGAAGGAATAACTGGTAGGGGAGTTCTATAAAATGTTGGAAGAGTGATACCTAGTGAATAGGGAAGAATCCATTTAGTTGGAGAATGTTCTGAGTACTCTACTCTAACATGTCATTGCACATCGGTTAATGAATCCAACAGGTACACCTCTTTACTACAAAAGTAATCAAATGGTAATGCAAGATCAATCTTTCCTCATGTGCTTTAATCAAGGAGAGATTTTTAAAGATGCTCTCCTACTTGAGGATCAATAATACCAGGCTAGGTTGCATAATGAGTGTTTTCAGGAAAAGGGAAGGACAATGGGACATTTTGATTTGCCCACTTATCAATGTAGGAACAGCTGCAACTTTTGATGAAACTAGTTTTTAATAGCTAGAACAATTCTAAAAATGGCAATGTAAGCTCCTCTAAAATTACTGTTTTCCAGTAAATCTCCAAATAAGAAATCCAGGCAGTTACTAGAGGCCCATTACATCTCTAGCAACAGGTGAAAAATCTTAAAATAGCACACAAGCTGCACTAACATCCTTCAAAGAATTCTGAAAACTTGTTGGAAACACCTCTGAGGAATATGCATCACTTTGGGTATTCAACACCACCTGCATTTAACCAGTTGCAGATGCCACTGAACTAGAGCACAAGGAGGAATTCCTCTTGGCTACTGTTACTCCAATTGCAGTAGTTTGGTAAGGGAGGAAAGAAGCTGGTCATCCTCTAGTCATTAATACTTTAGCCTGTTTTGAAGGAATACAGATGCTTTCTTTAATGATTCTGGCTAAAACAACTTCAATCTTCACCCAAAGGATTTAGCATAACCACATCTCTTGCATAATTAGCAAAATCTGCTGAGAACTTATTTGTACATGTACAAGTGATTTGTCATTGAATATACAGATGTGACTTTTTTGACAGACAACTAGAGTATGATCATATCTGTATCACTGTTGCATTTCTGTCTAGAGATTGTTGCTAGTCAGGTCCTGAAAAAACATCAAATTAGTTTGACAAAGTTAATCTGTTTTGTGGTTTAGGTTTTCCTGAGTTATAGAATGCTGATCCACATATAGAAGTGTTGTAGTGAAAGATCTCACTGGTATGGTCTGCTAAGAGCCTCGATCCCGCTTTAGTGTTATGGAGTGGTGCATTGCATCTCTGTGGGACTGTTTTATAAACTGGTATTGTACTGTCCTGATACAGAAGAGTATGTACTAAATGCATCTAAGGCCCACATGAAACCATCCTGTATGAACATGCAGAATAATTTCAATACTATCAAGCTGTGGGAGACCTTCAGATTTCTTGTGAAATGTTCAATTAAATTGAGAAGGCATTGGGAATTGCATTAAAGCTGGAGCATGGAGGGATGGCATTAATGAAAATTGGTGCAGATGTACTGTGAAGGTAAATTTTATTTTTTTATTTTTACATTTGATGACCAGGCAGTCTAGCTGGATATATGTCCATTTTCAGTAGAGGCCCGGGGAGAAAAGCTCCAATATTAATTACAAAATTACAAAACAAGTATTGTGACATAAACATATTAATTACAATGAAATTTAACTTAAATGATAAAAAGTGAGGTGAAAAGGGAAAGGTATTGGAGATATGAGGAAGAAAAAGAATAGAGAAGTGAGAAAATAAAACGAAAAGAGGAGAGGGTTAGACTGGGTTAGTACAGGAGCAAATCCAGTGTTTGAGAGTTTTAGATTCCTTTTGAGTGATGTGAGAGATGAGATCTCAGATGGAAGCTTATTCCATATTTTTCCAACAGCATTGGAGAATAAGCAGTCACCTGCTAAATTGTTAGTTTTAGTAGTATGGATCAGAGGTTTGTTAGAGCGCAGGTGTCTCAGGTTAGTGTAAGGTTTAATGAGACTGGAAAGTATTGGGGTTTTGCTAGGTTGGTATAGGGTCTTGTGCACTATAGTAAGCTGTTGAAGTAGATTGGGGAGTTCGAGCCATCCTAGTTCTTTTAGGTTCAGGCAGTGATGGGTCCTGAAAGTAGATGCTGTAGCAAGTCTAGCAATGTTATTGTAGGATGTTACTAGTTTATTGAGGTTATTTTTAGAGAGATTGGTGAGGCATAGAGTATGGTAGAGATTAGGTGGGTTCTAGCTATTGTAGTCCTTGCTAGTGGAGAGAGAGGGTTTGATTCTAAATAGTGATCCTATTTTTAACTGATTTTATAGTATTGTTAATGTGAGAATCAAAGTTGAGATTGTCTATAGTTATTCCAAGTAGCTTAGTGGTAAGATCAGGCGAGATAACTGTACTGTTGGAAGTGAGAGTGAAGTGTAAAGGAATGGACTTTTGGGTAGGTGAGAAGAAAGTAGTTTAGTTTTCTTAGGGTTAAGGAGCAGGCATCGTTGAGAGAACCATTTTTCTACATTGTTAAATGGGTTTTGGGTAATAGACTGGAGTTCAGTTTGAGAGGTGGCTGTACAGATTATTGTGGAGTCATCTGCGTATTGAATGCAGGTGGTGTTAGGGATAGCTGTTTGCAGGTCATTGATAAAGATGGAAAATAGAAGGGGGCCTAGGATAGAGCCTTAAGGAACCCCTACAGAGTTAGGAAGGTGATCAGATAGTAAGTTTTTCCAGAGAACTGCCTGTTGACTGTTTAAGTATGATGTGAACCAAGTAATGGAAGGATCATCAAGTGAGAGAGAAGTAAGAATGTACAGACGAAGTTGGTGGTTAACCATGTCGAAAGCTTTAGACAAGTCAATGAAGACTGCAGATAGAATATTTTTATTGTGGTTAAAGTTGATGGAGTTAGTAAAGGAGAACAATGCAGTGGTGGTGCTATGGGAAGGTCTAAATCCATGCTGACAAGAAGCAAGTAGGCTGTTTTGGAGAAGGTGGTTAAGTAGTTGTTTATGTATCCATTTTTCCAATATTTTAGCAAGAGAGGATAGGAGTGCTATAGGACGATAGAGAAGTCACTGGAATTCCCACGTTTGTGGAGTGGAATTAATATGAGAGATTTTCCGGCTAGAGGGAACAGTTCCTTCTGTAATAGATCTGTTTAAGAGTATAGAGATGGGATAGGCTATAGCTTTGGCAGCTATTTGAGGGAACTCTGCAGGGAGTCTGGCAGAAGGGGTGGTAGATTTTAGTTTATTAAGGAGTGTGAAGATAAAGGAGGTAGGAATAGGTTCAAAATGAAAAGCAGGAGGTGGAGTAAAAGAAGATGTGGGCAGGTTTGAGGTGTCAGGAGATAGGTGACTAGCCAATGTTTGGATAGCATTTGTGAAGAGAGGTAAAGGCATTAGCTGTTTGTGAGGGATTGTCAGGGTTGGAGCCTAGTGGGCTGGGTGTGACAGATTGGCCTGGGCAAAGAAGATTATTAATACTTGTCCAGAATTGTTTAGGTTGCTTGTTAAAGGTTTGTTGAGTTCGGAGAAAATAGTTTTTTTGTCTGTCAGAATGGCTTTTTTTTGTACTGATGTTCTTCGTGTTTCACTGTTGCAGTCATAACTGTAGGGTGTTCCTGCCGGCAGGCAGCCCGAGGTTGGCCAGAATCACAAAGTCTGGGTCTGGCGTCGGCTGTACAAGCTAGTACCCTGACGTCAGTACGCTCTGGTACATAGCCCTCAGCCGACGCCATCTTCTCCAGTCTTTCTTGCCATGCGGTGGAAAGCAGCTCGCAAGTTGTTGGTTGGTGATTTTTCGAACAGCGTATTTGACTGTCGGTCCGAAGTTCTTACTTCTCTTCTCATAGCTAAGTACCCCATTGGGGAATCTTTTTCTTGTTCCTCCGATGTCAGAAAAAGTTAATTGTATAGCGTGTGGAAAACAGATGTCTCATAAAGATTTCCAGTCTTACTGTCTACCTTGCTTAGGCCCTGACCACGACGTTTCTTGTCTGTTCTGTGCCAGGTTCAATTCTCGCACTATTAAGCGTCTGTACGACTGGGCTTTCTATAATTGAGGCGTCTGCCAAAGTAATTTAATGTCTTCGGATACTACCAGAATTCAAAAGAAGTGCAAAGACAGACAGGCCTCCGAGGTCCAAACAAGATTCGTTGCAGCTGGAGCCAGCGTCCGGTTCGGCTGTCATCAGTGAGGCGCTTTTGCAGCCCCTGTCGTCCGCCACTTCTGAACCGATGGCCGATACGGACTCCCATGGGGAGCCAGCAAGGCCCACTGTTTCACCTGTTGCAGGACCTTTGGACGTCGCTCCCTCAGATGGGTCCGGAACCACTGTGCAGGTACCGGCTTCTGAGGGGGTATTCAGGCCTACTCACATCACTATATCAAAGACAAAGTCTAAGACTCCAGTTAAGCCTAAAGTTTCTGCTCAAGCTACTTCTGAATCTACTCCCAAGACACAGAAGCAATTGCTAAGGATGGCTGAAGATTTGCTTACAATGATTAGGGGTTCTCACCCCCCCCCCCCAGAGAAAAGGCCGCGACAGGATGTTCCTTTGGATTCCTCTGACCAGGCTTCTGTATCTTCTGTTTCTTCCTCTGATCAGGAATATTCTTTTCCTCCTTATGAGGATTCGGATGCTGAGGATTCCTTGCCCTCTGCTTCTCCGCCTGAGGATTTTTCTTTTGGGGAGACCTTACATGAGATGAGGGAACATTTTCATTGGGAAGGTCAGGATTATTCTACTTCCAAGAAGAGGCTTAGGGAATTCCTTCTTCCTCAACACAGGCCTTTAGCTATTCCTCCTGTTCTTGATATTGTGGATGATGCCTTTTCTGAGGCTAATTTGAATCCTGATTCCATGCCCCCGCTCCTTCTAAGCCTGATAGATTTGACAGGGTCCCTGATTCTCATTTATTCTTATTTAAGAACCCTTCTGCAGATCCTGAAACTATTTCTCAGGGTTCTAAGGCTGCTAAGGTTGCTTCTTCCAAAAATCCTATTCCCTCTGAGAAGGATTCTCGTGCCTTAGACAGGTGGGGTAAAAAGGTATATACTTCTGCTACCCTTTCTGTTAGGGCTTTAAATTGCCAGTTCCATATGTTTAAGTATCAGCAATTTCTTTTGTCTGTTTTGAAGCAAAAGCTTGCTACTTTTCCAGCATGTGCAGAGGATAAGGAATTACAGGATGTATTGCATGCAACTGAACAAGTGAACAAGCATAGTTTACATTGTGGTTTTGATGCTTTGGAAGCTTCTTGCAGGGCCGCAGCCTCTGGTACTGTTATTAGGAGACATGCCTGGCTTCGTGAACAAAGTTTGCCGGAACAGGTTAAGGCTAAGCTTTTAGATGCCCCTGTTCAGCATGATGTTTTATTTGGATCTAAGGCTGAGGAGGTTATTAAAAAGATGGAAGAAAAGGCAAAATCTATGCAGACTGTGAAAGATTTCTTAAGTTCAGCCTCCTAGATTTTCCAGGAATTGGCCCTCCAAAAATTGGTCCTTTCCCACGTCTGACAGGCCTCAAAGGGGAAGATATAGACGCTCCAGAGGTCGTGGTCAAGCTCAGGCCTCTTACAGATCCAGACAATGGACTGCTTCACCTAGAAGGGGAGAAGACAGATCCCAATCTCAAAGGAAACGGACTCGATGACTTTCTCTGTTGGGCTACAGGACCTCCTTACCTGGATGCCCCTCTCGGAGGAAAGCTTTCTCTTTTTTACAGAAACTGGGCTCATATTACCCAGGACAAATGGGTATTGGACGTGATTTTAAGAGGCTACAAGTTCCATTTTCGTACTCTGCCAAGGATTATCGGTTGGCCAGATCTGCCAAAACATCCATGGTCAGAGGCCCTAAATCAAGTGGATGCTCTACTGGCCATGAGAGCCATAGAGCCTGTTCCTCTCTCAGAAATGGGAAAAGGCTTTTACTAAAGACCGTTTCTGGTTCCAAGAAAACAAAACTCATGGAGACCTATTCTGGACCTACCTTTCAGTGTTAAACACCTTTTTGGAAATTCCAAAATTCAAGATGCTTACTCTGCAACAACTGATTCCAATGCTCTCCCAGGACACTTGGATGGTGACATTGGACCTAAAGGAGGCCTACTTACACATTCCCATCAGGCAGGAACGCAGGAAATTCCTCAGATTCAAGGCAGGCTCGAGGCACTTTCAATTCTCTGTACTGCCCTTTGGGTTATCTACTGCGCCCAGGGTTTTTACCAAGTGCCTGGCCCCAGTAGTGGCTTATTGCAGACTTCAGGGGATTCAGATTTACCCCTATTTGGACGACTGCCTTATTCAGGCAGACAGCAAGGATCTTTTACTTCATCTGGATTTTGTTCAACGTCTTCTCATCCTACTGGGATTCTCAGTGAACATAAAGTCACAGTTGATTCCTTCACAACAAATGATATTTTTGGGAGCCCTCCTAAATACAACCTTACAAAGGGCCTTCCTTACTCCAGAAAAACAAATATAGCTGGCTTCAATTTTCAAAACCTTGGCAATTTTAACTCTGCTCACTGCAAGGAGATTCCTGCAGGCTCTGGGCTACATGGCTTCATGCATTCTGTTAATCCCAAATGCAAGGCTTCATATGAGAGAGCTTCAATGGTATCTAAAAAGTGTATGGTCACAATTACCACGATCTGGACACTATGATTCCTCTGATCCCCTGCCTCCAGAAGGAGTTCCTTTGGTGGTCCAGGGTGTGTGCTTTAAACGAAGGAAAGCCTTTTCGTCTACCTCAACCTACTCAAATCATAACCACGGACGCCTCGGATTATGCTTGGGGAGCACATTTTCAAAACAATTGCCAGCAGGGAACCTGGACAAAGAACCATCTTCACTGGCACATCAATCTGAAGGAAATGTTGGCAGTTCAAAATGCTCTTCTAGCCTTCAAGAACCTTTTGCAACCAGGGCCTCTTCTAATTCGTACAGACAACACCACAGTCATGTGGTACATAAACAAGCAGGGGGGGCTCTCATTCTTACCCCCTTTGCAGACTAGCTATGGCTTTATGGGACACAGCTCTAAGTCTGAATCTGTATCTTCAGGCTCAATTCATTCCAGGAAAGCAGAATCTCTTTAGACAGCCTAAGCAGAAACATTTCGGATCCTCACGAATGGATGCTAGACACCAACTTATTCAACAGGATAACTGCAGTTTGGGGGTGTCCCCAGATCTGTTTGCATCCCATCTCAATCATCAGCTGCCTCTGTTTTGCACCAGGTCCTTCCACAAAACAGCTTGGAAAGTGGATGCCCTGTCATTCAGTTGGAGGAACCTTTCGGGATATGCCTCCCCCCCCCCTTCCTCTTCTTCCTCTGGTATTACTGAAGATAAAACAGGACAAGCCCAAGTTCATCATCTTGATCGCTCCAAATTGGCCTCGACAGTTTTGGTATCCAACTTTACAGCATCTGTTCTTGGAACCTCCTTGGATCCTTCCTCTGTACCCTTCTCTTCTGTCCCAGCATCAGTCAGATGCTACACCCTCATCTCAAGACCCTTTGCCTGGCAGCTTGGCTGTTCAAGGGAATTTGATTTCTTCTAAGCTCCCCCAACAAGTTTTGGATGTTCTTCTAGAAGCTAGACGGCCTAGCACTAGGAAATCCTATGCCTCTAAATGGAAAAGTTTTTGTATTTGGATGCAGGACCGAGGCTCTAACCCTTTTGTGCCTGATCTCTCTTCTAATTTGCTTTACCTTTCAGACCTTTTGTCTAAAGGCCTTTCCTTTTCTTCCATTAAGATTCATGCTTCTGCTATATCTGCTCATTTCAATACTGATCCTCCTGTTTTTTCTCACCCATTGGTGAGACAATTCTTGAGAGGAGCTAAGAATTTGAGGCCTCCCAGGACCCCTCCTGTCCCTGCCTGGGATCTTAACTATGTTTTGGAAAAACTCACTTTGCCTCCTTTTGAGCCTGCTGCGGCAAGTTTTTGTCGTGGAAGACTGTTCTTTTGTTAGCATTGACTTCTGCCAGAAGGGTCTCAGAGTTGCAAGCTCTCATGGCTGTGGAACCATACCTTATTTTCCATCCAAGACAGAGTATCCTTGAGGACCAATCCTACTTTCATGCCTAAGGTAATTTTGAAAGTTGCTTTAAATCAGACAATTCACCTTCCTACCTTCTTTCCTAATCCTCAAAATAAAGGGGAAAGGATTTTGCATTCATTGGATGTACACAGACAGTTACGATTTTACTTGGACAAGACTAAAGAGTTCAGAAAATCTAACCAATTGTGTGTTTCTTTTGCCTCCAGTTCTCTTGGAAAGGCTATTTCTTAACAAACTATTTCTAAATGGATTGCTTATGGAATAATATTTTTACACTCATCATGGGAAACAGTTTCCAGGTACTGTGAGAAGTCATTCTACTAGAGCAGCTGCTACCTACAGCTTTTCTCAGAGGAGTTCCTACCAAGGATATCTTGGAAGCTGCCACTTGGAGTTCTGTGCATACCTTTTCCAAGCACTACAATCTCCCTTTGTATTCTAAGACCAGGGCAGGTTTTGCCTCTGCTGTTTTGCAGGGCCTTCTTGCTGCCCCTTCTATCTAAGCCTCCTCCCTTTCTCCACTGCTTTGGGATTCCACCCTACAGTTATGACTGCAACAGTGAAACACTAAGAACATAGTACAGTTGTGTACACCTACCATAAATGTAGATGTTAGTGTCTTCACTGTTGCAGTCTGTGTTTCCCTCCCTCCTATCCCCTCTTTTTTTTTTCTCTTTTATGGTGTATTTGTGTTTCCTTGTTGAACTCAATTTTGTTTTTTTTTTTGGGATTTCTGACATCTGGGGCAAGAAAGGCTGGAGAAGATGGCGTCGGCTGAGGGCTATGTACCAGAGCGTACTGACGTCAGGGTACTAGCTTGTACAGCCGACGCCGGACCCAGACTTTGATTCTGGCCGACCTCGGGCTGCCTGCCGGCAGGAACACCCTACAGTTATGACTGCAACAGTGAAGACACTCTAACATCTACATTTATGGTAGGTGTACACAACTGTACTTTTCTAAGTTCTTTGAAGGTTTGGCGGTCAGTCAGATTGTTAGTAGTGCACCATTTTTCCCAAAATTTGTTTCCAAGAGTGATTTTTTGCCTGGTGTCATTGGAGAGCCAGGGGGCTGGTTTAGCTTTGGTTCTAATAGTACGTAGAGGTGCATGACTGTGTAGAATGGATAGGAATGTGGAATTGAAGTGTTCTACTGCTTCATTAAGGGGAAGAAGGTTTAGTAGAGACCAGCTACATTGTTTTAGTTCAGCTAGAAAGAGTTCAGAGTTAAATTGCTTTTTTGAGCGTAATGTTAGGACAGTATTAGGAAGTTAGGTTTGTTCTATGTCTAATAATGTAAGTTAGTGAATGGTCACTTAGATCATCCAGAAGGGTACCAGATGTATAGGTTTGTTGGGAGTTATTTGGTTCTGGTAGGGCTATTGATAAGTTGTGAAGCCATATAAGTTTATATGGGAGGTGGGGGGGTTATACTTTTACAGGTATTCCAATCAATGTTTACATCACCTAGAATAATTGTTTCTTGAGGGAGGTTGGAGGAGAGCCAGTTTAGGATATTTTCTAGTGTAATAATGTTGTTTCCTGGGGAAAGGTATGTACAAATATTTATTGCTTTACTTTTGTTGAGTGGAAGCTTTAAGCCGATAATTTCGGTATTGTCAAGGGGTAGGTTGGGATGTATGGTACTGATTTGAAGGTTAGCTTTATACAAGATAGCAACTCCTCCCTTTTTGACTGGGCTGTCATGTCTTATAATATTATATCTGGGTGGGGTAATTTCTTTGTCTTTAATGTGAGGTTTAAGCCATGTTTCAGATGAGCAAAGAATGTCAAATTGGTGGACATCTAGGAGGGCATGAACTTGAGCAGAGGTCCATCTTATTCTCTTGGGAGATCACTCATAAACACGTCACTTTGTAGGCTTGCTTTTTTATAAATATCTAGAAAGTAGGGGCTGACTTCAGTGCAGAACTATCAGGGTAGACTATTCACAGATGTCTCCTAATTTCGTATTATGGAAAGGCTGCTGAGGCAGCTCCTGCTTAGATGGAGCCCACTAGTTGCTGGTAGAGCTATGTCTGCAGTTTAACTGCATGGGGGGGGGGGGGTTGATTGGAACTTCCAATTCATATCTTTAAAGGGAGACTATGGGCTCATTTTATAGAAATGTTTCTGCCCATGAGTTACAGCTCTGGGTATCTTTGTAATGCTGAAGATTCAACATGGTTAGTTCTCTGCAGAAAAATGCAGGTAGGGTAATGTGATATCTTTGGATATAAAGAAATACTTGGCATGGAATGCCAACTTTTTTGCAAGAAAATTCAGATAAGGTTTTTACCGCTTGTAACTCCATGATCTTACTACTACAAAAAGCTGCTAGAAGCGATCTCCTTTGGAGAACGCAATGTTTATTAAAACGCTCAGTAAACTTTTTTCGTCTAATGCAAATGTTCAGACTTCATCAGAAATATTGCAAACTAAACAGTTAAAATTCAAAACCACTATATATACATTCCCTGCAAAATCTTCTAATGTTGTTCATTCTTAAAGCCATAGTTTCTTAAAGCTTTAAACCATATATGTTTAAATGAGTGGCATGAACCTTTAAGTCAATACATAACTGCAATTACGTTTGAGTCAGGACAATGCAAATCAAGCCAACTATGATGTGAACTATATACATTAAAATATAAAACTAAATACATTATAAATAATAAATAGAATTGAATTACCATATTATTCAAACCTCTGTTACTCAACACCATACTACAAAAGTATTAAGAAAGTGTTGACAATGTATATAAGAACCCTGTACAATACAACAGGTTTACTGTACATAATCAACTGAATATGCGCATTCACTGAATTAATAAATACTAAATACGTTGAATCTATTTTTAAAAATTTAACATTTTGCATACTTTAAAAGACTCAACCAGATGTTTAAAGGCCAACGAAACAATAACATGTACCTTCCTATACATGTTATTAAAACTAATAATATTCTGACCTTATTGTATACAACGTAGCCCTTAAAGTAAATCTGTCTAGGCTTTTCAGCTTCAACAGACAAATTAAGGAACACTGTACAGTAAACCTGTTGTATTGTACAGGGTTCTTGTATACATTGTCAACACTTAAATACTTTTGTAGTATGGTGTTGAGTAATAGATGTTTGAATAATATGGTAATTCTATTTATTTTTTTATAATGTATTTAGTTATATTTTAATGTATATAGTTCACATCATAGTTGGCTTCATTTGCATTGTCCTGACTCATAGAAACGTAATTGCAGTTATGTATTAACTTAAAGTAAGGTTCATGCCACTCATTTAAACATATATGGTTTAAAGCTTTTTTAAGAAACTATGGCTTTAAGAATGAACATCATCATTAGAGGATTTGGCGGGGAATTTATATATAGTGGTTTTGAATTTTAACTGGTTTGCAATATTTCTGAAGTCTGAACATTTAGACGAAAAACGTGTTTACTGAGCATTTTAATGAACATCGCATTCTCCAAAGGTTGTAGCTTCTAATGGCTTTTTGTAGTAGTCATCTCTGTTCACATCAGTTTTGGTTTTGCGGTCCGCTATGGCTTATAACTTGTTTGAGAGTACGCCAAACTTATTGAGAGACTCAAACGAAGTGGATTCGATGCATAAGCTAACCATGCTTATACAACTTTTGTCTCGGAAGGTAGAGACAATGAATGAAAGGTTGGATATGGTAGCAGCGGTGCAACAGCAGGACCGAATGGTCGCATCTACCGTTTTCCAGTCAGGACATACAGGGCAGCATGTTTCTAATTCTTTGCAGCCAGGACCAACTGGGCAAGTGGCTTCAATACTGTTGGGACAACTAGCACGAACGGGTACTGTACAGAATTATAGCACTGAACGTAATATAAACGCAACCAGCATTCTAAATATCAGCTCTGATGGTGCTAACAACAATGATTTGCCCACGGCACAAAACAATGCACAGATGCGACAAGAGCCAACTCTGGTTCCTATAAGGGGACCAGTACAAGCACCAAATTTGAAGGACTGGCTAATGTCTCCAATTGGTTTACTAGGTGTAAACAATTCTGCTAATGTAACACCAAGCAGAAATATATCTGAGAACACTATTGTAACTGAATTCACTTGATCACAATATGCTGAAGTATAAAAAAACTATGCTTGGAAATAATTTTCAAGAATGTCTGAGGCTAGAAATTGTGCCTAAAGGCCTTAGAACATGGCGTTATCAGACTGGCCTAATGCCAGGATCAGTTTTCCATCAGAATTTGATTACCCTCTTTAATGCCAGGATCAGTTTTCCATCAGGATTTGATTACCCTCTTTAATCAAGGGTTGCAACTTTTACAAACTATGATTAAGCATTACAGTATGACTAAAGAATTGAAACAATCTATTGATTCAATCTATTGAATCTTTAGATGGACAGATCAAAACAGCACTCAGACTTTGTAAGATATAAATTTGAATATCTTCGTTTCCAAAGCGTAGAACATTTAGAAAAAATAAGACAAACTAAAATAAAAAAAACTTTAAAAGGACCAGATGCAATACAGCATGGGATCAGCCTACCCACCACCCCCAAATTCACAAACCTGGTCGAAACAGCAGACTGTGAATATTGAATTTAATGGGGACAACGGTAGAACCAATGACATTCATCTAGCATTTGATAATGTTCCACAAGATGACATTCCTAACAATGTTGGCAATGATTAGATTGACAATGTCCGGAGAAAGGAAAGGATCAGAGAACGTAATAATGACAATGAAATAAGAAATCGACACGCATCTACTTCCAATTTTAAACAGGGTTTTCCGAGATGCAATCAAAAGAAGCACTGGAACAAGAAGAAACAATACTGCCACAGGAGATGATATCCACTAACCAGCAGTACAGAACATTTAATGTAATAAAGAATAAACGAGGGGACTTTATAATTTCTCCTTTACAGATTTCAGAACAAGTGGACACTCAAAAGGTTCTACATTTGTTCCTGCAAGTAGAATGAATCTGGCTCAAACAATTTGATTTAAAACCATTTGTGAGGAAATTGAATTTAAAAAAACTTTTGGGTGGCCAATTGTCGAACAATCACCAATTTAGGGTGCCAAGCTGTTTTAATCCATTGCATAATACACTGCATACATTTGAAAAAATTTGTGAATTGTGAATTAGACCTTAGGAAATTAAGTGAAACAAAATTTGAATATAAATATAATTTAAGGATGAGAAAAATAACCTTTAACTGTTGGCAGCTAATGTCAGGGTGATGAATCCAGACAAGGGAGGGGGGGGGGGTCTCATAATTATGGACACACCAGACTGTTAGGAAAATTAATGAAATGTTAACCACTGATGCATATGATCCATCAATTAATATAACAAGTCGAATCAATTTATAAAGTTTTTTAAATGAACCATTTATCAAAGCAAGAATAGACTTGCACACTTACAACTATCTAGTGGTGGAGTCACCAAGAGCACCTTGCATGTTTGGTGTCCCGAAAATTCATAAAACCTAAATGATCCTCCCTTCAGACCAATAGTGGATGGAACGAGATTGTCCACTTACGCTTGTGCCAAACTGGCAGATGTAATTATGAAAAAATATGTGGTAATGGAACAATGGATCATTAAATATTCTTGGGTATTTTTAGAGAATTAATTTCCTTTATCAACATAAAAATAATTTTATAACTGATGTAAAGGAGTTGTATACCAGTATACCACATCAGCAAGGAATTGAATGGGCAACAGCAAGAATGAGACAAAAAGGTGCCCCAGAAGATGAAATCTCTTTGGTACAAGAGTTGTTAGATGTCATTTTGTCATAACTTCATTTTGACAACCAGTTTTACATTCAAAAGAAAGGAGTAGCAATGGGCTCCCCATGTGGATCTAGTTAAGCCAATTTGGTCATGTCATATTGGGAAGATGTATTTTTTTTGGGAATGATTCCCTTAAAAATCAAATTTTACGTCTGGTTTATTGACTATATTTTTGATTGTAGAGGGGGATGAGGATATTGCCAATAATTTAATGAGCATTTTAAATCTACAGAATTTCTGCAGTTAACATACATTTTGATACAGCATCTATCACATTTTTGGATGTGACCCATCAAAAATGAACAGAGTATGAAGCAAATTTATAGGAAGCCTACATACGCAAATTTTTTGCATTATTCAAGTGCACATACTAAATTTCTAAGTCAGTAGTCCAGGGTCGGTCAGTACGAGCTGCACGAATGATTACTTCAGAGAAAGATTTTATAGAGGAAAGATTTTAATTTAAAACAAATATTCTTGAATAGAGCATATCCCACTTCCCTAGTAGAAGACCTTATAGAAGAGGTTACACTCAGAAGGATCAACTGGCTATATAAACCCATATTGAAGCACCAAGCTACTTGTTTGGATAATCAATCGGACTTATCGATTAGTGTAGCAAGGCAAGGGATGACGCAACAGTCGAATAGGGTAGAGTTCAACTTGGCTTGTATTTTGAGATTTTCCCTTGGCTATCATAGTATAAGAGAAATCATAACAAAAAATTGGGCTATATTGCATGATGACAATACATTAATGTCCAAATTAGCAACATCACCAAAGATAGTTTGGAGAGGGGGGATGGAGTTTCAAAGAATTGTTGCAGAAAAAACAAGACAACCCATCAGTGCTTAAAGGCATGATGCAATGTGGCAATTGCTCCTATTGCAACTTTATGGCATCAGGAACCAATATTGACATCAATGGGGTTAAGCTACATACTAAAGGCAAATTTAATTTCAACTCGAAAGGAGCTGTTTATGTAGCAGTGTGTCAAGGATGTCCATCCTTTTACATAGGGAAGACTGAGCGTAGGTTGAGGGTTTATGAACATCTTAGAAGTATCAACTTGCATAAAGAAAAAAATGCCCTTGCAAGACATATTGGCTCACCCTAACCATATTTTTCAATTCAAAGTTTTTTTTCTCAAATCTCTTTATTAAATTATTATTTACTAAACATAACATCAGATCGATATAAACCACATATTATAAACTTTTAGATAGGAATTTGTTAGTTATACAAGCTTATATAGGAGAGCATAGAACTAAAAACATCAACTAAACAACTATAACTATATACAACATGTAAGAGAAATGGTAACCATAGGAAATATTATTATAATGTATTTAAAACTCTAGAGAGATTAGCAAGATTAAGGGTAGTAAAAAATTATGCAACATACCAACAAGACAAGACCACTAATCACTGTGAATGATTGCAAAACCAAAAAATGTGTAGAAGATCTGCTTTCGGAAAAGCACAGCACGGACATGAAGAAGACTTACTAGCATTGAATTTGTTGAGTTTAGAGGGTATGAGATACGCATTATTGTTGATCATCAGTTGGGTATAAAACAATTTTTTAAAAGGTGAATAATCTAGAGTGATCTTAATAGCGGATATTTTCTGATCTACTGATTAGGGTTGTGTTCATCCCAAAAATTGGAAGAGACATTGGGAATCTTGTATTAAATTACTTAACTTGTATGATTTGGATAGCATTTTATTAGGAAGCAGAAGTGTTTGGATTATCGTGTCTAGATTATTAAGATCTTGTTTCTTCGGATTTATATGGTCCAATTTAGTCAAAGCTAATTCTCTTAATTGACGTAAAGTTGTGGTATAAGTGAGATTAACCTTAAGTAACTTGCGTATATCTGACAAAGGTTTATCTTTATAATTCAAAAGATCCCAAACCTTGAGATTTTTGATTCGGGGAAATTTTGAGATCAAAAAGGTTATTTAATTTAAAGTTTGGATTTAAGTGAAAAGGCTGAAGTACATGTGAGACAGCATCTAGGTTAATGAGTTTCAAAATCTCTTTGAAAGCTTTTGCTTTATGTTTTAGGAAATTAGAAATTTTAAGAGTGTTTATGATATCCGTAGGTAGGAAAGGAAGAACTGCAGGATTAATATTTTTGGATATAATGTATCGATGCCATAATTTCACCCAATTGGGATAATGATTGTAATTAGAAGGATTCATTCTGGAGATAACTAAAAGTTTGTTAGCTGAAATAATTAGATAATATAAATAAAAGTTAGGCAAACCCAACCCTCCCTTATTTTTATGTATTGTCAGTTTGGAGTAAGAAATCCTAACGGATCTAGGATACCATATAAATTTGGCTAATTCTTTATTAACTTTATCAAAAAAATTTTTAGGAATAATTTGATCTGAGGAATTAAATTGAAAGAAGCTTGGGCAAAATATTCATCTTAATTGTAGCAGCTTTAGATAAAAGTGATAAATTTAGAATTTCCCATCTGCGTAAATCCAACAATATTGAAGACCATAGCTTAGCTAAGTTATTTTGAAATGTGGATAAGCTGTTATGTTCAATATGGATACCCAAGTATTTAACTCCATACATACATTTAAAAGGGGAGTCCTGAAAAAAATATATCTTATGAGCTAAAGGGTTAATCGGGAGAATATGGGTTTTATTTGAATTAATGTGATAATCAGAGGCTAGTGAAAATAAATCTAGACAGTTAATCAGTTTTTTAAGATCGGTAATAGCTGTTTGAAAATAAATGACAAGGTCATCCGCAAATGCTGACAAAAGCAGATTTGTATTTAATAATGTAGGAATTTTATGAAAAGATTTTTGTGCTAGGTAAAGTAATAAAGGCTCAATATATAAATTAAAAAGAAAGGGAGAAAGCGGGCATCCTTGCCTTGTACCACTAGTCATTTTAATCGGTTTAGATGTACATCCATTTATATGCAATATGGTAGAGGAGTCTTTATATAACATTCTAATGAAATTTATAAAAGTAGTAGGTAGATTAAAACAAATCATAGTTTGAAATAAAAATTCCCAATTCACTCTGTCAAAGGCCTTCGAAGCATCAAGAAACAATGCATAGAGAGGGTTTTCAATTCAAAGTTATTGACCAAATTAGGCAGGATAACAGGGGGTCCATTACTAGAAAAATGGAGTTATTGTGGCAAATTAAACTTGATGCATATTCAAACCCAGGTTTAAATGAGAAGTGTTCCTTAACGTGTCTATTGAAGCTGAAAAGCCTAGACAGATTATTTACTTTAAGGGCTACATTGTATACAATAAAGTCAGAATATTATGATTAATTTTAATAACGTGTATAGGAAGGTACATATGTTATTCCATTGGCCTGTGAACCAACATCTGGTTGAGTCTTTTGAAGTATGTAAAATTACATTTTTAAAAATAGATTTAATGTATTCAGTATTCAGTGAATGCGCATATTCAGTTGATTATGTACAGTAAACCTGTTGTATTGTACAGGGTTCTTGTATACATTGTCAACACTTAATACTCTTGTAGTATGGTGAGTAATCAAAGTTTGAATAATATGATAATTCTATTTTTTATAATGTATTTAGTTTTATATTTTAATGTACATAGTTCACATCATAGCTGGCTTGATTTGCATTGTCCTGACTCATAGAAATGTAATTGCAGTTATGTATTAACTTAAAGTAAGGTTCATGCTACTCATTTAAACATATATGGTTTAAAGCTTTAAGAAACTGGCTTTAAGAATGAACAACATTAGAGGATTTGGCGGGGAATTTATATATAGTGGTTTTGAATTTTAACTGACTGGTTTGCAATATTTCTGAAGTCTGAACATTTGTGTTGAAAAACGTGTTTACGGAGCGTTTTAATAAACCTCGCGTTCTCCAAAGGTTATAGCTTCTAGCGGCTTTTTGTAGTTTGTCATTATCTCTATCAACTCCATGATCTTAGCTGGAGTAATGACCACTAAGGCTTTCCAGACCTGACTGAAAAAGCCAGAAAAATACTTACCAAAAAAAAACTCGAAAGTTCCAGACCCAAACCTTGACCAGAAAAAGCATGATTCTAGATGAGGTTATTGCAAACAAATTTTCCCACTGGGTGACTGTTGCCCACTTCTCTGATTTTGGCTCTATTTTAAAATAGAACGGAGCCAAACTCAAGCTAATCAGTTTCCAAAAACTGACATTCAGTTATGGGGAAATAGACCTAAATTGGAAGCAGATAAAATTGCTATCCAACAAAAAGCACTGTTAAAGGTCTGCAATATTACTTCCCATAGAAGATGAGGTATTATCCGTACAAAAACTTAAGTCTTTTCCATTTATATATCCTCAAAGTAACATCCTTTCCCATTATACTCGAAAACCTTTCCAAAAAGGCATCGGGAACTATGATAAAATGGACTACCATTACAACCCAGGCTTCCATATATTGCATCCCAAATTGCTAAAAACAGGTAACACCATTGTACTATGTCCATTGAGACTAATTTATTCATGCTAATTACCAGATCTGTTCCCAATACTTTTAAACACTTATTCCCACCACAAAAGTAGTTCCTCCCACCCGAATCAGATTAGCCATCTACTGGACTATTTCCTAAATTCTGAAAAAGCTAATCTGCAGGCAAGTATTGGAATACATGCCACAGTTTTGACTACAATGTATTAAAATCTGTAGTGATACAGAAAATTAGTCTGTTCACAAGTGACAATTTTCTGCATCTTAAACGTGCCTTTGAAACTATGGACCTCCCAGGTACAACAGCTGGGCCGAACTTTGCTCAAGAAGTAGTTCAATGATTCACAAAATAAGAGTACTTGTCTTTAATTCTTTCGGATGGAGTGTGCAAAAGGAATCGCACAAGGCCCCTTGCAGAGGGTTCCCTGTTTTTTCCTTGGTGACCTCCTACATCAAGGCTAGTGTGTCTGCATGTAGCCGTGCTAGATCCTGTCACACTAGTAGCTCATTTTGCCACTGTTACAAGTCAGGTAAGCAGAAAAAATGCTCGGTTCCAGTTGTCTAGAAGTGGGTTGTCAAACTCTAGCTTAATAGCTCAAAGCAGCACTAACATGGGAGGATGTTGCACCCCCCATGCCCCAGTTTAATGGTCCTCACTGGTTAGGTTGGACCATAGTGCAGTCTCATTTTGAAATAAAGATCTTTGCTAATCCTGGAACATTAAGAATTCTAAGGCAAACTTACTGCTAGTGACACTACAGCAAAATGTGACACCTTTCAGGGACGGGTATGCCTGACTACCACTCCTGGAACAGGTTTCCCATCCATGTGAACCAGAGTTCTTCCCTAACCCAACTCGTGCTTTAACTGGACCACTCCACCCAAAACTACATATATCCCCTTAAAATAAACCTAGGGTATCAAAACTTGACATACATTTGGGAAGTATGATTAGGCTTAAAACGGGGCCTGGAGTCTAGAAATTACCTTTGAACCTTAATTCAGGAAAATTGATCAATAAATGGTCAGCTTTTTTCTGGCATGCAGTTTGTGCCAATAGTCCTTCGATATAAGCAAACTAATGGTCTAATATGGAGTAACGAATACATTCCAGACTCTGGTCTAAATGACAAATGGCATATCTAATCTTCCCCCATCCATTTTCTAGTATAGAGCATAGGTATGTACTAGGCTAATGACCAGCAGGGCCTTTAAGCCTAGCCATGCAACCCATCCCAATTGTCCCTATGTATTATAGGCATTTATTAGGAGGGGTATATTTAGGTTATTGGTGGGGGGATAAATTTGGGTATTACTGTCTGCCTTTCTCATCAGATATTGGGGGTCAGATGCAGGGTGAATTTCAGATGACCCATCCATTGGTCAGTTAAATAGGGCTAGGGATGAACTCTTGCATGATGGGAAGCCTGTACTGAGCATGGGTATCTTCTAACCCACTCTTGCCAGCATGTCTTGTGTAACATATGGTAGTTGCCTGAGGTGTTTATACAAAGTCCATTAAGTACAGTTCAAACATTGAAATTGTGAACATAAACAAGATTTACATTTATATTAAAATGCATTATTTTGAGCTCTATTGGCTTGTGGTTTTCTAGTAACGTTGGAACTGTTAGTCTCCTGAGTTTTTTTACACTGAGCTCTTTGTGTAAAGTTGCACACTCATGCTGTTGGAGAGTCCATGTCTTGTACTGTAACCAAATTTTAAATCCTCTGAAATTAATCAGATAATGTTTCTTTAGTGGATGTGCAAAAGGTCAATCACAGCTGGGTCAGAGGATGCCTTGCATGCCAAACATAGCTCACCTCTCTAACCTGTAAGAGACAACGTATATATTTGCTTTAAGGTGATCTGTGCAAGACAAAGTTTATAACAAAACTTTTCCTGGTAAGGAACCTTTGTGGGTGTTCAAACAGTTGCTTATGTCAGTGGCACTATGACTTCCTTGGACCTGGATGCCATGCCCTTGTTTATAAACTGGAATGATGCAGAATGATTTTCTTACTACTTTGGCCACAGTTTGGTGAAGTCCAGATATCTACATATATTCCTAAATCCTGACTACTGGGTCAGCTCTTGGGCAGGTCTTATTGAGGCAGTAATTAGCCTGGGTTTTTTTCCAAAAGGCACTAATGCATTTCTTGGCATTGAGTTTTAATTAACTCTAGCCATTACACCATTTTTGTATACTTCCATTTCACACTAATAGCTCCTAATGGCATCTGGATTTTTTTTGGGCCTGGCTTTTAATTTTTTGGGCCTGGCTTTTAATTTTTGGGCCTGGCTTTTAACAGTGATTATCAGCTAATAAAAGGCAATATTAGGAAGTGCAGGCTTGATGTCACACTGAGTTAGTGTAGAATGTCCTTCAGAAGGGAAAATAATCAACACTTTTCATATTTGTTTTCAGAGCAGGGCGCCCTACATGTTGCTGAGGGTATGGTTTGAAATGTCATGGTGATAAACGGGGAACATTTGTCAGCGCCTATGTATCACATTTTAAGATCTTTCTAGCTGTTAGTAATTTTGAAAAACTATGTACTGTGACTTATAACTATTGCAAGACATAAGATGAAACCTTAGATGGACATCAGATGAAACCTTAGACTGTCAAAACTCATTTGTACAGTAAGTACAGTAAGTTGCACATTAAAGATGTTTAGCCACACATGTAACACTGATTATTCAATTATGCATGTTTTTATATTTCTGTAAATATTTCAATAAACATGCACTTGTGGAGGAATTTATGAAACTTTGTCTTAACAAATGTTCTCAATATCTAGGTTTTATAGTTTTCAAGTTAAGACATTTTGAGAGTTTAATTTGGGTTTGTATGCATTTATAATGTAGTATTTATAGAAACACTATTGCTGTGTATCATAGCTTGTTCACAAAATAATTACATGTGTTATGCTTAAGTTTATTCAGAAAATGGTGTGGAATGCATGAAATGTCTACTAGAGGTGACATTACAAATGAGATTCTCACCCCCTCACGACAAACCTCTTGCAAGGATTTACTTTAAAAGCTATGATTACTCCCAATTTTGCACTCCTCTGCAAACTTGGTCAGCCATAGGCTTTTGAAATTAGCCTTTACCTCTGAGAAGTGGATGCCAAATTAGGAGCAGCCCCAGCATGGAGCCCTGAGGTACCTGAAAGGTAATGGTGGAGGTGGGCTCACCAGTCCTGACTTCCTGGGTCCTGTCTGAGCCAGTTGGCGATCTAGCAAGTTATGTATGGTTTATGCCCTTTTCAGGAGTTTGTCAACTATACCAGAGTGGGGGTATTGAATGTCTTGGCCAGGACCAGGTAGGTTGTATGCAGTTCCCGTCATCCATTGCCTTGATGACCAAGTCTACCAGGATTAGTAGGATCACTTTCCCTTGACAAAACCAAGCTGGGTTGGGTCCTGTGACTGAAGGTTGCCAGTGTCATTTATTTCCATGATTCATTCCATGGTTTTCTATATTAGACTAGCCAAACTAATGGGTCTGTAGTTTCTGGTTGAATGCTTGTCCACCCTTGAAGTGATGACCTTTGCAATCTTCCATTCTCATGGTACAAAGCCTGTTTTGAGGTTGTAGTTGAAAAGTAACTCTGGTGATCCTGATAAGTCCTGGTTCAAGCCAATTTAGGAGGCATCTAAGGATACTGCTAGTAATTGGGGGGGGGGGGGGCTGCTAGTAGATATTTCATAGGGGGTGGTGGAGGGAGTGAGGTGAAATATGAAATGAATTTGTCAGTCAGAAAACTTGCTATTGCTGTGCTCAATGAAGGTAGTACCATTGACTAGTTCAGTACACTATTGTGCTGCCTGAGGTTTTGGATGTAGATGCAGAAGGCCTTATGTTAGACTGAGGCTCTGTATTTCATTTGACTGCCTTAGACTTGAACTGGAAACTACCAATTTAGAGAGCTCCTATCATGGGAGTTCTTCTTGATTTTTATTTATTTTTTGCCTTGACAGTTTTCCTTTCCTATTAAGGTTAGGATTCCAGCAGTGTCTAGAGTTTTGTTTTGGGCTTCCAGTAAGCACAGCAGCGTGTATATTAGCCATTTACATGGTGGTACAGGGTCTCCTGAAGTAGTCTGCATAGGCTACTGTGAACTCAGGGTTGTGAGGTGCATTGAAATTTGACAAACTATCCCTTAACAGGCGGTAGCTTGCTTTGGAGTAGTTAAATGTTACAGGTTTTCTGGGTTTGTAGAGTAAGTCAGACAGCTTTTTGGTTTGACCTCGCCAGTGAGTATATGACACTGGGGGTGGGCCAAGCACACTTATTGGTAAGTACCTAGCCCAGTATGTTACCTAGCCCAGTATGTTTGAACCTCTGGTGGCTATGTGCACCATCTGGTCAAGGGTAATCGTGTTAGTCTAGGAATCAGTGTGCCTGCAAGCTTCCCAGTCTATAGAGGGGTTAGTCTCCTATGAATAGGGCATTCATTTAATGGTGTCTTGTAGGTCTATGTGTGAGCCATGGAGTTCTAGGGACCAAGGGTGACTTTTAGCTTGTTAGGATATGGTATGGGACTTTGTGTATGGTGATTTGCACGTGGATGAATTAAAGGGCATCATCCTGTTTAATCAACCTAAAATTTAAACATGTTGCTAATGTAGATCGACACTCCACCTTTTGTCCCTGCCTGCGCAGACTTGCATCTTTAGATCCTATGAATACTCTAGGAGATCCCAGAAGTCTCACCCACATGCTTAACTACTTGCATGCTTACAGGCCAAAGAGAAGACTGTTGCAAACATCTGACGTCACTCGTTTGTGCAGTGGTTGAGCTTAAGCTGAAATTGGAAGACTACAACTAGAGCTTTTTCTGTCATTTTCTTTGGGGCTCTAGGTATGGATCATGTACCTAGCTACTACATCAGTTGGGTTTAGGACCAAAGAACTTTGCCTACTTCCTCTTCTGAAATGTTAGTTTCTAATGTCTATGAAAAGACCTTTTGGGTTGAAATTCAGACACTCAAAGATTCTGTCCTTGAAAGAAATGGAATGGGAGGTAAATCAAGGTGGTAAAGATGGGATTCCAGCTTCCTCATGAAATTTTAAAGGTAATTTTGATTTCCAGAGATCACTTTCAAGAGCTTCTTGGGAGTATTACTAAATTAAGGATCGATTTAATGCTCTGAGGGGACATGAACAAAAGGTGAGGATAGGGAGTTTCTCTTGAAAGATCAGTTTTAGTAAGGCAGGGACTTTTTTCAGGGGAATTGGAAGATGTGGATGAAGCTTTTTTTTTTTTTTTTTTGGGACAAAGGATGGTATATTTAACCCTTTAACATCCCAAATGACTTGGTGACTGAGCATTCCCGATGGCAGAGAATTTTTTCTCAATTTTTAATTAGTTGCCTGTTACATTCTCTGGGTGAGGGGGGGGCTTATGGGCCATTCTCATGGATGTTATGAGCACCCTATGTTTTCCTATCAGCCCTAACTAGCTTAGCACGCCTTGCCCAATAACCTTATCTGCTTGAAATGAACTGTCTGCACTTGGCTCCAGTTATGTAGTCTTATTTCCATACACTTATTTCAGCTTGTCTTGGGGAAAATCCAAAGATCACATCAAGCAAACACAATGGTATTAAAGTATACAGAGTTTCTTGCTTTGCTGGAGTTAAGGGTGCATAATGTTTTTTCACATGGATACATGTGGTATTTAGGGGGATTCTATTTGGGATCTGTGCATAGGACAGTACTTTAGGAACATTTGTGTAGTATGAGGCCCACTCCAAATACCTTGTACTACATGGCCTTGTGGTATTGGATTACATATGCCACTAAGATGCATGCATGTTTAAACTCTGATACTGTATCCTAACATACTACACAACAGATATACATTGGAAACAGTCCTATCCACCCCTGCTATCTACAATGTTTTTGCCACCATCTGTTGAAACCAGCATCCTACAAGGTTTTGCTACAACCTTTTCTTCCCAGCAATGTACGTGCTTATCCTAAACTAAAGTTTTAGACCGGTTTTGCTCCTGGTCACTAGCTGCTTTAGTACTCTAAGCTTTCCTGTAGCTGATGCATCCCTCTTTCTGTCTGCAAACCATCTGGAACTTCCAATCTTTTATATTTTTATACCCCCATCTGCTCATTGTAGCATCCTATTGCGCTCTCCTGCTCCTTTTACCCTCCCTGTCCTATACCACTCTACTTTTTTAAAGCATTACTCCAGTAGTCTAATACAATTTTCTTCATTGCAACTTGCAGCTGTCCCTCTCCAATCATCCCCTGAATTTAAAGCCTGTAGCAAACGTTCTATACCATCTTTTTCCTTCACTCTCCCCCTCCTATTCCTTCTGCACAGCTGCCTGGCATGGTACACAAGCTGACCAGGGCATTAGTGTGAATCCGTAGTGTCCATGAGCTCCTACGTAAATTGTATTCCTTGTGCTGTTCTAAACTAAGTGCTCTTAGTGCAGGTGTATTAGTATTGTATTTGAAGGTGTTTTACAGTACTATCAGACCACTGCTTAGTTTTGCCTGTTAATTTCAAAGTAAATTTGTGTATACCTGACAGCTAGATAATGTTACGATTTAAAGTGCCAGTACCAGGTGTGTTTAAGCAGTGTCAGAACTCCACTCAAAGGTCCTCTAATGGCAAACTGTATAGTGTATTTTTGGCCACAACCTTGAAACAACCTGAATTCTGCCTGCAATTTCACCACAGCAATGCAGTTGAGCTATACTTAAACTATTTGAGTAATTTGTCTAACTTCTGTGCTTGAACATTACTCTTTCTAGCTGAACTATCTTGTTCAAGCCATTGTCATTTCGGCTATTTTATTGGTTTTGCAAAAACTTTTCCTTCTCTTTAGCAAACTTTCTTTAGAAATTCCGCCACCTTCTGTACCTTAAGTTTAACTTGTAACCTCTCTTCATAGATTGTACATGGGAAAGAGTCCTGTCCATCCCTGCTGTCTACAAAGTGCTTGCTGCAATCTGTTGAAACCAGCATCTTGGACACAAATTCTGCTACCACCTTTTCTGTCCAGCAATGTATGTGCTTAAACTATTAAGTTTTAGACTGGTTTAGCTTCTGGTCACTCGCTGGTTTAGCACACTGCACTTTCCTGTAGCTACTATATCTTTCTAGCTCCAAACCATCTGTCTCTTCCCATCTTCCATATTCAATACCCCTGTCTGCTCATTGTAGTACCTTACTTTTTCTGCTCCTTTTCACCCTTCCAGTCCTATACCACTCAACTTTTTAAAGCATTACTCTTAACATTACGTTTTTAAATTAGTTCAACATTGTTTACTAAATGTTTGCCATTATCTTGGAATTTAAACTACGTTCTATAACTTACTGATGTGTTCCTGATGGCTCGTTAAGTCCAAACCACGCCGCTTGAATGCTCTCCACAGTCCTACCCTACCACATTTCCCTCCTTCCACCCCACCTCCTCTATACTTGTACCCCCTAACCATATCTCCCAACTCAGACCTACCCAACTCTATTGGTTCCTCCCCCTTTCTTCCTATGTCTAACAGCTCCACCCATTCACCATGGCCTCCCCATCACTTATTACGTTCTGTACTGCTGCAAACCCTCATTCAACTCTATTAATAGTAAATACACATCTGAAAGCTACTGATATACACCCTAGCCTATATTTAACTCCATTGCTCTGCTTCTATACTTCTCCCCACAAACTATTCTGCTTTCTACCCAAACTATACCCTCTCTCTTTTTACTGTAAGTTATCAATTTCAAACCACCCACGGTCACAACCCTTCATTTCTTCGCACTAATTTAGTGAAGTGACATCCAGCCCAACCCAAGTCCTACTCCTTCCACTCCCACTACAGCAAACATTGATTTAAATTGCTACACATTACCATGATAAATCTTCAAAGCATCTGCAACAAAACTGCAGAGCTGAATGCCTTGCTATCACATAATAAAATAGATATACTCACCATTACTGAAACCTGGTTAAAACCAACAGTAAGACTCCGAATTCCTTCCTCTCCACTAAAGTGTAAATAAGGGCATCTAGAACCAACAAGGTGGTGTAATACTGTTCCCCAATACACTTAATCTACTCCCATTTACAGGTCCCATCACAAAATTGTCTAATGCAGAGTTCTTAGTCTCCTTCCTGAAAATAACTCTTAAAAAAAATGCATCAGTCTTGTATATTCCCCCAGGCAATAATATAACAATTGAAATATTGGGCCTACCACACCATAACAAAATAACACTTGGCGACATGAACATTAACTGGTCAAAACTTGGTTCAGAATTCCCAGTCACCAGTATTAACCTGTTTCACTACATCCAGCTAATCTCAATGCCTACTTAGGTATACAACAAACAAGAACCATCTTAGATTGGATCCTTGTCTCTGACCCTACAAAAATTTCTTCAGCTGGTACTCGTCAGCACATCGTGATCACCTTCCTGCTTTTGTTATATATTTTGCAATTCCTGTCCATATTTGTGGGTGTGGCCTGCAGGAAGCTAAAGACCTAGGATAGGTGAACATATTTTAGCTATTAAGAATTGTAAAACTAATGCCTGGGAATTTGGCAAATAAGGTTAAATGCCACTTGTTTCCTGGGGCTCAATGACTCCTCTTTGAAACTTAAGCACTTTTGCATAATTAACCAATTGTAATTGGGTCACATGTTAAGTATTTAAGGTATTGTGTTTTACTGTTGAAATTTAAGTTCCTAAAGTGACTGAAGGAACAAAAGCGCTTAATATTTTAATAGTACCTGGTTTTATTAATTTTCACCTTGTCTGAGCACCACTGGATTTAGTTTGCCTTCCTGCTTTTGTAAATAGAACTACTCCTCTTGCAATCACCTCAGACATGTCAGGAACCTGTCCAACTTCAACCCAAACACATTTAACCACATCCAGAAAAAAACATTAATTGGAATAATCTAAACTCTCCCTAGTTGGTGCTCTGTACCATTTCAGTAGCACCTTTCTAACTATATTGGGCAGTCTCGCACCCTCCCTAACCAAATAATTAAAAGATAATCATGGTTAACTATATCCACAAAAGAACTAATGTTGACTTGAGGTTAAAAACTTGCAAACAGTGGCAAAAAACTGATTTACTACTATAAGCAACTTTGCAACCAGATTAAAAAAATTGTATCCAAAGACAGATTACCACAGAGCTTTGAAAAACAACCCCAAACAATTTGGGTCCTATGTCTGTACTTTCCTAAACCCAGGCATTAAAACCCCTGCCATCACCCCGACAAAACTTATGATCAAATTGCAAGCTTAACTCCTACTTCAGACACTAGCTATTACAGCTACATTCTCTCAACCTGTTCCTAAATCTCTCACTAGTCCCAACCCCCATGCCCTGCCACAGACATTCCAGATCAAATCCACCCTTCCTACTCACAATCCCAGCCCCCCTCAACCACCCACACAGACTACTACAGGCCTGAATTCACACTTGATACTGTCCCTACATCAATCATAAAAAATAGTTCTAAAGCTAAAACCTAGCTGTAACTCTGCAGACAACCTACCCACTGAGTACCTAAACATTGCTGCAGAATCTATTGCTTGTATCCTATTATCATACTCCTTAATAGATCCAAGAATCCTATGTTCCTAATCTTTGGGGAAAAAAACTTTTCTACCTCCACAGAGAATTTCCAACCTTCACCCCATAGCTATTTTATCCCCATATCTAAACTCCTTGAAAAATGTGTAGATGCAAGTACTACACTTAACCAATTCCTCTCAATTACAGTATGGTTTCAGATCAGGCCACAGTACATCTACTACTGCCCTAATCCTCCATGGACCTAGTAAACAGAGCCCGTGACTCTAGGAAGGTTCTCTCTACTCTATTCCTGGACTTATCTAAGGCCTTTGCTCACTCCTTTCTTCGCTTCTAACATTGGACTTATCTACTCCATCTCTCAACTGGTTCAAAAGTTACTTATCTGACAGAAAACATGCTGTGAAATGGAAACTATCCCTGTATATACACAACCCCACAGGTGCCCCCCAGGGTTCTATACTAAGACCCCTGTGTTAATTGTCTTCACTCAGCATTTCATCCAGGATCTCTTGCACAATGTGCAGATGACTCCACTGTTATCTGCTCTGCTGAAAATCCAAGTCTGCTACAACCCATCACTCAATCCACATTTTCTGCCCTAGAGACTTGGCTCCACATAATCTATCTCTAAACCCCAACAAAACTAAGCTCATATTGCCTCCAAAGAAAAATACTCCAATCAAATCTCAAACAATACTCTCCCTGAACCTCACAAAAACTGAAGGTTACCCACACCAAATTGCTGAGTGTCATAAACTTAATTTGACCAACACACCACCATAAAGACCACAAAAAACTAGGATTTTACATTCTCCCTACAAAACAGGTACTGTCCTCCACTTATCTACTTCTGTCTATGGTGCCCAGTTTATGACCAGCCTTCAATAGTCACTCATAACTAAACTAGAAATGTGCTGTAATAAAATTGCCAAATGTGCAACAAACACTCACCATTCCATCCATCACTACACACCCTTAAATCTGTTAAACTGGCTCAAATTTCCCACTACCTCACTTTTCAAGTAACCACCACACAGATTGCTTACAAAATCTCAGGACTGCCCTAAATTCCTTTTCTGACTACAGTCCCAGTAGGTCCCTACAATCCAAAAAACAGCACTTTTCCATGCTGGAGGGATAGGTTCCTGACCCAGAGACTCCCCATACTCTGGAATAGACTGCCCATACATGTCAAGCAGAGCACCTACTTGGCCCTCTTCAAAAGGAACCTTGACGATTGGATGGGAGGATCAGTCCGCTAGACAGGGGTCCAGGGAAGTAAATATTGTGGGAAGAAATATCCAGGGAATTGTTATGGATAGGCTTGTATAGGCCCAAGGGCCGATAGCCTAGTACCAACCAATGAACCAGCGGGCCAACTACTATACTTCTGGGTAATGGCAAAACTTGGAACCGCCTTCAAACCAGTTGCACCTCCCAAAGCACTGCTTCCTTGAAAAGCCCTGCATAACCACCTTCATTCGGCTTGGATCTGTAATTGTACCAAGCTTTCCCCTTCCATAACCTAGTTCTACCCACTCCAGTCTCTCCCCTAGCTTCTACTTCAACCACATCACACTCCTGGCTCATTCCAAAAATACTGCCCACTGCACACTCCCTCTACTTTCACCTCACATACTCAGTTCCTCACTTTATGCCCTCCATATCTTCCCACTCATTTTTATACTCTACTCCAGATTTAAATGGTTTAGTAACCTCTTAATATATTAAGCTTGAACCTCTGCCATAATATGCTAGTAAATGCATTTGAGATGTAGCTTACCATGTCTGCTATGCCAACTGTTTTTGAACTAATTTGTAGTAGTTTATGCAGTTAAATTCTATTGGGCTGCTATGTAAAAAGTTTTGCCTTTGCATGGTATAGTCTCTTATGTCTCTTGGTGGAAGCTCAGGGAGGAGTGACACCCCCCACACTGGCTCCAGTAATCAATGAGCTTGAATCTTCACCACTGACACTGGAGAGGGGCATTCACTTGGAATACAAATGGATACACAGTATTTCCAGATGCAGACCTCTCCCAAGCACAATTTCCCTTAAGAGCACACAAGGAATGCAGTCAGGCCAGGGACTGGATTTCTCTAACCTTCTCACAGGTCCCCAGTAAGGCTGTCCACTGGCACAGCTGTGTCCAGCACAGACTGAAACCAGTGCTTCACATCCCTGCTCCAAGTAGCGCTCATACTTTGAGATTTTAATTTTCACACACCTGGGAAAGGCTGACAGATTATCCAGTTGGCCAACTTTGGCCAGACTAAAGTGGATTCACTGCCACCAGTCAGTTACTATAAGGCTCTTAAAAGGGCATCTAATTATACTTTGTAAAATTAGTATTACAAATGGTAGTTATCCAAACAGCAGGGTTTTCAGGAATGGCCAGTTATCACCAAATATATGCAAATACTCTCAAAGCTTAATATTTTTCTAAAGGACCAACCACAATGAAGTTTAAATATGTAAGTAAAAACATGAAAATACTAAATGTCTATTTACGGTGAACAGTGTTTCAGTCGCAGGAAATATTAACAAAAAGATTTAGTTACAGAAAATACTTAGGAAAATGTAGTGAATAGTTTGGAGAATTACTATCCCTGGTCGCAAGACAAGATGAAGTGGGCAAGTGCCCTCATTTGTCAGATATCAAGAACAGTGCTGCTTGAGGCTTCAGTCTCCTCTAATAAAACCATTTCTGTACAGAATGACATCACATCTGATAATCTGACTTCTGGTTCCCATGCACCCCCAATGATTAGAAGCAGTCAGGATTTAGCACCTGTTACCATACACAGAACTTTGCTCAGAGCTGCTGCTGCTCCTGGAAGTCATAACTATTTTAACACTTCTACAGGAGGTGCCAAGCCATACTTGACATTCTGTGGCTCTCTAAACTCTGGGATAGCATCTTTATGACCTAATTTAATTAAGGCTATTTTTCAGTTTGCTGCAGCTGGATTGTAACCCTTTCTCCAATATCCTCTTCACATATGCATTTAATTCAGTTGCAAGTAAATTTCTTTTCTTTCCAGCAGGGCACACTATTGCATTTTAACACAAGCATCTGTACAAATCAACTTGATACACAAATGACATGATTTACAAAACTCCAGCTAGCTGTGCTGGCATAGGTTACACATCCACTGCCCTACTTCTGGATTGGCTGGCAGTATCTTCTATTGTCACATCAAGCTCCACAGAAAAATAGGCTGCTGTTGGCCCAGTGGACTATTCTAGTAAAATGCAAATAGGTTTGCTTCAAAGTGTAGTCTTTGTCCACAGTTTGACTTTCATGCAAAAGTTGCCTTTGTTCCTGTGCTTTGCATTGTTGCCCTATACTTTAGGTGCCTTCTGATCTGGTACAAATCCTGCTAGCTAGGACTGCTACACACACCTCTGAGCAGAAAAGGTTACTGGGAGGCCCTCAAAATTTGTCTGCTGTTTCTAGAGTATAAATTTACAGGACAAATGTATTATGAAAAGGAAAGGTTTATCCTGCCCAGGGTTTTGTGGGGTATAATTAGGGAGGTCTTGGTTGTATGCGCTTTGGTAAAGGAGGTGAAGCCGGGTCTTGCTGCAATGTTCAGCAGCAGTGTCTGGGTCGTGCAAGGTCCAGTATTAAAATCCATTTTCTCTAGCTGCTAACAGTGAATAGTTATAATCCCTCCTAGTTAATGGGGAGCTTGTACATGAACTGTACGGAGTATATGCTTGAACAGGGGAAGAGCTTTTGAGGCTTGGTTCTAAAGTGTGCACAAATAAACTGTCAAACGAGGCCTGTTAGAGTTGCCAGGAGACTGCAGGAAAGATGTCCGTTTTAGGTATGCATGTGCAGTTGATTCTGTTGCACTGATTAGCTTTTCCTGAAATTGTCATAGTGCAGTTGGTATTGTACTGAGCTCTGTCCACTGAGATAGTGCCAGCTTTATTACAGTACTGAAATCTAGGTGCCTGTGTTATGGTCCTCTCTTGCATCTATATCTATTCTAAGAGCCTATGTGTTGCGATAATCTCTTGCCCCTATGTCTATGGGGCTGACTAGAGTTTCTAAAGTTTCAAAAGTTCTATTGAGTTGCTTAATGTTGAAAGCTGGATTTGAGTGCAGTTCAAACGCTCATGTAACCAAAGAGCATTCTGGTTGTGCGAGACAGTTGCCCTAACGAAGAAATAATTGTGCCATATGTTTGAGATCTCTTACATTCACCCCAGCAAGATGTAGCTTGATGAGATACTCCCCCCCCATGTGTACTAAATGTTTAAAGCACATGTTAACCAGGGACACGCTTATAGTTCTGAATATGAAATTCAGGAATTGTACCATTTTGCACCATTTATCATCTTCGTATGATTACAGCTTTCGAGAGGTACAATTATATGCTGGATTAAAGATTCTATATTGAAAACACTCATACTAAGCTAACTGTATAAAACATAGTAACATGCATCACCTCCTAGCATAAAAATGTTGGACAAAGGCTTGAAATAAGGAACATTTATTTTAAGTTGCTAGAATAACTTTCAGCATGCATTTCTGTACTGGTAAGTCAAACTTGGATAGAAAACCACTGACCAAAAATCTGGACATTCTGGTCAGTTGAGCTTTACATAGTGAAGTAAAAATGAAGTGCTCTGGCCTAGAATGCAAATTCCACAACTAAAAATCCAGTTTTTAGTACTTGGTTCATATTTAGGATTTACTGGTATTTTTACCAGGAAAAATGGAGAAGCAGTGTCCCTAGTTACCTTTAAGCTGGAATGAATGGTCATACTTTGTCCTTACTCAAAATTCCAGATCTTGTCAGAGTTGCTGATGGGGGAATGCCCTGGGAGTATTTAAAGTATGGATTTTGAACTCCTGAAATACTCCATCCCCCATTCAAACACTGTATTTGATGCAGTTCATTTTCGAAGGAACCGCCTAAGTGGCATTTTCCTGCATCTTAAATGTACCTTTGAATCTATGCCCTGTCTTGTACTAAAACAGCTGGTTGTAATGGCATGCATTTAAGAATCTAGATTTTATCCTTCAATTCATGACAATGTGGGGATATTCTGTCTTATTGAAAAGGGAAGGATGTCAAATTACAGAATGAGTGCATGTCAGAAATATGTAGTTAAGGTAATCAGGCAATACAAAAGGCAAAACTTGAACATTGCTGTAACAAGTAGATACATTTGCAGCAAATGCCCCTTTCAGAACCCTCCACTGTGTAGCACAAAAAAACCTAAATGGGTTAGAACTACCCCATCAATTGATATTTCTATAACTTCTTACCATCTCAAATTATCCAGCCTCCATCTGCTTGTCCAGCATTGAATGCTATTCTGCAAAACTGTTCCAAATCAGTTATCCAATGACCAGAAACTTTTCCACAAACCTGTCAAATCTGCTGGGCATTCTGTCTGTACTTGTACCATGTTGCTAAGGGCTGGAACTCCTTACATGTATCCATCAGGTCAATACCCTCCCAGTCCTTTAAAACCATTCTAAAAGGCTTACTAGCCAAAAACTAGTTATGTTGATTAATCCTAGGACAAACTATATCCCTAAATATAAAAAGTACCTGTTCATATCTTACACCTTTTTTACTCAAGTTCTGTCCCCTGATTCACTACGCTATAACACTGTTTTTCTACTTGTATTTCCTGTTTCTATTATAGGAAATTACCTGTAGTTTCTCTAAACTGGATAAAATTTCTCTAAATATTAGCTCATTGTCATACAAGTTGTATCTAATATTTTCATTGTCTAATTTAGTGCAACTATAGAATTGTTTTTGAAGATTGAAATTCTTGCAATGTTTTTGTAAAAGGAGCTTTTCTCCCTTGAAGGTTGAAGACTGGGGTGGAATAGAGGAGAGATGGCAGTGAGAAAGTCGAGGCCAAACGCCGCTATCAATAAGGTTTTCACACTAACCTTTTTGAGTCTGTGATGCATGGTAAAATTAAAACTGGTCATCTGACACCCAGCAATTGTGTGCTTTACTTGTCCAATCATGGTGTTGGCAGAGATGAAGTGTTTTGGGCCACTCATCACTGGCTCTGGATCCTACTGGTGTGGCCCCTTGAATCTGCTTAGGGCAGAGTGGTAGACAAATCATTTGCAGCTGTAGGGCTGTCCTCACCAGGCATGGGAGAACCTCAGCCTCTGGAAATATTTAGTGATGGCTTACTTTCATAGTGTAGCAGATTCCCAGGGTAGTGCCCCCTGACTTCTGTCCTTTTCCAGGCAGTTTTCAAAGAACATTTATAGGTTCATATGTTCATACTAGGCCATCTGCCCTGGGGCATTTACAAGCCTAGCTAGAGTGTGATTGGCTTTCGCCACCCTTTGATTTTGAGTTTACTGTGCCCTTTTTAAGGTTAGTTTACTGTGCCTCTGTGTAGCAGTGACACAGAAGTAATCCCTGGGGTAAACCTACGATCCCCCATCCACTCATCAAGATTCCTCTTGAAGAGAGGCAGTGAGGGGCTCTGTGCAACATGGACCAGGATTCTATTCCAGAGTGAAGGGAGCCTCTGGGTTATGAATCTGTCCCTCCAGCATGTCCTGTTTATTTCTGTGCTGAGGTTCAAGTCCCTCGAGCGCGTGGCTCTAAGGGATTTGGATTTTTTGAGGTGGAGCATGTCCATTAATTCTGGGTTGGACATAACTTTATATGTCCGACATAGTTGCATACCGCCTACTTAGAGGCGATCTGAGTAGAGCTGGAGTTTCTTTAACCGAGCATCAAGTCCCTTGATCCTCTTTGTGAGGTACTTTTGGGGTCTTTCTAGTTGTCGCAGGTGTCTGGTAAGGTACATCCCAAATGGGGCATTGTATTCTATTATGGGCCTGATGAGGGATGAATAAAGGGGCACGATGACCCCCCCCTTGATCTAGATGTGAATCCTTTCATAAGGTGGGCTATATAGAAGGTCTTTCTAACCACTTTGACAATATGGTTGTCGAAGAGATTACTATCAACTTGGGTTCCCAGGTCCCCAATTACTTCCTCTGTACTTAATGGGTTACCACCTATGTGGTAATTTGTGGGCATTTTGTTTTTGCCAAAGGGTATGACTACACTTTTTGGCATTTAGCTTTAGGCCATGGCTCTGGCACCAGTTATCCATTTCTGAGAACCTTTTTGAATGCTCATGTCAGCTGGAGAGTCAATTATGGTGCCCAGTTGCAGTCATCTGCGAACCTGGTCAGCCACAGCCCTCCCATGTTTGCTTGTACCTTGAAAAAAATATATACTGAACAAGAGAGGTCCCAGGACTGAGCCTTGTGGGACACCACTTGTAACTGGTTTGAGTCTGACATGGCTCCAGCAATTCTGACTCTGTGGGTTCTGTCTTTGAGCCAGTTTGCAACCCATCTTGTGACATAGGGGTTTATATTTAAACTGGATAGCTCATCTGATGCCCGAGTGGGGTATTGTGTCAAATGCTTTTGTAAAGTCCAGGTAGGCTGTGTGGACTACCTTCCCTTCATCTATGGCCTTGGTGACTCAAATCTACCAGGTTCAAGAGGCAAGATCTGCCCTTGACAAAGCCGAATTGGGTAGGATCTGTAGGTCCCCAATGTCAGAGTTCCATGGTGTTGCTGTACGCCATTCTTTGGGTACACATCCTGTAGTAAGGCTGAGATTGTACAGCAGCTTTACATGGGGGTTTTGTTCTTGGAGTTCATGTAGGACGCAACCCGGGACACTGGTCCCATTGATGCAGTGTTTTTTTGCTTTGGAGAAGGCAGCTTTCACCTGAGCATCTGAGATGTTAGGGAGGCAGCACTCTGCTGGGATAGATATTTGCTCTTTTGGGTGGGGGGGGAGTTTGCACTAAACCTGTCTGCCAGGATGTTGGCAATGTCTGTGGGTTCAGTGTAGTTTTTGTCATTTTGGATAAACTCTGAGCATATGTGGGAGTTGCATCCCAGGTTCCTAACGTAACTAAAAAAAAGCCTTGTGATTATCTTTAGTGTCCTGTGCATATTTTCTCTTGAAGCTGGCCTTGGAGGATTTTGAGGGATCGTAGTTTTTGGCTAGTACTGATCAGGGATGCTTTCCCTTTTAGGGATTTTGCTCATGTATTGGCTTCCTCCTTCTGTTGTACAGCTTATTTATGGCTGGGGTCCACCAGACTGGACGCCTGCCTTTGGAAGATTGAGTCTTGGTTTTGTTTGGGATAGCATGATCCATGCATTCCTGGAGGTGTCCATAGAATGCGTTTATATAGGTTTCTGCAGTTTGGGCCGTAGTTTCCACTGGCCTGGGGGCCTTGGAAGGATTCCACCTCCATTTTGAGAAGTGTGAAGTTTGCTTTTGAGAAGTTTTTCACTGTGGTTTTCTGGGCTGGGGGTGGGGTCGGGATGTGGATATCCAGTGAGATTAATTTATGGTCTGATCTCTCCAATGAGGGGTAAACCTCTGGTATGGAGCATAGTCCCCATATTGGTAATAAGGTCAAGTATGTTTTCCCCTCTTGTGGGAGTGGTGAGTAGTTCCATAGCATTTGAGTTGATAAATTCCAGGAACCTTTGGGCCAGGGTGTTGGGGCTTGAGTAATGCTCCCAGTCTGTTTGGGTAGTTGGTCACCCAATATAATGGTGTTTGGAGAGCTTCATATTCTCCAGTGTTTTCAGAAAAAGCCGAGTGGGAATCCTGATTTTGAGGGTGGTCTGTAACATGCTACATACTGAAAAGCAGTTTTGCCCACTGTTGCACATGGATGGTCTCCGATGCTTTGTGCGACGCCACTAACCTGGAGGTGTGGGTATCTTTGATTTAAAATATTTCTTATGCCACTCCTACAATGGATAGGGAAGACTGACTTGGGTTTGCCAAGGGATTACTTTCTGTGCCTGAAGTCCTTTTTTTTCCACTTACTCCTAGTGGAAAATTTCATTATCCAAGACTAATTCCCAGTCAGAACAGGGTTTTCAATGGCTGTGTTCCTTCATAATCTTCAGCTTGAATTCCCTGAAGTTTTACATCAGATTTCCATCCAGAATCTCTTCTGAAACTTGCAAAAATGAAGGATTTATTTCAGTGCAAAGTGAGATCCTCATTTCCCAGCAGAAATGCTGTTAAAATTATATTTCTCAGCCAGCAGCTGTCCTTCCTGTTTTACAGGATGTTTAACTGCTTCAGCGTGGCACAATTAACATCCTGTTCCCAAAAGGCTAATAGGTTACACAAACCTCACACATCCATTGTTTTCTAATTCCAAATCCAATCCTGCTATTTCCTTAAAGGCTTTTGCTATAATTATTTTTAATGCTAATCCCATTCCTTCTGACATGGATGAAAGCTTTTGATCAATTTGAGAAGGTATCTTCTGCCACATTACTTTTCAGAATTGCTAGGCTTCAATGTATTGGCCTCTTTCAAAAACATGTTAATGGTACAGTAAGTAGCTTACACTCCTTTCTGGTGCTTGAAGACCAGTGGGCTGTAGGGTGTCTTCTCGCTCCATTATTGGGCTGTTGACATAACAGTGCAAAATTGGGGGAGGGGGTTGGCTGCACTCGTGAACGTTCCCCTTCGGTTGAGATGTTAAACCATTGTCTTAGCTGCTCAAGCTGATAGCTCATGCGGATGTAGAAGATGCCATCCCACCTAATTGAAGAGTAGGGGAAGCATCCTGATGCTTTGGCCAAATTTTCCTCCAAGTAGAAATGGCCTTGTCCAGGAAGGTAGTTTACGTTGTGTGGTAGCAGTACATTCTCAAGCACTGTAGTCTTTGCATGAAGAGAATTTGGGTAATCTATCCAGTGGCACTAAATGGTGGCCTGGTCCGAGTTGGGAAATGCATGAGAGCGCTGTAACACTTTTTTTTTTTTTTTTTTTATTGGTCAAATCACTTGCAAGCCAGTTTAAGTGCCTGTATAAATTTTGGAGCATTTGCATGCTACTGCCCAATGTGCAGCAGTAATTAGTGCCTTGCACAGATGTAGACACCTAGAAATCAAAATTTCCCTATAAAATTAAATTTTACCAATAACTGGAGCATAGAGCCACTACTTTGTGAGCTGTTAGAGCAGCCAGTTTGTCCATTGAGGAGCACTGCCCCTTAAATGTAGTATATAGTCTAGTCTCTAGCCCCATTAGCCAGCCCACTATTCACCCCCTCATGCATCACACTCAAAGAACATGACCTCATGGATATGTACTTCCCCAATTTATTTAGCTAGTTTGGTGGATGAGTACATTGCTACAATGTAGCAGTTATCTTATGTTCACTGACAACCATTTAATCCTCAGTGTGCAAGAGATGTATATGCACAATGTCTCTGGAGGTATAACATGTACAATCAGTTGAACTTGCACTACACCCCACACATTTGTGCTGAGGTACTTCTTCCCAAACCCCAAAGACCTCCGATATCTGACCTGCAAAAATTATCCCCTGCAAACCTGAAAGCACTCTACAGAAACCTTACACTGCAATCCTACCCAGTGGAGTCTACACTTCCAAGCCCATGAGGTAAGTGTAAGACAGATACCCCACTCACTAGGCTGAAGGAAAAAGTAATGTTCAGTCGACTGTTGGGGTCAACTGCCAAGCTGCACACACTTGTCATTGCTCCACAGGTACCAATATAACTTGGTCGTAATCTGTAGGTGTAAATGACCTGTTGTACCTCCCTAGACTCTATGTACCAAGCATTACAGAGCTGTCACTCTGGTATGTGCCTAGCATTGAGCAACATTCTACATTTACCAAAGATGTCATGAACAAAAAATTGATTACAATTGGCTTAATTTTTGGTGTAATTGTAGGGGATGCAATATTTGGCATGGGAGGATATGGTTTGCAAACCATGTTGCTTTGCCAAGGATGGTCTGCATTTGTCCCCTGCAGACTTACAAATATTGCCCTTCCCATACTGTTTTGGCAATGACAAAGCTGCAGGGTACCCTGGCAGTGCACGACTTCAGTGCCTTCCACACATTTAGGCTAATAGCACCACAGATGGGCACAAAAGGCAGAACTGCCTCTACATCAATAACATACCTTTTAGGTTGATAAAACGGGATGACTATCCCAACAAGATGTAGACCACCCTCTGTCCCATGAAACCTGTAGCTCATACTTGGATCTGTTGGAGATGCTCACCATTCAACCAAATACCATATTCATGGGGGGCTTTAATTATCCTTCTATAAACTGAGAATCCTGCATGAACCAAAATGTGCAAGAGTGGAGATTACTAGACCTGGTAAACACCTTGGACCAGTTAATGCATGGGCTCAGAGGTACAGACACATTGGACCTGGTACTCACAAATATGGGAGAAAACTGCACCCTTCCCCTCAGTGTACTATACTGTCTAGTAATGTCTGACCACAAAGCAGTCTCCTTAGAAATGATCACTTCTGTAACCCCAGCAAACCCTGTAACAATTAACTACTCCCAAGGCGAACTACCTTTTTATAAAGTGATAACTGCCAAATTTCTAGCCCCTCCAAACCCAGATAACACATCCTATGCAGAATTTACAGAAGCCATGCCCAGCCTTGTCAATTATTTCATAGATGCTGCTGTGCCTACTAGAAATAAACCCAAGACTAACTTACACATTCCACCCTGGTGGAATCCAAAATTACATAGGTTATAAAACAGACCCAACTAAATTTGGGAAGTACACCAAACTGAATAAATGTCAGAGGACCAAGTCCAGCAACACACTGCTAAATAGTATCACAGGCCAAGGATAACCATACCTTCTATAGGTGTCTGAAACCTCAAAGGTGGCACACAATAGTGTCCCACTTGGTATATGGAGCCATGTTCATAGAAATAGGATATAAATTGGGCTGATAAATTAATCTCCAACTTTACTCCCTTGCACCTCCAGCTGCCACCCCAAGAAATTCCATCTAACAAGCTTCTTCCAACTATCAATATGGAGCAAGTTTTAGATGTACTCAGTGGAAGAATGCAGCATCTGTGCCCCTGATGATATTCCAGGATGCCTCCTAAATAGCTGTTCAGTTATAGCTTCTGGACAGGCTGTGTGCCATACAAATGGGAGACTGCAAGAGTTGTACCTCTGCACAATGGCAGACTATCAAAAGATCCCTGGACTGGAGCTACAGACCCATTAAACTGACTACTTGTATACAAAGCCGTGGAAGAAATTATCATGGAAATTAACAATGACATAGAAAAATACTGGACCCAGTCCAGTTTGGTTTTTTCAAAGGCAGGTCATGCCTACTGTACCAGGTGTACAACTTTGAGGAAGTCACCAAGGCAATGGATGGGGCAAAATGCATACTGCTTACCTTGACCTAGCGAAGGCATTTGATACAATATCCCACTTGGACATTCTGAAACTTTTGGGATTGGGCATGAGCTCGTATGTAACTCACTGTATAGCTAGTTGGCTCAAGCAGAACCCAGAAGTTAGGATTAGAGGGATCATCACCACAAAACAGGTTGGTCACCAGTGGAGTCCCCAATGTTCTGTGCTGGGCCCTCTTCACTTTGTCATCTATTTTCAGAAGTAAAGGCCAGTCTAGAGTCTCTGGTTTACCAAATTTGCATAAGAGTGCAAGTTAAGAAGCGGTCATAACTCCCGAGATGAGAACATCCTACAGGACAGTAACACACTAGTGTCAAAACTAAAACTCAATGCCACGATTGCATAATGGTACCTTTTGCAAAGTTTCACCCAGGGAAACTACCTGGGGACTCATGTAATCTGTAATATGGCTTTTGTCCAACATGTCCAGGTTGGATGATTCTATGTCACTTAAGGTCATGGCATCTAGATCTGAGGGGTCGTGTTGCTGTACTTGGCCATCACACCCATCATTGAGTATATAATGCCCGTTTCTGTATGTACCTGATCAGGCAAATAAAAACTGGGACATCAACAGAGGGTCCTCAAAATGCAAGACATGAACATAATGTTCTATGCAGATTGCTTCAAAACCTTCTTTCCTACAGAAAACTTGAAGTGACTTGTGCTTGGCATACAAGGCATCCTTACTTCTCACTCAGTGGATCTTTTGCATATCCACAAAATGAGCAGCACCAGAGCTATTGGATCTAGGGACTTAAATTTTCCTACTTAAGTAGGACATAGTGACAGACCTGTTGAGTGGGATAGGTTTCCCAGCCATGTAAATCAGAGCCCTTTCCTAACCCCATTCACTTGCAACCTAGATCAGTGGATGAGAAATAAGAAATTCACCCCTTGTCTAACACCAATGTCTTTAAACAGAGGCCAACATTAAATCATGCCCTTACTAGCATATGCCCCTTTAAAATAACCTGTAAGGCATAATTCAAGGATACATTTGTGGACCCTCCGCCCGCTACCGCTAAGAAGCGTAGAGAAAAAGCGTTAAAGTCCAAGCAGGATGAGTCGTCAGTTATGGACGCCGGTTCTTTGGAAACTACGGTGGAATCTGTGGATCCAGCCGAAGTTTCAGCTGAAGCTCAGGGGGAGCCTTTAATCTTGCAGGATGTGGCCTCTCAGGAGTCGGGTCAGGCTGAGGGGGCCTCTCGGGTCTCTAGTCCCTTCTTTGCATAAGGTGGTTAGGCCTTCTACTTCTGTCTCTAAGGCACCTTCCAAGGTCAGGCCTGGTTTGTCTTCCACTGGCGTCAGTCCTAGTTCTGCAGGTTCTGTACCTAAAAAGCATATGCTGAAAAATGGCAGAGGATTTGATTTCTTTAATCAGGGGTTCTATGCCCCCTCCAGATAAGAGGCCTAGGGTGGAGCCAGAGGTGGAAGGATTGGAGCATTCCTCGGATTACTCTGAGTCTTCGGCTGAGGACCCTCAGGATTTTCCTCCTTATTCTGATTCAGATGCAGAGGATTCATGTCCTGCTTCCCCTCCAGAGGATTTTTCTTTTTCTGAAACCCTGCATTCCATGAGGGAGCATTTTAAGTGGGAAGGTCAGGATTTCTCAGATTCTCGAAAGAGGCTTAGGGAATTTTTGTTTTTACCACAGCATAGGCCCTTGGCTATTCCCCCAGTTTTGGATGTTGTTCAGGATGTTTTTTCAGAAGCTTCTCTTAATCCTGATTCTTTACCTCCTGCCCCTGTCAAGCCAGACAGGTATTAGAGTACCAGAGGCTCATAAATATTTGTATAAGAGCCCAAGAGCTGACCCAGAAACTATTAGCCAGGGACCTAAGGGTGTCAGGGCTTCTGTTGTAAAGAATCCAGTTCCTCTGGATAAAGATTCTAGGGCTTTGGATAGGTGGGGTAAAAAGGTGTATACCTCTTCCACTCTTGCAATGAGGGCTTTGAATTGCCAGTTTCATATGCTGAAGTACCAGAATTTTCTCTTAAGTCAGTTAAAATCTAAGGTAGATGCTTTGGCAGAGGGTATAGAGTGTAAGGAACTGCAAGATTTAGTTCATGCCTCTGATCAGGTGGGTAAACATTCTTTGCAGTGTGGTTTTGATGCTCTTCAGGCTTCTTCCAGGGTGGCTGCCACTGGTTCAGTTATTCGTAGGCACGCCTGGCTTAAGGATCAAAATTTGTCAGAGCATGTTAAAGCTCGAATTTTGGATGCAGAGCATGTTAAAGCTCGAATTTTGGATGCTCCCCTTCAATCTGAAGTTCTGTTTGGTTCTCCTGTGGAGTCTGTTTTGAAAAAAATGGAAAACAAAGCTAAGTCCATGCAGACAGTTAAGGAATTTTTACAGGTGCAGCCCCCTAAGTTTAGCAGAAATTGGCCTGCTAAGGGATGGGCTTATCCTTCTTCTGATTTACAGTCTAGGGGTAGATCTAGACGTGGTAGGGGCAGAGCTCATGCTCAGGGTTCTTTCAGACCTAGGACGTGGAGTTCCCCTGCACAATCTTCAGGTGAGGGCAGGGGTCAGCCTTTTCGTAAACAGACCCAATGACCTGTATCTCCAGCTGCCAGATCCCTCCTGTCTGGCAGCTCCTCTGGGAGGAAAGTTGGCACTTTTCAGGCAAAATTGGCTTTTAGTCACCCAGGACAAATGGGTGTTGGACATTATCGATAGAGGCTACAAGTTTTATTTTCACACCTTGCCTCCTTTCAAAGGCATGCCAGACGTTCCTCCCCAGCAAAAGTTGGAGGCTCACAAGCAGATTTCTTTACTTTTACAAATGGGGGCTATCCAGGGGGTCCCTCCGTCAGAAGTAGGCCTAGGATTTTACTCTCGCCTGTTTCTTGTACCAAAGAAAGGAAACACTTGGAGGCCAATTCTGGATTTGTCTATTCTCAACACATACCTGGACATTCCAAAATTCAAGATGTTAACTTTACAGCAGCTTCTGCCTCTGCTAGGCAAAGATCACTGGATGGTAACTCTGGATCTCAGAGGCTTATCTTCACATTCCTATCCGGCCCAGCTGCAGGAGGTTCCTGCGTTTTCGGGCTGGTACTTTTCATTATCAGTTCTCTGTATTGCCCTTTGGCTTATCTACTGCGCCCAGGGTGTTCACAAAGGTCCTGGCTCCAGTGATAGCTTTCTTAAGATTAAGGGGGATACAAATTTATCCTTATCTGGACGATTGCCTGATTCTGGCTCAAGACAAAGTCAAGTTACTTCACCATCTACAGTATGTTATGACAGTGTTAAGGTGCCTAGGGTATTCTGTGAACGAAATAGTCCGGTCTAGTACCCTCTCAGGACATGTGCTTTATGGGTGTGAGACTGAATACAGCCTCTCAGATAGCGTTTTTGACCCCGGACAAACAAAGAAATCTTTCCCTTTACTTCCAGCAATTATCTCGATGGTCCAGGCTGACTGCAAGGACAGTCCTTCAGGCCTTGGGGTTCATGGCACCTTGTATTCTGGTGCTTCCCAATGCCAAACTGCATATGAGGAAGCTGCAATGGTATCTCAAAAGTGTATGGACTCAACACTGCCACGATTTGGACACTGTCATTCAGATACTACCTTGCATTCAAAGGGAATTTTTGTGGTGGGCTCAGGAATGTCACCTAAACAAGGGACTCTGTGACCCGACCAGAGGCGAGTCAGATCTTAACGACAGATGCCTCAGACATGGCTTGGGGAGCACACTTCAATGGGAAATGGGTTCAAGACACGTGGCCTCCCAGACTACAGCATTTACATATCAACATGAAGGAGATGTTAGCAGTCCAATTTGCACTGATGGCTTTCAAGGATCTACTTCAACCAGGACAGGTGTTGATTCAAACAGACAACACAACAGTCATGTGGTACATCAACAAGCAAGGGGGAACCCATTCGTACCCTCTTTGCAGACAAGCTATGATTTTGTGGGAGACTGCTCTCAGTTTGCACCTCACTCTTCAGGCAAGGTTTCTGCCAGGAGCACAGAACTCCTTAGCAGATGTTTTGAGCAGACAAATGGTGGATCCCCACGAGTGGAAATTGGATCCTCATGTATTTCAACAGTTGACAGTGGCTTGGGGGACTCCAGACATAGATCTGTTCGCTTCTCCACTAAATTTCCAACTGCCAAAGTTTTGCACAAAGCTGTTTCACCCAAAAGCTTGGAAAGTGGATGCTCTATCATTCATTTGGAACAATCTTCACGTCTATGCCTTTCCTCCTCTGCCTCTCCTTCCCAAGGTGCTCTTGAAGGTCAGACAGGACAAGCCTTGCATGATTGTAATAGCTCCAGATTGGCCACGTCAACACTGGTACCCTCTACTGAGGAGTTTAGTACGGGAGCCTCCTTGGCCTTTGCCATCAATTCCACACCTTTTGTCCCAGGCAAGCAATCATTTCCGCAATGTCAGGATTCAGTCCCTGCATCTGACAGCCTGGCGTATTCTGTTTTAGACCCTGGAGGGTCGCAGCTTCCTCAAGTTTTGAATGTCATTTTGGAGGCCAGGCGGCCTAATACAAGGAAAGTTTATGCTGATAAATGGAGGAGATTTTTTCTTTGGAGCAAAACAAAGAGCTTTGATGTTTCAGTGCCTAATTTGAGTGCTTCACTTCAGTATCTTACAGAATTATTAGACAAGGGTTTGTCTTTCTCCTCTGTAAAAGTTCATGCTGCAGCCATTTCTGCTCACTGACTGTGACCCACCATTATTCTCTCATCCTTTGTTTGAACAATTTCTGGGGGCAAAGAACACAAGTCCCCCACGTAGAGCTCCTACTCCTTCCTGGGATCTCAATTTTGTGTTGGAAAAGCTCACTTTACCTCCTTTTGAACCTGCAGCTACTTCGGAGTTGAAGTTTTTGTCTTGGAAGACTGCTTTTTTGTTGGCCATTACATCTGCTAGAAGGGTGTCTGAATTACAGGCTCTAATGGCAGTTGAACCCTTCCTGATATTTCATAAGGATAGGGTCTCCCTGCGTACTAACCCTACCTTTATGCCTAAAGTTGTTTCTAATGTGGCCTTAAACCAATCTATTCATTTGCCTACCTTTTATGCTGATCCCCAAAATAAAGGGGAAAAATTTTGCACTCTTTGGATATTCACAAGCAGTTGCGTTATTATTTGAGCAGAACTAAAGGGTTCAGGCAGTCTCAACAGTTATTCATTTCTTTTGCCTTGGGTTCACAAGGAAAACATGTTTCAAAACAAACTATTTCTAAGTGGATTGGCCATTGTATTGCTTTTTGTTATTCTCATCATGGTAAGGAGGTTCCGGCTGGAATCGGACCTCATTCCACTAGGGCGACTGCCGCTTCTACTGCTTTTTTAAGGGGAGTAGCTACTAAGGATATTTTGGAGGCAGCTACTTGGAGTTCAGTGCACACTTTTTCTAAACATTACCATCTCCCTCTTTATTCCAAATCTAGGGCTGGGTTTGCCACTGCAGTTTTGCAGGGCATGTTAGCAGCTCCTAATTCTTTCTGATTTTGCCAACCTCCCTTTACCTTTGCTTTGGGATTCTACCCACAGGTTATGACTGCAGCAATGTGAGATGAAGAACATAGTACAGTTTTGTACCTACCATAAATGTAGATGTTCGAAGATCCACATTGCTGCAGTCCAATTTACCCTCCCTCCTTCCCCTCTGTAGTTTGGGGTGGCTGTGTGGCTTGTGGGGTACCTATTGTTTCTACATTGGTGATTGGGTGTTTTTCTGTTTTTGGCTATGGCCTTTCTTTTTTAGGCCTTCTGACATCTGGGGCAAGAAAGACTGAGGATATGGCGTCGGTCATGTGCTTTTGTACCACAGCGTACTGACGTCAGATCTGAGCGACCATGACTGACGCCAGCCTAACACTTTGGTATTCGGGCCGACCGAGGACAGCGGACTACCCACAGGTTATGACTGCAGCAATGTGGATCTTCGAACATCTACATTTATGGTAGGTACAAAACTGTACTTTATTACTTTCCTAGCCACTGCTAGAATAGACCATAACAAGGGAAGCTTAACCTTCTTAACAGTTTGAGGTACAGGTGTGTTGAAGAATACAAGAGATTTAGAAATAATGAAATTATCTGTAAAAAGAGCTTACAAAAATTCATTAACTGACTTCCAGTATTCTTTCAATTTTATACAGTCATAAAACATATGAGCCCAGTCAGCATTAATTTCTACATTACATCTCTTACATAGATTATCTTTATTATTTATTTTATTCATCAAAGGTGTATAAAAAGATCTATGTAAAAATTTCCATGTATAAAGTCTCCAGACAATGGAAGACGTAGTTCTATAGGCAGATTCCAATATATATTGTTTATCTTGTTGATTTGGTGGGTCCCCATTAATAGAAGTGAAATAATTCCAGTATGTATCTACACTGTAAAAAGTTTGTCTGATAATTTTATGTATGTATGAAAGTTTACCTTTACCAGAAACTTTATGTTGTAAATTTAATATCAAGTAATCAGTGTTTGAATAGATTCTTTAACTGTTATAGACATTAGATCTACTCTATCAATGAGATGTTGTCTAAAGGTCTGAACCTCTAACCAGCAAGTTTCTCTTAGATCAAATTCTTGTTTTAAGAAATCTAGATTTTTAACTTCATCTGATATCAACTGATACCGGTACTTTAGATCATTATCTATAGCTAAATGAGTTCCTTCAGAAGTAGATGACAAAAGCATACCCTGAGTATACATTATAGGGAATATAATAAAATTCCATTCCCTATACTTAGGGTGCATGAATATAAAGTTACGATAGCTAATATTTAATATGTAACAAACCATATGTTTAGGTGTAATAGGTGAAGTACAAAATTCCTTTAGTAACCATAACATGGAGTTATTTACAATCATATTTTTGTGTTAAGGAGATTTTCATGAAGTGCATACTAATTAGCTCCCAATAATCTTTCCATTTTGTGACATATGACTGATCTATTAAAGTAATAACTTTTACAATAGAAGAGATGGTATATAAATTAAAGTCTGGAAAAGAAATACCCCCTTGAGACCAGCTATTAGTATGTTTCTTTAATGCAATCCTAGGTCTATTAGGTGCCTATAGGAAATTTAACATTAGTGTATTCAGTTTCTTAATTATTTTTGTAGGTGGAAGTATTATTGATTGTATTAAGTATAAAATCTTGTGGAATATTATCATTTTAATAATTGTAAGTCTCTCCTCCATAGTAAAAAACATATTATTCCAGGTATTAAAAAGATTTTGTATATTAAGAAAACAGGTATTATAATTATTATATATAATAGATTTAATATCTTTAGATAGTATTATACCTAAATAAGTTATCTGACCTGAATTGGGTACATATTTAGTAAAATCACTGAATATTTTTTCGTGTATATACAAGTAGTATTTTAGTTTTTTCTTCATTGAATATTAAACCAGAAATACTTTTAAAATTCATCATTTTATCAAATAGAGACTGCATAGAAGAATTAGATCCTGCTGATGTAATTAGAACATCATCTGCAAAAAGTTGAATTTTGGATGTTGTATTTTCATCTATTTCAAAACCCTCTGTCAGTACTGTTTCTGATCAAATTAGCCCAAGGCTCCATTACTAAAGTGAATAATAGTGGACATCCTTGTTTTGTACCTTTAAGAATGGGTATTTTTTGTGAAACATATGTTCCTACCTTAATATAAGCCAACGTTCCTTTGTATAAATGCTCAATTAGATTTACAAATGCATCTGAGAAGTTTGTGCACTTCAGTAAGGTAGACAGTCCCAACTTACTTAATCAAATGCTGAACTTATATCAAGACTAATAAGTGTTAAATCTTTCTTTTTCCTATTTGCAAAATCAATTAATGTTAAAGTTCTTCTTATATTATCAAAAGTATTTCTATTTACAATGAAGCCTGTCTGATCTATATCTATAATGCCGGGAATGATTGTCTTCAATCTATCAGCAAAAATACTCATAAACATTTTATAATCAACATTAAGTAATGAGATGTGCCGATATGAAGTACATCTAGTTGGATCTTTATTAGGTTTTAAAATTGACGAAATAAATGTATATTGCCAAGATGGGGGTGGTGTTAACTCAGTTTGGGCCAAAATAAAAACCTTCTGTATTAATGAATATGTACTTTTAGAAAGGATTTTATATATCTCTGTTATAATACCATCATTACCTGGTGCTTTGTTTGATTTAAGCTTATTTATTTGTGTAACCTCTGTATATGAAATACTTTTGTCCAATAGTTTAATCTGTTGTTTATTAAGCTTTTTATTCATGTTTGTGGTTATAAACTCCTTTATTTTATCTTTAGGTTCCATGTTAATGTTATTATTAATATTGTGAAAGTGATTTCTAAATTCATCTAGTATTTCTGGTAGACTAGAAACATTCTTCTTTTTCCTTAGAGAAAAGATTTCTTTGATATGGTTTTGTTTATTCAACCTTTTTTTATTTTTAAGTCTAAGTATTTGGGGCTTATTGAGTAAGGCAAAAACTTGTATTTCTCTAGAGTTATTAACTTTGAGTTAAAATTTCTTTGTATTTCTCATTTAGTTTGTTTATTTCTTCAATGACTTTCTTATCCATAATATTTTCTTTATTATGTTTATAAGAGTCTAATTTACTTTGAATATCTAACAATTCCTTATCCCAAGATTTCCTTTTATTATTATACCATCTTATACTTTGTCCATATAGATATGATTTTAAGGCATCCCAAACATAGACAATGGAGACTTCAGGAGTATTATTTATGTCTAGAAAATGTTGTACTTCTGAAAGTATATATTCTTTATAGTCTTTTAGTTGAGTTAAGTATGCTGGTATCCTTTTGATCTGAACATTATGAGTATTTTTTATCATGAATTCAAAAACAGTTGAATTATGATCAGATATAGGACATGAAATGATTTTGGAATTAATTAAATCTGTTACCATCTGGTTAGAAATAAAATAAGTTTTGTATCTGTTAGAAAAAAAGGTGTATGGTAATGATTTTGAATCTATCTGATTATTATCATTCAAATGATAAGAATTAGCAAAATCATTTAAATGTTTTGCATTAGATGTAATTCTTCTTTTTCCTATAGTGGTAGTATCACTTTCATGTAGTATACAATTAGTCACCAGCTAAAATAATATCTCCTATACAGAATGATATGATCTTATCAAGATGATGTTTCACTGTATTAATACCAATTCCAGGTATCCAATATACATTAAAGTGCAAGTCTTCCCATTAATTTGTATTGTAACCATACAGAACATTCCTTTGTCATCCTGATAAGACTTAATGGTTTTAGGAATGGGCATACTTTTATTCCATAAAATAGCCACTCTTTTTTTCTGAGTGTGCTCTGAACTAACCAATACTGTATATTTGTTTGTGGCTAGTTTATCAATATCTTTTTTCAAGAGATGGGTTTCTTGCAGGAAGACTGTTGGCCTTATGTAAATTAATGTATCTTATTAGGCTTGCCCTTTTTACACGGATTATTCAATCCATTAATGTTTAAAGAAATTCCTTTTAAAGATGTCATTTGGCATTTTTAAAACTTAATCTTAAGATCAAAATAACAAATAACATAAGTAATGTTACATCTCCTCCTTTAGGTGTACCTTTAAATATAGCTGTATTTATTGAATCTCTTATGGGATTTTGTATAGGATTCAATTTTGTTTGTAGTGACAATGAGTGTACAAAATATATTGTGGATGTCAAAACTATATACATATAACAATGAACAAGTGAAAATAATGTAAGGATTAAACCTTGCATCCAGCCTGGATTTAAAAACTCCAACTTAGAGTAGTATTTACCACTCAAGTTAACCCCCTACCCTAAGCAGCAGTACCTCAGCTACCACCGTATCAATTTAATACTGGTTATATTTAACTTAAATTAACAGCTTTCAGTTCAATTATCTAGCAAGACAAGACTACACATTTGATAACGGCATCATATAAACTAAAATAAACTTTTTTTTTTAAAAACTATTCATACTACTATATACATCTATGTAATATAATACACTTGTATTCAAATAGCATTCAAATAAACTTGATATTAGGAGCCAAGAGGAGAGAGAGAAATAAAAGGCGTGAAAGAGGGAGAGAGAGTGAAAGAAAGAAAAAAAAAAGGAAGGCATATTTACATATTAATTTATTCAAAGTATGTAAAAATAAGTTGCAACATTCATTTAAATCAAAAACTTTGGCTAATATGGTTCAGACATTACATATATTAAGATGCATCTATTTTCTGTCATGTAAATGCAGTCAACAGCTTCCAAAAAAAAACTTGAATTGCTTGTATATGAGCATTTTACTCATACTCATTATTGTCAATAGAATAAAATATTATATTTATAGAAATTGTTATAAATCATACTGCATAGTTATGCAAATTCTCAAACACTTGCATTATTGTAAAAAAAAATCTGTATTTTGTATGTCTATACTACTGCTTTAAAATACATCACATGACAATTTCTTCCAGTATACAGTTATAAATTTATTTATGCTTGTCAATCAGATTAATTAAATGAGTTATAGTAATGTATATGTTTGGAACATAAGTTTTTAACAGATTAGTATGCAGCAGTCAAGTAGATTTTCAAAAACACTTGAATAAATGTTTCATTTTCTATGCCTTCTAAAATAAGACATTTACTTACTACAAGAAACTGCATCATTTAAAATCATAACTGACATATTTTATGAATTATAACATAGATATTTAAGTAATTATATAAAATAACTCATTTAAATGTCAAAGAGTTCATTTTCCTTCACAGTCGCATTTGCATCAGTTCTACTTCCTGGTAGAGTGTTCTTCCTGAATTGATGTGTCAGTGTGATATCTGGGTCAAAGGTCAGTGACTGCTTACTCTGAGAATTCTGAGAGTTGAAGCTTTTGAAACAGCTCAAGGACACTGTTCATGAGGTAGCCCACATCCCAGATTGTCTCCCTTAACATTTTGGCGGGAAACTTGTTAAAAACTAGTGACAAACATTCATTTAGCAGTGTAAATGCATCTAAACATGACAAAACCTTTGCGATGTATTTTACAGGTTATTACAGCCTCTATGTAAGTGAAATTAAGCCCAAAGTTATTAATAAGTAATAAAACTCAATATTTTTGTCCCAACTCAATTTTTATGCAAATCTTATTTACTGTGTCTATGATCAAAAGCATTTCTATATATTAATATGAGAAAAAAATAGAGAAAGAATAAAGAAAAGAAAAAGAGTATAGAAAATAAGAGTGTAAAGCAGAAATAAAAAAATGTAAGAGAAAGCTATAAGTATATACAATGGAATATTACTGTTTATATTAATAGAGTTAAAAATAAAACATATTTACTATTTAGTTCTAATTATTAGTTAAAGCATGACAGATTATTTACAAACAAGCATAAGCAGTATAATCAAAGTATAATTAGGAATAGCATTTGAAGAGCATATAAACTTTTTACAAGGAATAAATGTTATTCCATTTATCATATTTTCATTACTCTTCTCTCCCTGCTCTCCCCCACCCTTTACCCACTACATAATCTAAATAGAATGTCATTGTTTAAACAAAGAAAATAAGAAAAGGAGAAAAAGAAAAAAAAAAGTATCAAATCACTGACCTTACTTTTTTTCAGAAAGAGAAACAAATTGAATAATAGCTTGTTATTAGTTCCTCAGAATAATAGCTTATTAGTTCCTCAGATATTTTGACTGGTTATGAAACAAAACATTTCTTTGCACACAGAGAATAACTTTGATTAAATCTTTTTCAGAACATTTGTGGCTTTCTGGAAATGCAGGAACTATATTTAAAAAGATTAATAATGAAGTAAAATGATGAGAGAAAAAAAGAAAAACATAGAACAAATCATTTGTTCTTTAGTCTCTTCTTCTCTGAAGTCTTCCACGAAGTTTCAGTTGCCAGTCTCTTTAATGAAGGACTAGCCCATTCCATTTCCTCTATTTTATCCAAAATCTTATTTTTTTTTTATAAACAGTAAAGCAGAGTCTAAGTCATCAAAAATTTTAGGACCATCAGGAAGGAAGATTTTTAGCTTGGCAGGAAACAGAAGGTATGTTTTAAACTGTGCTTTTTTAAGCTCCCTTATTAGTGGCAGAAAAACTTTTCTTTTAGCTATTACCAAGGAAGAATAGTCATTGTCAAAACGCACAGTTGTCTCATTAATCTTAACAGGAGCTTTAGCCCAAGCAGATTTAAGAACCATCTCTTTATCCAAAGATGATAGAAATCTAACTATAACTGATCTAGGATAGTTTTTGTTAGAGTTAGTATTAGCTATAGATCTATGTGCTCGTTCGATACCAAAAGAGAATGCTTCTGGTAAGTCTAAAGTTTTAGGGAGCCATGTTAAAAAAAGAAGTAATATTGTTACCTTCAATATTTTCTGGCAGTCCAAAAATCCTAATGTTATTGCGCCTAGATCTGTTTTCCAAGTCATCCAGCTTTGTTTGTAAATGTGTATTTTGTTTCAGCAGAAACTCAATGTTGATTTCCTCTTCTTGGATTCTATTTTCCATGTCATTCACAGCTTCTATGCCTGTCATCTGGATCTTCTGTTGCAGGTCTATATGTAACAAGTCTATTTGTTTTGTAGTTTTTTCTATGAAGGTATCAATTTTAGTATCCATTTTATCCATCTTAGCAGTAAGTTGCTGGATTATAGTTATCAGAGACTGAAGTTCTTTCTTGATGCTGGAGTCTTGAGAATTTGTCTTACTGGAACTCATTTCAGACTGATAAACTGACAGGAAAATTTCCAATGTGATTTCTGACAGGAATATTGTTAAAATTTCCTTGTTTAGATATAGTTCAAGAACTATATAAAACAAACATATTTAGAAAGAAAATTACTTCAAAAATTAATTTTTTAAGTAATTCCTGTCAGTGTAATGAAATTGGTGGAGCTGAAGAAATCTGCTGCTATCCTGTGTTCATCCTTGGCCACGCCTCCTTGACATACTGCTCTTGACATGTACAATGGCTAGGGCACGTGGAAGGTAGTGTAAAACTTTGGAAGCTGTCCGGCTGGTCTGATCATTGACGGGACATCCCATCCAGCTTAAGCTACTAATAATAATCTAACCTCTGTCCATGTTAGTTTACTTGCACAACTGACACAGATGTAGGTGGATGTGGGGGGAGAGGATAAAAACTTTGAAGTATTCTGTGGCTTCTTCAGGAAGCGGTGTATTAGCAAGCTTAAAGTACATTTGTTCAGGATTCTGATGTCAATTTAAGACTGAGAAGCATGAAAACTGTCTAGAATGTTACTACCCCTAGTTGCATTCTCAACCGGTCTGTTCTACATTGCTGTTTTTGGTGAAATATAAACTAGGTATAGTTACCCAAGATTAGTTTTATTCCAGTCCTGGTAGCTGGTAGGGAGGGGTATAACACCTCGTAAAAAGTGCCATGTCTTAGTAATGTACCTTGAATTCTGCGATAGTGTTATCTGGGCCACTGTATACAGAACTCTGAAAGGCAGGTCTTATTTGTGGGATGCCTGAATTGCTACTTTAAAGATTTAAATTGTCTTCATTTGAAGAAAGTGTACTATTGGGTTTCTGTATCTCTTGCGTGCTTCACATCTGCTCATCTGTTAGGCTTCGATCCATCTAAAGGAAAAACTGAGATGAAAGGCTAGACATGTAGTACGCTGTGCTTTGAGACACTGGTATTGCCAGAGCTATGTTGTATGCATTTGAAATTGCTTGTGAAAAACTGTTACCTTCTGGATTTAAATGTATTTATAGCATGTGGTACTTGTGACGTTTGCATACTTCCATGTATCCATGAACATGGATTTCTTTGAAGGCTAGGTTGCAGAAATCCACTTGGCTGACACTAGTACAGATGCTAGTTTGAGGCAGCTTAAATTTAAGCTGTTTGAATCCGTGTTTAGTGTTTGAGATGGCTGCTTTAGACTAGTGATGCCTGCAGATTGACAAACTAAAACTGTACTAGTGAGTGTTAGCACTCTGCACTCTGGTAGTGTACTCGCAGTAAACAAAGGAACAGACAGATATAAGGCAAGTATTTTGAGTCTCCCAGGTAGCATCTAATTAGCAAAATGACTTTCACCAGCGAATGGTCGTCTGGGTCTTTACCTAATCTGCAGCTGGGACTTGGCCTGTACAAGCAAATTCTTGCAGTTTAAGGTGAAGAGTTTTGGACCTAAACGACAAAAGTCAAGAATAACATGCCAAAAGAACAAATTTTACAAGGGTAGGTAAACTGGGGGCAACTTTACTCAATTGGCAGCTGTCTGATTACTAGATTTGAACTGTGGGTCCTTGTTACATTAGCAGTAGGTCAGCTGCCTACAACCTCCACAGGTCCATCAACTCTGACGTAAACTTCAAAAAGGGAAATGCTGGGTTACACTCTGAAGCAATCTGCCTGAATTGGGAGAGCATGTGGATGTCTTACAGTAGGAAGAGTTCAGATGTAGTTCAATACATTATTAAAACCATGAAAGTACATCTTGCCTCCATAGCTTGTTCAGTTGCTTTTTCCACTTGTATAGGATGGTGATATTTGCATATTTCAGATGTATATAAACCTGTTTTTAACTCCTTAATTCCAAAACTGTACATAGTCTTCTGTGTTCTGGCATTCTTGGACATTGTCTAAAATTTAGTAATGCATGTCTTTCAGGTATTGGCCCACAAATCCTATTTTTGCTGAATTTTTTGGATCTGAAGTATTTCCATCCCTTTACTCTCCTGAATTTCTTGCCTGACATTGTTCTATTGATCTTGCCTAAATCAATTTACATTTTCCACCCAGCATTTTTTTCTGTCTTGAGAACATGTGGCTTAAACACTAAATCCCTTTTGTGATTAGTCAGACCACAACTGTATTTAGTTGGCCTATAATCTTTCTTCCATAATTTTACATCTTTCATCTTTCTAAACTGCTTCAAGTCTCTACAGTAGTCCCAAGTTTTAGCCACATCCTCCTGCAAGCCTTGTATCTATATTTTGAATGTCTGCATATAATGCATCTTTGCAACTTCCTCCCTGTTTTCTATCCCTGTGCTATTGTACTTTGTACAAACAAGCATCTTTCTTGCATCTCAAAACTCACCTTCCACCTATTTTTTCAATCTCAACAGATGAACTATTACTCCAATCTCTTATGGTGGTTTCTGTTTGTCGCACACACTTTCCCCTATTCCATTTGACCACTGACCAATAAACTTCTTCCACATACATTTTTAGGTTTTATAGAAGTTTTGAATGCATCTACTGCCCATCTTCAGCTGAGTTAACAAAGGCTGGCTCTAGACAGTTTTCAGCCATCTCTTTGCTGTGCATTACTACTGTCCACATCTACCATCTTGCTTTCATGCCATTACATATCAATATGACACCATGCCAATCAAACTTTCAGATCTGCTTCTCTTTCTACCTTGACATTTGTAGTTCTACCATACAAGAATAACCCCCCTTACTTCCTCTGGGGTGAGAAACTGCCTTGTAGGGAGGTTGGTATGGTTGGAGGATTTACCTTGGACATGAGTTGAAGGGTTTGATTCTCACATGGAGTAATTAGTAATAGGCTAACTACCCTTGTAGGCCATTTTAAGCCTAGCCAATCTATGAACCTGTAAATCATTCCAATGTCCCTTTGCAGTGTACTTGTGCATTAAGGTTGTGGCCTCAGCTTCTACTATCTTATTCCTGGTGCTGTTGCTGTCTGGTAGCATTCCTGTAGTGATGCATTCTGATATCCCTCCATATCATTCTGCATTACCACTTTCTTAGCATTGGCTCCGTTATAAATCTGACTCCAGAAAATGAGTACTGGAGTTGCAAGATCACCTTGTTAAACCTGTGATCACTGTACCTTACAGGGGAATGAAATATTCAGTTGTCTTGGATTTTGGTATGTCAGTTTTTCACGTAGTCTCTTCCATGGCTTTATCTTGAGTTATTGAATTTAAAACTAAATGCAAGCCACCAGGGCTGGAAAATCTTCCCTTATTTTACAGCCTTAAAATCTACTTAAAAACTAAATTTATGGTAAGGGCATTTCCTCTTCAGCTCTGTTAAAAATGTAATTCTCTAAAGCACTTTTTCTGCACTTCCCTCCAAGCTATTTAAATCCAACTGCCAATATAAATTATATTCTCTCCTTTTTATGAAACGCTTGCCTGTGAGACATTCAAAACTTTTTACTAGAGCTGTAGCCTTACACAACATAATGCATGTTATGATGCCAACCACAGGATTTTGGGAAATTATCACTAGATTTTACTACTATTTCCACAACTATACTGCCTTTAAACTGTTCAGCACAGTATTTTTGAGGAGAGGATAAATATCTGCCATCAGTGCCACTAGTGGGTTCCATGATTTTAAACCAGTGAATTAGAGAATATAGAATCTCATACAATCAATGCCACAAGTACCTTCATTGGAATCCTTGTCGAGTATTATCGTTAAGATGTTTACAACATGCCATTGAGGTTCTCCTAATTTCATATTGGCTAGAGTCGGGGATTCATAAACGAATCATAATTAAAAATATTACAATACCATAGCATGACATGTCCACATTATTTGACATTGCTCAAGAATTCGGGATAAAATCAAACTGTAGGGGACAAAGACCTCATGGACAATGTTTTAAAAAGCTGCAATTCATTCAAAATGTAATAGAATAGTTTTTGCATCATGTATTTTCTGGACAAGCATGAGATTCTAATGTCTTGACACTGACTCATTGTAACCCTCTGCAATTTACCATAAATCATCAATGAGGGCAATATGAACATATTGGCAAGTGATGCTTATCGCAAAAATCTTCATTTAACTATAGACAGTGCTTGTGAAGTAAACTTTAAGCTCAATCTTCTGAATTGCAAATTCAACTTTTCAGAAGTGACCTATTTAGGTCAGCACCATAATAATGTACAATGCTAAACAGTTTCTAGGCATGGTCCACTATTTAGGCACATTTTTATACCACTCTGATGTTGCATGGTCATGGTTAGAACAGCACCAGAAGGTATTTGAAGACCTTAAGCAGAAAAATTGCCACCCCCCAAGATAAGATACTGTGATGTAAACAGTGTTTCAAAACTTTCAAAACTGGTGTTTGTGTATTCGAGAGGGCAGACCAGCCTATGCATCTAGAACACTTAAACTGCTGTATGCGGTTGCTTCAAGTGAAGCTTTTGGCAATATTGCATGTTTTCAGTTCAATTATTAATTATGGTCTAGCCATTCAAATTGAAACTGACCACCAACCTCTTTACTGTTCTAAAAGCCTATGCATTCTGCTCCAGCGAGATTGCAAAGAATGATGCTCAAATTGCAAAAGTACAATTAAAAAATGGTCTACGAAGGCAGGTAAAGGCAATCTATCTCTACATTATCCAGATAGATAGTTCAGAACAACATCAACCACCCAGAGAATTGACACTGTGCATAATGTTTCAGCCACCAGACTTGAGCTAAGAGATCACACTTGTACTGATCAGTTTTACAGAAGCTCAATCACTACATTAATGTTGGATGGCCGTCAAAGCAATCCAGTGCACTACCTTAAGTGCAAACTTTTCCTTGCAGAGGTGTATTGTTGGAAGATGGCACTTTTAAAGGTCCTAAAATTGTTCCTGCTTCTTACAAGAGTATATCCAGATTTTGCCTCGTGGTTGCCCAGGATCCACATCCCCCAAGAGGAGCGAGAGAATGTCTTTTGGCCTTCCTTACCAAAACACATTAAGTACTTGTTCAGTATGCAATGATACTAGACCGCATTTGCAAAGAGAACCACTTCAGCTAAGTCCAGTTCCTGAACTACTGTGGTCAATTGTTCCACTGAATGATCAGTTGCAACAATCAACACTAGGTTTTGGTAGACTTATTCAAATTGTTTGAGCTGCTACCTAATCTAACATCCACTGCTGTTATTACGAAGTGGAAACATTTCTCACTTCATGGTAGTCCACACAAAGTTCTTTCTGCCAATGGTACTCAATTTACTAGCCAGTTTCAGAAATTTGCAAAAGAATGGGACTTTGTACATGTCACTAGCAGTCCTGAATATCCTCAGTCCAATAGTCTAGCTGAACGTGTAGTGCAGACTGCAAGGCAATTGAAAGGTCTGTGTAACAATACAGATGTATTCTTGAATTTGCTTAATCTCTGGAACATACCCTGTGACTGCATTCTTGGCTCACCTGCTCAGACTATTCCAGGCAAACTAGAACTACACTGTCCATTACTTCCATTTTATTGAAGCCAAAACCTAAGAACACTAAACAAGAAAGCTGTTTAAAAAGCATAATGTCCAGAAATTTAGTTAAAACCAATCAAGCAGATTACTTTGTCCATTGAGGGAAGGAGAGATTGTATAAATCCAGACAATGAAATGTTTTGATCGAATAGGACCGATTACAGGCATCTGTGCAGAGCCAAGCTCCTACCTGGTAGAGTATGTGGAGTATAGGAGGAACCATAGAAATCTTCCTGTACCAAAATCACCATCACATTTTCCGTGATGCAGACTTCAAATCTAAGTGAATCACTGTTCCCATACCAGAATATGTTCAGAAATTTTGTGGAATGGAATCAGAATTTTTAACATTCCACAGGTCGAACATTTTGGAGACTGTTCCAATGGCTAAACCTAATTCCCAGTTTTATGTCTCATGATATGGAGGACTATCAAAGCCTAGTGTGAAATACAAAGCAACATGGACCTGATTGTGTGAGAGAATGGAGAGATTGTGTATGTACTTATTAAGACATGACAAAGAATTGCCTGTGGTTTCTGCATGCCAGATACTCGTAGCATTGTGTGATCTATTCCTCAGAGGGAGGATGTAGATCAGAGTGCAAGTAATGTGTGCATCAAGTATGTAAAGACTGTACGCGCACTTGTAAATTCCAGACCTGTGCAATCCCTAGTGCCATTTTGTAAGAGCAGCCAGAGTGAGAGCATGCATTATCTGGGTTAATTTGTACAAGTTTAGTTAATGTCAGTAAACTTCTATAGTGATTGTATAAAAGGGTTACTTGAACAGAACCCACAGACACTTCTATTGTCTCCAAAATAGGAGAGCGAATATCCATCTCTGAAGAAGGTAAATTACCCATAACACACCAGTTCCTAGAATGCTAGTTTGCTTAATTAGCATTTTTCTTGTAGATTGTTTTTGGTCTTTCTCCATTTGTTAGTCAAAAGCTTGATTTTTTTTTTTTTTTTTTTTTTTTTCTTAAAAATTTCAAGTACTAAAGGTGCATCAAACAAGAACAAAAGAGAATTTATGCACTACCAAGCTGAAACACTATTATAAATTCCAAGATCTTTCAGAAATATAGTGAAACAGACTTTATTCACTAAATTTCTGAAAGATCTTGGAATTTATCATTTGTTTCAAGAAATGCGTACATACACCCAACACGCTGTTATTTGTGGAGATTATTACAATACAGTGTTTCAGCTTGGTGGTGCATAAATTCACTTATGATTTTTATTTTCAGTGGATCTGAAACCTGCATGGTTTTCATAAGCTGAACAGGTTAAGGGAAACCTATAGTCAGAGGAAAAATCTAGGAAGAGACAGGAAAAAAGTGCTAATTTATTTGTGCTTAATGTATAGTTTTTTTTTTCATTTTCTTTTAAACTTAAGTTTTCATTTTCTTTCAGTTGCAGCAGAGTCCAAGGCTGAACCGAATGTTAACTGAAAACTTGCCTATAGCAAGGTGAGCATTTTAAATTTTCAATTTCCAGATAATTGAAACGTTCGCCATTTGAAAGTCTAAATGTTAGTCATGCCTTTTTTCATTTTAAAATTCAGCATCTGTAGAAAATTCTGAGCAACAGTTTAGAATTGCCCAACTTTACATTAGCAGAAGAGGGAGTTTGTCTTACCAGATCTGCTCTCCTGCCAGTCTTGATTCCCCCTTAAATGGTTCTAGAACCCCCCACCATCACTTATTCCAGTAGTCCATTCCATGGATCTGGAATTCTTTGTGCTGTCTGGAGTAATTAGTCTTTAGTTTGCTATCACTTCTCATTTCTCCACACACTTCTCATATACCACTTGTCTAAGCTCGTTGGTGAGGAGCTTCAGTTCCTCTAGTGTTTGGCTGAACCCCCTTCCTCATTATTCATGCACATTTTTGTAGTAGATATCTTCCAGCAGTCTGACCTTTCCTTGAAAGGCTTCTTGAAACATACATGAGGTATGGCCTAGGAGAGTCCCTTCAGCAAAGGGGTCATTGGCTCTCTACTCTGGTAATACACCCCAGCACAATTGCTACTGCCACTTTTCTATGCCAAATAGTCAACACTTCAGGTCCCTTTTGTGATAAACTTCCATGTCACTGTGGCAGTATTCATCACCTAATGGATCTTCTGCCAAGGAGAGCCCAACGTCAAGTCAGTATACCAAAGCGCCTCTCCCAGCATCATGTCAACCATGTGCTCTCACCCAGGGATATGGCAAAAGTGATGGATGTATGATATTTGGAACTTCTTGCTGCCAGTCCAGTTTAACACTGGACTGAATACCCTTTGAGCTGGTTTCTGCCAAGCCACTTACTGCCCCATCTGATTTCCTTTTTCTTCATAGGTTTAGAGGTGTGTACTAGGCTAATGGCCCTGGGGCCTTTAAAAGCCTAGCCATAGGATTACCCTGGCATTATGCTGCCCAACCTTAGTTCCCAGTGCCTGTCTAGTAGAGCCACTGGAATTATCCCCGGGGTGAATATTTTTCCCATCCACTCAAGATTTCTCTTGAGGGTCTGTGAGGTGCTCTGCTTGACATGTATAGGAAGTCTATTCCATAGGATGGGCTATCTGTGGGTTATGAACCGGTCTCTCCAGTACTTTCTGTTTGTGGTAGTGAGGTTGGTCTCTGGAGCATGTGGTGTGGAGAGTTTGGGAGTTCTTTAGGTAAAGCATTTTTAACAGCTGGTTTAGACATGGCTTTAAGTCGAGCAGAGATTGCCTCCAAGTAGGCGATGAGACATTTGGAGTTTGTCCATATAGGACAAGTGTTTTAAGGCCTAGGATCCTCTCTGAGGTACTTTTACAGCCCCTCCAACTGTTGCAGGTGTCTAGTGAGGTACATGCCAAATGGGGCTTTGTACTCTGGCCTAATAAGGGAAGAGTAGAGGGAGACTATGACCTCTTCCTGGCTGCAAAACCCTTGGGAATGAGTTTGCCACACAGGGCTTTCTGACCACAGTGGCAATGTAGTGATCAAGAGAGGTTGCGGTCTACCTGTGTTCCCAGATCTCTTAACGCCTTCTGTGTTCCGTGGACTACCATCAGTGTGGTAATTCACGGGAACTGGGTTTTCCCCAAAGGGGATGACTACACATTTTTGGCATTGAGCTCAAGACCATGGTTCTGACACCAGTCTCTCAGTGAGGCCATTCTGTAGGATGTCAACATCACTTGGGGAGTTTAGCTCCCAACTTGCAATAGTGTGCAAACTCGGTCCCTTCGTGTTGGCCTGGACTTCAGAGAAGTAGATACCAAACAGAGGATCCGGGAATGAACCCTGTGGGACTCGACTCGTGACTAGTTGGCAGTCTGACTTGGAGTTGGCTACTTTCACGCTGTGGGTTCAATCTGAGCCGGTTTGCAACCCACCTAGTTGATATAGGGGTTGATGCCTAGCTTAGTGAGTTAAGATTCCTGAGTGGGGAGTGGTATGAAAGGTCTTGGCCAGATCAAGGTAGGGTGTATGAACCACCTTGCCTTCATCCACAGCTTTGGTGACCTGACTAAGTCTAAGTTGAGCAGGCATGATCTACCCTTCACAAAAACAAACTGTGTGGGATCCAGAGTTTGGAGATTCCTTGTATCCTTGTTAGGTCCATGATTCGTTCCATAGTTTTGCATATCAGACTAGTCAGGCTAATGGGGTTGATGGTTCCCAGGGTCTGTAGTTGCTCCTCCTTTGTGGAAAGGGATGACTGTAGCAGTGCGCCATTCAGTAGGGACAAAGCCTGAGGTGAGGCTGTGATTGAACTGGGCACACAGGTGAGGTGCCAGTTCACCCTGTAGTTCATGTAAAACACAGCCAGGGATATTGTCAGGTCTCATAGAAGCTGTGTTCTTGGCCTTGGACAGTGCTGTTTTAACCTGTGCAACAGTAATACTGGGTGCCTGGCAAATCTAATGGTATTGCGATTGGTCCTTTGGGGGGGGGGGGTAACGACACTGAATCTGTTGGCCAGTATATTGGCAAGATCTGCCTCTGTATAGGAGGCACCATTGTGCAGTAGCTCAGAGCAAATCTGGGTATTGCCATGGAGATTCTTTGCATAACTATAGAAGGACTTGTGGTTTTTACTGTCTGCTTTATATTTTTTCATAGCTAGCTTTAGAGGATTTGATGAGGGATCTCAGCTTTTTGTTGAGGCTGATAAGGGAGTTTCTTGGGACTTCACCTTATTCCACATCAGTTTCCTCCTTCTCTTGTAGTTTGTTTATGGCAGGGGACCACCAGATTGGTGTCTTTTTTTTGAGGAGAGGGTCTTGGTTCTATTAGGTATGGTGATCCATGCATTTGTGTACGTGTTCATACAGTGCATTGGTATGATTTGGTAGTCATGCAGCTGTTCTCCATTTGCATGGGTGCTGTGAAGTTAGCCACCTCTCTTTTTAGGAGCCCAAAGTTAGCTTTGGAACAGTTTTTCAGGGTGGCTAATTTTGTGGGGGGGGGGTAGGAGGGATGTGTATTTCCAAGGTGATTTGTGGTCTGATTTAACCAGGAAGGAGTGGACTGTTGGTGTAGAGCAAGGATGTTCTCACTTCTGGGGTTCATATCATCCATGAAGGGAAAAAATCAGTGTGGTAGGCAAGAAGTGTTTTGTCTACATGCTTCATATGAGCATTTAAAACTAGGATGCAGGAACATGTCTGTCACTAGAAATGAGTCCACTTGCAATGCACTTAAAAAAAAAAAAAAAAAAAAAAAAAAAAAATACATAGTAATCCACAAGGTTTATTGGCAACAATTTTTGAACATATTCCTGGTATACAGTATAAAAATGTAAAGAAAAAAACTCCTGTATAAGGAAGCTTTTTATATTGAAATATAGCACTTTAGCTCCTAGGGGCATTAATATAGAATGCAACTGGAAAGTTTTTATATACATTTTGAATTTGAATTGTTTTAATTGTTGAATTTTGATTTATTGGTTGATTTGCATTGTATAAATGTGCTGCATTTTTTCTGTATGTATTGGAAGGCTACTGCCGAGGTACTAGAGAGGTTGGATTACATTTTCATTGGGGAAGATCCTGGTCTTGTTGGTAGTTTATATTTTGAATTTTATTTTATATTTGTTAAGTTAAACTATCCTAAGTATGTCTCTTGTGCATAGGCAACCTCGTCCTAAGGGTAAAAGGATTCCTAAGCACAAGAGGCATGGAGCACAAGTGACATGTATGCTGAATACTCAAACAACTTTGCTGCCAGTCCTTTCAGGACAAGTCTGCCTCAATCTGAAATATTTTTTCTACTATCCTCAGCCAGGTTTACACTGTCCATCAGGCTGTTTCTATGCCTATCTGGCAACAGATAATGGACAGAACCCAAAATCTGAAGTTCAGTCGTTCAAGCAAATGCCTTCTCCCCCCTTCTCGGGTCTTCCTCAGCCTTCTCCAGACCAGATTAATTTCTCTGGAGTTATCTAGGTTTTACTAGATCAGGGCAACATTCAACTGGTTCCTGTATCCCAAAAGGGAACAGGGTTGTATTGCAGAATGTTCCTTGTCATCACAGGACCAGTCTCCAGCATGTCTCTTCTTCCTAAATATCTTGGATTCCCTCCTTTTTAGATGCTTTCCTTCCAGACTGTTTCCCCTCAACTTCCACAGACCTTTCTGGTATCTCTAGTCCTAAAGGATGTCTTCAGATTCACATTAACTTCTATTCTGGAGGCTTATGTTTACTTGCATTTTCAGCTCCTGCTTTGCCCTTCAGTCTTTCAGTGGCCCCAAGGGTGTTCAAATGACTGATCCCTGTAATGGTTTTGCAGGCTTCAGGGAATCCAGATATTCCCATATCTGGATGATCTGCTTCAGGCTCCCTCCCAATCCAGGTATTTGCAGGATCTAAACTTCACTGTGCTCTACCTGCAAAGACCTGGAATTCATCATCTGTCTCAGTCCAGCCTGACTCTCTCGGGACAATCCTTTTTGGGATGCAGAATTCAAACCATTCCAGTGTTTGCTTCTTTCTTGCAAAGTTCTGTGACCACCTACTTTGAGTGTCTGCTTTCTCATTTTGGCAAGTGAATTTCTCAGGATCCTGGAATTCATGGCATCTGCCAATTCCATGCTGCTTTGCCAAGCTTCACAAACTTAAGTAGTTGAGGACTGCGTGGCTGCAGCATTACCATCCTCAGGAGTTTCCACTTCCCTTCCTTGTCTGCAACTCTAATTGCACTTGTGGATTCAGCAGGTCTCCCTCAATCTGGGACTACCTTTTCAGGTTCCTACATCAGCTCAGGAACTGTTCAAAGAAAATTCTGATCTGGGGAGGGAATCCTCTTCCCAACAATTGAGGGTTCCCAGGGTCTATGGCCTCTTCAGAGGTTGTACCACATCAAAATAAAGAATTATGGGTGCTCATTCTAGCTCTTCAGGCCTTCCATTCTCTTTGGTCTCCAGGCCCTTTAAAAGTTTTTACAGCCAACACTTCAGTTTCATGAGCCACATTCTCTTCAAACTGTATATTCCTTTGTGCCAGAATAGTTTGGAAAGAATGTGGCTCATGAGTAATGCTGATGCACAGCACATCTGCAAAGGTACTGTCTGAGGCAGGTGTTCATTTTGAGTAAAGGTTTATTTCATTCCATCACAGTTGTGATGTGGCAGATGTTTTTTGATTTGATATTGCATGAAATGTGCTGAGGTTAGTTTGGAGAGACTGGTTCCAACAAAGAATACTGTATTTCCTGAACCTAGTAAATTTGTTAATTCTACATTAGAAGTGTTTTTGTGTGTGTAAATGATGTGTTGAAGGTAAAACTGATCACAGGTTTAATTTGTCACCAGAAGTGGCATGTTTTACGCTCCCTTATGAATGAAGTATTGATAATCTCCTGACAAGGTGGGGCATGGTGGTTAGGAACTGAATTTTATTATAGCTTGAATGCTGTTATCCAATGGTTGAAACGTTTAAGTTGATTTACCTCTTGTTCCATTATTTCAGGGTTTACCCAAGATTCATAAGAATGAGTAATCTTCTGTTTAGACCTATAGTTGCTTGAGGGTGGCTCACTAAACCTGTGTCCATTTATCTAAAAAAAAAGTTGAGACTGGACACTTAAGATGCACAGCAATTGCTTTTTGATTAGAGTTTTCAAAAAGTGTCCATCTAGTAACCTTTTGGTAACACTTCATGTATCACTGTTTACAATGATAACAGCAAGGTATTTTAATGGTTAAGGATTTTATTGAATTGAGAAGTGATTTGGATACTAGCCAGATTGATTTTATTTTACTTCTCCTTGAGATGGTTTTGGAGAATAGCATTTTCACATTTGACAATAGATATTGCCATCAGAGGCATGGTGTAGCTATGGGCACACCTTGTGCCAATAGCTATGCCAGTGTTATGTTTGTATGGGAATGCAAGTTTCTAGTGAGTTTAAGATGGGGTCATGAAATAAAATTTTACTACTTTATGGAAGACCTTTTTATGTTTTGGACTGGCACCATAGTGGAATTAGATGAATTTGCTGTATTCGTTCCACTACAGACTTGTCTGTGGTTTACTGCCACCAAGTCCTTTACTGAGATACCCTATTTAGATGTTATGGAAAAGGGAGCCTGGTATTAATAGGCTTATTCAAACCTTGATAGGAGGGATTGTTAGTTTTGTCTAACAGTATGCATCCTAACCATGTGTTTGAGATTGTGGTGAAGGAACAAATGTTGAGGACCTCTAGGCTACATGTTGGACCAGGATTTTGAGGAATTTATCTTGACTCTGAAGCTAGGGGTAGAAGGGGATTGAGATAGCCAAGTGTATGTATTTTACCTGCCGGCTTAGGAAGGGTGTTGGGAGATCCTATTTTACGACACTCGCCCAGGACCCACAGACTACAAGTGACAGACCCTATGACTTTTTCCAGCGACATAAATTAAAAAGAATTGGCATTTTAACCTCCATCTGTTGAAGCATTAGTTGGTACATCTAAGCTTTATTACAGGAATATGGCAAATTTAAAGACTTACCTGGTTAAGTTGGGGTATGGACCAACTGGGAGAGGGTACCAAAGTGTGGTATTTAACTTTTGTCAGTAGTTGAAGGTTAGTTTGTTCGTCCATAGAAGGGGAAGAAATATTTAAATGTTATGGCTGACTAAACATTGTTTAGCCAACTGAGTAGTGCAGCTAATTTTATGTTGGCAAGTGTTTCATGAACAGATTGGGGACCATATATATTGTATAAATGTAACACTGTCAATGCCTTAGCTAAACATGTTCAGATGTAAGGTAATGCCCATAGGTTTTCTTTTTACTGTGTTAAATGTTTGAGAATGCTAGGTTGGGTAACATTGAAAATGAAACGGATGTGAAGCAAGATGGAAAGCCAAACCCCATTCTCATATGGGGTTAGGTTTAAATGAATTTGTACCTTTGAAACCGGTTTTAAAAGCTAGAAGGAAAATTAATGTCCATTTCCTTTTGCGGAGTTCACTTAATGAGTTCAGCTTTAATGATTTAATTTTTTTAGTTATAAGTGATTGGTAAAGATGTTTCATTAGGGTCTGAAGAAGCTATGATTCCGTAGTGAAAGCACTTACCAGTTTGTATATGCATTAAACTTAGATTTATTTTGCCTGCTGTTTGCTGCCTAATACCTGTGAATATTTTGAACTGTGGCTACTGTTTCCACAGCAGTGCTTTTCTCTGCACTTTTGATTTCTGGTTATTAGTTTAGTTTGTCTGCTGGTGGAATTTTCATTTCTAACTTAAAGTTGTTGGAACATATTTTGCTTAGACATGAATTTTCTGAATGGTATGTAGTCAAACTCAAATGTCTCATTATTTTCTGTCTTCAGTCTTTAACGATTTACCACTAATTTGTCAGAAAAATGCACGTTTATGAAAAATGGGCCAAAAATGAGGCAAAAATCTGTACAGTTAAGATGTATGAATACATAAGTTCTGTAACTGACTGAGCAAAGTACAGTGCTAAAAGTAGATGTGATGGTGTTCAATCTCGCCGTTTGTTCTTACACATGGGTTCGGAGCCGATCCTCGGCTCTGTCGGCCGCTTGCAAGCTCTGCATCGAGAAGAAGCTCGAGACAACCTAATGCCCACAATCCCCCTCTGCCTTTACCCCAGATCTAGTTTGCCGCTGCTGCATTCGCATCACTGGGATCGAGCTCGAGCAACTTCAGATAAGAAATAACTTTTATTATTGTTATTTTTCAGGAAAAATTTATTCTAAAGTACTATTTAGTGACACAGTGTGTGTGTGTGGTAAGGTAGAAATACTCGGTACCGTTAAGTTTAATTAAACTTATTAGAGTTTTTCGGGGCCTACCACCCCTTACTTGAATTTGACAACCGGACTGACTTGTATTATCGGATTCGACATATTTACTGGATTTGTCACTCTACTGGACTTGACTTTTTTCTCTTTACCTGTTTCTTCTTTAAGATGTCTGAGAAAATTAAATCAGGTTTTAAACGTTGCCAGTGTGGCCAAAAAATGTCAGTTACTGATAACCATAGTTCCTGTGTCTACTGCCTTGGCCCTCTCCACTTACAAGAGGACTGTTCAATTTGTCACTCTTAGTGGGAGGGTCATGACAGATAGGCGCAGGAAACTCATGGACAGGGGGTTGTTAAAACCTTCCTTTCAGGAGGCTCTGGATGCTTCAGACCAGGCATCCAAATCCTCGAAGGAATCGAAGACGTCAGAGCCCAGGTCATCGGCTCCGAGCTCTTCGAGTAAAGTTAGATCACCGGTTCCACAGACTTCGGAGCAGAGTGTTCAACTGTTGGCAGTTTCGGAGCCTCGAGTCGTGGAACCGGTGATGGAGCTCCCTCCACCGACTCTGAGGTCGGCTCCGTCTTCGATACCTTTGACTCGTTCTTCCAGACCTCTCTCCGACACCGATGTAGACCTTGTGGTGCAGAAGTTAATGGAGAATACGGTCTTATCCAAGCTCATCTCGGTCTCCTCTCAATTGGTGTCGAGACTTGAAGGCCTTCCGTTATCTCCATCTGTTCCTCCTCCGAGACCTGTCCAGTCTTCGGAGCCGGAAGAAGCTGAGCTGCTGATTGTGGAGCCCTCAGTGCCAGAACCGTCCTTTTCTCGGTCTGCTCCGTTCACCTCTACTCCGTCCGATCCAGTACCGGAGTCTCGGAGCCGAAGATCCATCCTTGGTTCCGGGACCGAGAGTCGGACCGATGTTTAGGTTCCGACGCTCCCTCTCGGGGCCTCGGCGCGGATCGACTCTGTTCCGTCCTCGGGGTCGATGCCTTCGGTGCCTGTTTCGGGGATTCTTCCCATTTCTTCGGAACCGGAGATACCTCGACTCGGGACCCGGGGCTTTCGACCTCATGAGGAAGGTGTTGTCTACCCAGACAACCACGCCAGCAGGATCAGCTTCTCCTCCCCATAAAGGTCCGTTATCCTCCTCTGCACCCACGGCTACATCCAAGCGCCGAGCACCGGTGTCTCAGCCACCCCTGGAGGGTGCCCCTCTTCCTCGGAGGCTTCTTCGGATGCTCCCACGAAGACGTCCCTAGGAAAAGATTGTGTAAGAGGAGACACTTAGATTCTCCACAAGAATCTTTGACATCCGATACTGACTTGGATGAGTCAGAAGGGTCCCCTAAGTCACCTTCAGAAGATGTCTCTTTTTCTGACATATTGGAGATCCTGAAACAGAGAGGTGACTGGCAGTCCCTCCCCCCTTCTGAGGATGAGTCAGTCTTGCTGAAGGCATTTGGTGCTCGCCCTTCCTCCTCCTGGGTCACTCCGCCCTTCGATGAATTAATGGAACTTATTGCTCGAAGGGCGTGGGAGGCTCCTGACACAGTGGAACCAGTCCCTAGGAAGCCTAATAAGTATATCACTGCATCCCAGGACAAGACTTACTTGACAAAAGGAGTTCCAGTGGACGCTATGGTGGTGGCAGCTGCCACAAAAAAGATGTCGGAATCTTCCTCATCTGTCCATCCCCCTAATAAAGATTCTAGGACTATGGACAGGTATGGGAAGCGCATTTTTAGTTCAGCAGCTTTTTCCATGCGATCCCTGAACTATTTGACCCACTTTACACGACTACAGAGGGATCTAGTCAGAGTTGGGAGATACCCTCCAGGGTACTACAGATGCTGCTGTCTCAGAGAAAGTGACAGCGCAACTTAATACCCTTACATCCATTGTGAACTCGTCCATGAGGCTGATCTTACGCAGCCGAAGGTTCGAGTAGGGCAGCAGCTTCAGCGATTGCTCTTCGCAGACAATCCTGGATGTGCTTATGTTCATTTGCGGAAGCCTTCAAGTCTTCCTTTACTAACGCCCCATTTGACGGTGCCACTCTTTTTGGCCCCAAAGTAAAGGAGACCCTTACCCGGTGTGAGCAGGAGGGAAAGACTCTGTCTGCTGTCGGAGTCCGTTTTTCCACCCCATCCAGACCATACCCCAAAGGGCAACGTGGTGGAAAAATGTGGTTTCGAAAACCCCAAGGATCTTTCCCAGGCACACAGGGTGATGCCCCTTCTAGAGGCAGAGGAGGGGGCAGAGGTGGAAGACGCCGCCCTGGCGGCAGAGGGGGTCCGCAGAATCAAGGTGACAGGGATACACTCCCTGGTAAACCTTTCCAGCACTCCTGAGAGGAGGCCCAACTGTCCTGCTCTGGAGGCAGTCGGGGGTCGCTTAGCTTTATACCCTCAGGCCTGGCAAACATAACTACAGACAAGTGGGTAAAAAGCATTGTTACCAGCGGTTACAATATACCATTTCTATCCTATCCCATTCCAAAGAAAAGACTCCCAGATGTGCCGCCCCATCTGCGAGAGCCAGCAGCTATAGAAATTTCAAAGCTGCTAGAAAGAGTCATCCAACCAGTCCCAGCGGACCAAAGAGGATTCGGAACTTACTCAAGGTTCTTTTTAGTTCCAAAGAAGAGGGGACTGGAGGCCCATTCTGGACCTAAGCGACCTCAATACCTTCGTCAAGAAAGAAAAGTTCCGAATGGTCACGCTTCAATCGATCCTTCCATTCTTACAGAAGGACGACTGGATGTGCTCAATAGATCTGAAGGATGCATACTACCACATCAAAATGGCCAGGGCATCCAGAGATCATTTGCGCTTCCGGCTGGGTGCCAGTCACTTTCAGTTTCGAGCCCTGCCCTTTGGTCTGACCTCAGCCCCCAGGGTCTTCACCAAATGCATGGCAGTGGTAGCGTCTCACTTGAGACGCCTAGGATTCCAGGTGTTTCCGTATCTGGACGACTGGCTCCTTTCTGCCACCACCCAGCGTCAACTAGTACAGGCCAGAGACTACACTCTTCAACTGTGTTCACCTCGGAATTTCCGTAAACTTTGGAAAATCCTTACTACAGCCATCACAGCGTATCTTATTCATAGGAGCGGAATTAGATACACATCAGTTAATTCTAAGACTTCCTCCAGAAAGGATACTTTCACTTCAGACTCACATACGTCTTCTTCTTTTGTCCAGGAAATCCCCAGCAAAACTGGTACTGAAGGTTTTGGGACTCATGTCAGCTTCTCTTATTGCAATACCCTTGGGAAGACTGCACATGAGTCCTACAATGGCTACTGTTTGCACAATGGTCATTCCAACAACTACCTCTGACACGAGATTCTTATAACGAACACATGCAAATCACACCTAAACTGGTGGCTTCAGACTTGCAACCTTTCCAAGGGAAGACCATTTGTGCTACCCACGCCGACAGCTACGGTGACCACGGACGCTTCCCTGATAGGGTGGGGGGGGCATCTTTCAGGGACAGACAGTCCAAGGCGAATGGACCAATTTAGAGTACAATCTGCACATCAATGTTCTAGAGTTGAGGGCAATGTTTCTAGCGTTGCAACACTTTGCTCCCCTTCTTCCTCTGGGAACTATTGCAGTTCAGACGGACAACATGTCTGTAGTCTGGTACATAAACAAGCAAGGGGGAACCAAGTCCTATCAGCTATGCAGAGAGGCCATGAGAATCTGGCAATGGGCGGAGTCCACGGGTCGCTTTCTGATAGCAACGCACATCCCGGGGTCAATCAAAGTCATAGCAGACAGGCTGAGCAGAGCAATACTGTTACCGCACGAGTGGTCCCTAAAACAGTCAGTTGCGAAAAAGATTTTTCGCACGTGGGGCCAGCCTTCCTGCGATCTGTTTGAGTCTCCAATGAACGCCAAATGCAGGAGTTACTTTGCCCTATTACCCCCTCCAGGGGAAGTCCCCAGGGACGCACTGATTCACGATTGGCCCCCGGGTCTCCTGTACGCATTTCCTCCCTTCCCCCTGATCACAAAGTTTCTCCAGAAAGCCAACAACCTACACAGGACAATAATCCTCATTGCCCCATTCTGGTCTCATCAAATTTGGTTCCCCTTCCTCATGACACACTGCATTCGGGGACCCTGGATCCTGGACCCAGAGCCGGATCTATTGACTCACTCGTCAGGGGCTCCCCACCCCTCGCTCTTGTCCCTCCATCTAGCAGCTTGGCTGCTCCAATTCCCAACTTAGCCAGGTCTGATCTTCTTTCACCTGCAGTTCAGAATATATTAGTGGCTTCTCATAAAGCTTCCACTACTAAAACATATACTAGTAAATGGAAGCGCTTTGTGTTCTGGGCAAATACACAGCAAGTGGACCCTGTTATAGCTCCTTTGAATAAAATATTAGAGTTTTTAACAGAATTGTTCCATCAGGGTGCTTCTCCTGCCACATTAAGAGTTCAATTGGCTGCCATTTCTAATTTCCATGTGGAAGAATGTGGGTCTCCTGTTATGGCCCACAGACTTTGTAAAGCCTTTTTAAAAGGGTCTTTTCATATTAGACCACCAATTAGATCTCCTACGTCACCTTGGAGTCTAAACTTATTATCTAAGTTGATGCTGCCCCCCTTTGAACCAGCCTCCTCTTGCCCATTGAAGTTTTTGACGTGGAAGACTCTCTTTTTGGTAGCCATTACATCCGCTAGGCGAGTATCTGAACTTCAAGCTCTCTCCATTAAACACCCTTATTTGATCTTTCACTCTGACAGAGTTTCTCTTCGCACTAATTCATCCTTCCTTCCTAAAGTTTGTTCTATTAACAATATTAATCAGTCCATTGAATTACCCACTTTCTTCAAGAATCACTCCAATAAAATGGAGTATGTTACACAAATTAGATGTCCACAGACAACTAAGGTTTTACTTGGATAGAACAAAAGATCACAGGAAATCTGATCAACTTTTTGTAGCCTTTGCTGATAACAGAAAAGGAGTAGCGGTTACTAAAAACTCTTTCTAAGTGGTTAACTGATTGTATCATCTATGTCTATGATTCTTCAGATCAAACTCTTTTGCACAAACCCAAAGGACATTCCACAAGGTCAGTCTACATCCCTGGCTCATGCAGCTCGCCTACCACTAGACGCTATTTGTGCGGCTGCTACTTGGTCTAAACCACATACATTCATTTCTCATTATAAGGTAGACAAGGTTTCTAGGGACAGGGCAACCTTTGGTTCCACTGTGCTCAAGAACGTCCTTCCGTGAGTTCCTCAGGAACAAGGAACTAGGGACGCTACCCATGTGTAAGAACAAATGGCGAGATTGAACACTATCACATATAGAAGTTATGTCCTTACCATAACGTTCCATGTGGAGTGTTCATCTCGCCTTTGTTCTTACATTCCCACCCTTAGGAAGAACGTTCAGTTTGGTGCCTGGTCTGGGGCATTCTGCTTCTGCATTGCAGTTGTTGTATATATGGTTGACGTGTGTGTGTGTGTGTGTGTGTGTGTGTGTGTGTATATATATATATATATATATATATATATATATATATATATATATATATATATATATATATATATATATATATAGACTCTCTTTCTGTGCATATGTGATATTGGCATGAGTGTTTCTCTGACTGCTGGTTTACTTGCAAACTAGATCTGAGGTAAAGGCAGAGGGGGATTGTGGGTATTAGGTTGTCTCTAGCTTCTTCTCGATGCAGAGCTTGCAAGCGGCTGACAAGGAGCCGAGGATCGGCTCCAAACCCATGTGGAAGAACAAAGGCAAGATGAACACTCCACATGGAACGTTATGGTAAGGACATAACTTCTATTTATCGGCAGTGAACACTCTGCAAAAGCACATTAGGTTTGTGCAGAGAAAGGGAAGCATGCACCTCTTCAGGGTAGCTGTCTTGAGAGTTGCACAGCTACAGGGCAGGCCAAATATTTGGGTGCTTTAAAATATATGTAGCATATCAGAATGCCTTGGTCAAAGTGAAAACCAAGGTATGAAACTAATTTCACGTGAGCTTGGAACTATGGAGTGGGGTTGGTAGGGGGATTTATTTCCTAGTAGAAAAGTCACTTTGACATGAGAATCTATTACACCAATTCTCAGATTGTCAAGATGGGAATGGTCTTCCTGCTGTGCTGGCAGAATTTACGCAAGTAAATATGTGGTTAATAGAAGTCCTCCAAAAAAAGGTATGTTGGATCGGATTTGTGTGGAAGTACAAATTCCATTTTATTAACTCTTATGCAAGTTGCATATGGTGATGTTTCCTGTTTTTTGGCACTTTATCTAGCTTGCATCTAATCTGAGGAGTCCTTTCAGTGTCTTTATGCTGACTGCTTTACATCTTATTCTTTGCTCCAGGCTTAATGTACAAAACGTTGCGAGGGAACTTCCAGAAACTTTACCCATTTTTTCCACATGTAAAAAAAAAAAAAAAAAAAAAAATTATATGGGTTATTTAGTGATGTATGCATAACTCCTACTTAAAATAGAAGTTATGTACTTGCCAAAACTTTTCATCTGTTGTCCATCTGGTTGGGACCTCCTGGATGACTCTTGTAAAAATTTTTGAACTCATCCTTGAATTGTGTACTCCATCTGTCTGGGTGGAACATCAGAGAGTATCCTGGGATTTGGAGGCTGGGAAAAGGGAATGTAGTAATCTCTGGGTATTATGTTTGGCACCCAGGTGTTTTGTCCAGGCATCTAGGTGCAGAAATAACCCCCCCCCCCGACTGCCTCCACATATGGACAGCCAGGCAGTGCTTCAGGAGCACTGATTAAGGCTTATCAGAGGCTCCCTGAAGCTCTGATTTATGTGGATCCCTCCGCCTCTGGGGGCAGCACCTACTGTTGAAACCGCCCCCTCTGCCTCTGGAGGAAGGATCTCCATGCAGGTCTTGAGACTCTGAACAAAGTCTTACCACCTCTCTGGTTTCTAGAAAAGGTATTCTGAGGTAGAAAACTTTATCCTCATGGCAGGCCAGATCTTTCCTTCTTGCTCACTGCAGGTAAATACATCTGTCAACAATGGTCCAAACCATCAAAGGTGGCATTAATGAGATTTCTTGAAGGGTTCCGCAAAGCTGCATAAAGGCCCATCTCCTGGTAGCTATGCCTGCAGCGGCTGCTTGAGATGCCTTCTGCTGTATGCAAAATCAATCTCAAGGAACTGGCAAGGGAAGATGGTCACCAACTGGGGAGAAACCTTCAAATCCATCTGCAACATGGTCTCAGCAAGAGTTGGTTAGCTCTTCAACCAGGTCTCTCTGCAATCAGATGAAATGTGCCAAATAGTTTAACAACCTCTGAGCAAATGTTGCTGAGGTACAAAAGCAGTTTCCATGCATGTCCATCACCCTGGACTTTGTCTGAACAGTGGAGCTCTGTTCAGCTAGCTCCTTTTCTGTATGCTGACAAAGACTGCATCTAGTGGGATACATTTTCTCTAGTGTAGATGGGCAGAGGGTGGACCGAGGAACCTGCAACAGTGCTCAAGAATAGGCTTGACTGTCTCCTTCCCAACCTATCGGGAAACTAACGCTATGAGCGTTTCTGCTGCTGGGGGGGGCAGGGGGTGCAGGTAATCCAAGATGTGGACAGGCCTGACTCAAAAGCCTCCAGGAACACTGACTCCTCAGAGGTTAGGACCAGCCAACATTCTGCTTTAGGAGTTCCAGGACATCTAAGGAGACATCTTCAGGTGTTGATTAGGGAGATCCTTCTCCCTCATCAAAATCTGTCCTCTGAAGAATTCTGTGGGGGACTGTGCCTTCTCTTGCACCTTTTTAAGGGACCTCATCCATGGGGTGCTCCAGGGAGGTATTGGAAGAATGGGGGACTCCCTGTGGGGAAGCAGTCTGATGGCTCCTCTGGGCAGGTACTGGATGTGAGGAGACTATGCTTTTATCCTAGAGAATGCCCTTTCTGCAACCTGGAAGGTCAGGTCTGGGGAGATTCTCTTCCCCTCAGAGCCAAAGTCACCAGAGGGAGGAGAGCTGAGGCCTCCAGACAGAACCGGACCAGAGCTGTCAAGGGCTGAAGCCCCAAAAAGGGACGGATCCAGCAGTCTGATCCAAGAAGTCTGCACTGACTTTGGGGGGGGGGGGTCCTTTGGCTCGGAGACCCACTCTGATCTGACAAAAATGGAACAGAGCTGGTCAGGGACATTCAGAGTTGGACAGCATCCCCAGATCTGACATAGTTGGGTATCTGGAATCCTAGGGTTCTGATGCCAAGGGATGAATCAGAGGAGTCTTCAAGATATATTGCAAAGCACTCATGGATAAAGGATGGAATGGAGATTGCAAGACCCAATCTGAATTTAAGCTTTGGGAAACTTCTGCATCATCCTGTACATATTGGCCTCAGACTTCGAAAAGACCTAGACAAGAAAGTAGGTCTGGATGAAGTTTAGATTGAAGGAACTGTGGAGGACGAGCTGGAGTTGTTGGTTTCAGATGGTGAATGAGTAGGCTCCAAGCCACAGGATCTGATGCATTAGGATCTGAAGTAAGGTGTTTGGAACAGGAGATCCATAGATTATTTTTCAGATACAGTGGGGTCCTAGGATAAGACTGCCTTAACTTTGCTCTGATCCAGTGCCATTGGGTCCAATGTTTTAGGATCACTGGAAGCTCTGGGATCCAAGGGTGGCTTAGTCAGTTGGATCCAAAAGGGTCATATCTGAGATTTTCTCTTGTATGGCTCTAAGAACCCTTGAAGCAGAAAGTTTGCCTTTTTTCATGCTTTGAACTATGCTTTGAGGGGGATTAAGCCCCAGAAAGGGGATGATGCTGGCAAAAGGCCCTTCAAGATGAGCTTATTTCTCCTGTTGGACAAGGCCAGGGGGGATTAAATGAGGCGGACTGCCCTCAAGTGCATCTCTTGAAACCTGTTGGTTTGTCTTGCATTAATACAGGCAAATGTTCACCCAAAAAATCCAGGAGATATGCCCTCACTTTCTCACACACTGCAACAAAATTGAACTAAATCTAAGAATGGCAAGTTTTACCAGCTATTAAAGCTTTCTTTTTTAAGTTAAAAGAAGGAAGTTGAAGGGTTGAAAAAACAGCAGTCTCCAACACCTGCAGTTGAGTAGAGGGAGGATAGAAAGTAACAGCAACAGTAGAGAATTCAAAGTGAAATTTTGTCAGCTCGCAAATAGTTAACACACAGCCTTGCTAATAACCTTTACATAAATAAGACTGTGTTCAAAACTAAAATTACTTATCCTGCACTCCCTTACCCATATTAAACTCCAATCTGATATCCATCCTTACCCAGGCCCTGCTCTCCCTACTTTCTCTAACCCACCACCTTCACTCTCCTCCTATTCTAATTTCCCCTCTACATGTAGTCTACCTCTTAAAGTGCACTTTTGACCCCATAAATTTCAACCTTGGAAGCCTCCTTAGTCCATGAATTTCAGACAGTCATTGCCCAGACATGGCCATTATAACTGAAACCTGTCTTAAGCCCCATATAAGTATGATATCAGGGAAGATGATAATGCCCAGGCCATGTTTAATCTAGCCTGTTCGAAGACCACCTTAAGGTAGTTCAACTTAATTCCACTCCACCCAATCTCCTTAAATCAGAAATTTTGTAAGTGTCATAAGGGCTATCTACCCCCCTGCAAATAACCTCCAAAATTTTGAAAACCTCCTTGAATGGGCCTCCACTAACTTTAGCCATGAAACAGTAATACTCTGACTTTAAACTTGACTGGCTTGCCTGGTCCTTTAATTCAACAAATTTTATAAACTTGTACAACTTTCATCAAAACATTCACCACCCTACATGCATAAACAAGCATACATATACATTCCACCCTCTACTGGATTCTGACAAATCTAACATTAGCTATAAAGAAGCAGGCTGTCTACCTGGCACTCGCTTCCCAGCATATCCAGTAAGAAAAAATCCATATAACTATAGTAATACATTCTGCTACATTTGAAGTGAAAAAAAATTTCCCCAACCATATTTAACATACTCTTAAAACAAAACTGGGCACCTCTAAAACTCTACAATTGGACCTTGCAGTACAGTATTTTAATAATGCTTTCCTGTAAACATTAAGCTTGCCCTACTCAGGAAAATTCTTACCAAAACTCAAGCAAAGGCATAGAGCGTGGTCTGTCTTACTAACGGAGGTAATGCTAATCTCACCACCTACCAATGACTTTGAAATCAAGCCAAGAAGCAAATCAAACAAGATAAAAAAAATTGTACTTTCAATCTTGTCAACTAAAATGCCAAAAGATTCCCCAAAATTCTGGAAATCAACTTCCTTAATGCTGGAAAACCCACTAGCCCAATCCCAACAACCAATACTATGGACTGTATAGCCACCCAATTCAATTTCCATGTCATAAACTCAACCTCACTACTAAAAACTACTAATTCTTTCAATACCCACCCCTACTATCCAACTTATCCTTTTCAGATTGAACCCAAACAGACTAGTTGCATACAAAATGTGTTATCTAAGGTAAAACTTTGTCGCTGATCAACTACATGAGGATTTTCTGAAACTAGCCGCCACACCCATTGCTTACCCTATATTCCAAGTGTTCTACCTCTGAACAGTTTGTAGCTCCTTTTGGAAAATATCCCATGTCGTACCACTTCATAAAGGAGGTCTCAACAAATGTATCAAACTACAGACCTATAGCCTTTCTCACACCTTTAGCCAAACTTTAGAAGTGTATGCACATTAGGCTACTTCCTGAATAACCTCTTATCTGATGCACACCATGGCTTTTGATCCAAACACAGTACTAATACAGCCCTCAAGTTTTACCAATTCCATTAATCACCTCAAACCACCAACTTGTCTGCCACCTTCTTTGACCTGTCAAGTCTTTGACATGGTATCTCATTAAATCCTTCTAAATAAACTGGCCTCTTAAGACTTCTGTCCTGAAGCCCTTAGCTGGTTCCATAGCTACCTCTCTAATTGAAAACGGGCAACCTTATGGGATAAACTCTCACCCCACAGTCCCATCTCTGTAGGAGTACCTCCAGTATCGATCCTTGGACCACTACTCATCACTATTTTTACTAATTACCTCAGCTCTGCTGCTGACCCTGCCAAAAATCATACAATATGCAGATGCCTCCCTCATTTGTTTTGCTTCCCACTATCATTGTGCTCCAAACAAACTCACTGCCCTCAAAATTGAAAACTACTTGGCAGCCCATCAGCTTGCACTAAACCCCAATAAAACTAAGCTTATGGTCTTAATGCTTCCCTACCAAATCATCCACCTGTCTTCTTCCAATGGCACTAAAATAGAACCTGTCGAACAAACAAAACTCACTATTGATAATGCATTGAAGTTTGACTAGCATAGCATGGACAGTCCGTGTAAAACTTGGTACTCTATGGGGCCAGACCCTATCTTATCAACCATGCCAGACTTGCAAAAGCAAGAATCCACCTCATCTTTGCTACTTTACTGTTCACCAACCTTCAAAACAGAAATAAATTACCTTGAATCTTGTAACAAGATAAGCCAAATTTGCATGTAACCAACCTTGAATCCTGTCATTGTACTGCCCTCCACCTGGACTGGTTAGAACTCCCAAACTTTAAAGTATAAATCGCCCATAGTCAATTATAAACCTGATTACTGCACAGCTCTATATGACCACCTTCAACCCTATACAACCTTAAATCTGTTGGGTCCGCTGATAGTGTTGCTTGAAGTAAACTCCCATGGCAACTCCTTGTACTGCCATAAAATTGCTAAATATTGGAATTCTCCCTCATTTTATCCATCAATGCTCATAACTTCAGGCCCTAAAACAATACTCAGCTCACTGGATATGCTCTTGTTCTTCCAATTTAACCTGTTTCTCCCTCCTTTTCTGTCCATGCTCACATAGCCGCGTGTCCTCTACTTTCATCTTTCTTGCATTTGTGCTAAAACTAAACTTTGTACTGTATTCACTGTTGTAATGCTGTTTAACCCTTATTGTTACTGTATCAATATGTAACCATATGGTTGTATTTTCAATCGTTTTGTATAACTTCTGTGGAGCTTTTCTCCCTGGGTCTCTGCTGAAAACGGGCCAATTGCCCAGTCGGACATTACCAGGTAAATAAAATTGACTAGAGGCTGAAACCGTGTATGGATGCAATGGCAGTAAAGATCTGGGGAGTTAGAGAAGGTATGATTATGTGAAGAGGGGGGTGCACGAGACTCTGATCCAGAATTCTAGGAAATGAGGCAGTCTGATCCCATCTTGCGTCACACTTCCATCAGTGAGGAAGAATGAAAAGGACATCCGTTTAATAAACATGTTAAGTGCATTTAAACCAAGGGTGCTAGTTAATACCTAACCTCCTTAGGAGTGTTGGGGATTGAAAATATCATCCTAATGTCTCAGATTATGGTTAACAGTTTGGGGCAAAATGTCTCGGCTGGCATAAACATGGCAAGAATCACTGCTGTGTACTAGTTTTACTTGTTACTTAGTATTGCATCGTATGTATATTTGTCTTTGCTAAACTCACCAGCACTGTCATTTTCTGTTAGTTTGAGGTGCAATATAAATTTGAATATGGATAAACTACCAGCTGCACCACTCTGATATATTTTCTTATGTTACTTAGCTGTTTCCTGAACTACTGAATACATTTAATGCAAATAATTCTGTCAGTTCACAATTGGGTTTCTGATCTATAAATGCATCTCTTGCACTTTATACCTTGGTCAATTCAAGTGGTAAGAGCATGTAGCCCTCAAGGAGTAATTTTGTAGTTCGTGACAATGCAATGATTCTGTTGGGCCACCCTGGATCAGAGCATGTTGCTTTGCAGGTATTGTAATTTGACATTCTCAAGGTTATACTATTATAAACTGTGATGATAGCTATTCTAAGCAAATAGCTTAGACCTGAAAACCAGGGAAAGTACTTGTCACAAAAGTACATGTTCAAGCACTGGTATTCTAGCAGATAAACATGGGGACAATATTAAAATAGTTTGCAGAGTTAACTAAGCACAAGATTAAGTGTATAGCAATTGGGGAGCTATTCTAATGCAATGGCCTTAATTATATGCCATTTAAAATATCTGCGAAACAATTAATACAAGTAAACCTGGTCAGCTGTATTGCCATCGACTATGCTCCTGTAGATGGCGAAGGCCCCCTCCCTCAATCTAGCAAATATGTGCCACAGGAAAATGGTATAGATAAGACTGGTGCTTTGAATTACTGGTATGTTTCTTGATTATCAAAGTACTCTACTTTGCTTTTACAGCTGCTTTTTCTACCTGGCTGATTTTGCAGGCAATGTCTGCAGCTTCCTTAATCTTTCTACCTACATTCTACTAAATTTGTTTCTACTACTGACCTTAATTGTAGGTGATCATAGTATGATAGGCTTTTAGAAGCTTAAAGCTGTAAGGTATATGCATTAAGTGAAAGATGCAGAAATGTTTTACCATTGTTAAACTTGCATATGTTGACATGGTTAAAGTGTGCATCTCAAATGTCTAATGTCCTGTCCAGTTTGTAGCTAAAAATGATTGATCAGCCTGTTACACAGGTAAGTGTTAAATGATTATTTTTTATCCTTCAGTGATTACCTTGTGTCCACCTCTGTAACTATAAAACAACCCATAACATTTCTAGACAAATTGACGGTATCCTTTAAGAATACCTCACTTCCCCACCATTACCTGGAGTCTGAAACCTTAAATGGCACATTCATCCATACCTTTGACTAGTCCCACACCACTTAAATCATCCTGTCTAGAACTGTAGTGAGGCTTGGATAGAGGGCAGCTGCTCCAGTCTCTAGTTTGGGGGCTGGGGGAGCACAATTGCCAGTTCAAGAAGATGCAGGTCATCTTGGTATTTTAGTCCATATGTAATGAGCTTTCTACAGTTATTGCCAAATTGTCCTCCACTTTGGGTTGAGGACCAGTGCTACTCTTGGGATGACCTAGCTAAGGCTTTGATCGGTCATTCATTGTACTACACAAAACATCCCAATATCTCCACCTAGTTCTCCCTCAAACTTCCATTTAGCTTTCGCTTTTTTTATACAGTAAACTCTAAAGATACCAGCAGATCGGTCCTCATGCTGGTCTATTAGCTTACTTGTTCCCTCGAGTGTTTTATCCAGTGGAAAAGCACAAATCACAAGTTCTTTCAGGCATTCTTGCCTTCTCCCCCTGTCCCCTGGTGGCTGACAGGGATATGCAGTGCCATCCCTTTTCATGTGCATGTCCCCACATGTGTTAAGGAATACAGGACACTTCACCCTGCCAGCTCTTCCAGTGCCCAAAACACAAACTGCCATTTGGGGTGCAGTTAGGGGTTTACCCTATACCACCGAGCTAGCATTTTAACTTGAGAATTAAAACTGGCAAAGTATGGTAAGTATCAAATTTTCCCCTTGTTTACATGGTCACCAGATAAATTCTGTCAAATTGGATACTGGTTCAAGAGCACTATTAACTTGTCCATTTTTGACCAGTATAACCGCACCTTCACGTTTCCTAAGATTCAACCCTAACCATGTCCTAACAAAGCTTGTGTACGTACTTTTTGTCTGATACTGTTTTACATCTGATTCAAAACATTTTTGGCCATCCATAACTGTAAATGGTGCCCTTTCTTTTAGCCCAGTCATTTGCTTTTGGGTGTCTAGCTTAACCTTTCCTTGCTAATAGATTTCCAGTACACCTTTAATTTGTTGATTGCAATGTCATTTCAGTCCCAAAATGTATAGACGTCCCCACCAGACCCCCTTCACATCTCCAGTACCCATTTTATATGCCATACTTGCCCTTCCTGGTGCACAAATATTTTAGAAGCACCTCCTTTGTGGAGTGGAACCACTGTTGCTGTACGCCATTCTTTGGGTAAGTATCCTGTAGTAAGGCTAAGATTAAACAGCAGCCTTATGTGCGAGTTTAGTTCCTCATGGAGTTCACATAGCACGCAACCTGGGACACGCCGTCTGGTCCCATTGATGCTGTGTTTTTAGCTTTGGAGAGGATGGCTCTCACCTGGACATCTGTGATGTCAGGGAGGCTACATTCAGCTGGGATAGATATTTCTTTTGGGGGGGGGGGGGATTTGCACTGAACCTGTCTGCCAGTATGTTGGCAATATCTGTGGGTTCAGTGTATTTTTTGTCATTTTGAACTAACTCTGAGCATATCTGGGAGTTTCCACCCAGGTTTCTAACATAACTAAAGGCCTTGTGATCATCTTTAGTGTCTTGCGATTTTCTTAAAGTTGGCCTTGGATGATTTTGAGTGATCGTAGCTTTTTGCTAGTACTGATCAGAGATGCCTTCCCTTTTTGGGATTTTGCTCTGTCCTGTAGTAGCTTCCTCCTCCTGTTGTAAAGTTTGTTTATGGCTGGGGTCCACCAGACAGGACAACCTGCCTTTGGGGGAAAGGGTCTTGGTTTTATTTGGGATTGCATGATCCATGCATTCTTGAAGGTGTCCGTAGAAGGCGTTTATAAAGGATTCAGCGGTGTGGTCTGTGGTTTCCACTGGCCCAGGGGCCTTGAAGGATGCCATTTCAGTCTGGAGTATGAAGTCAGCTTTTGAGAAGTTCCTCACTGTGGTCTTTTGTGCTGGGGGTGGGGGCGGGATGTGGGTAGACTCTGTCATTGTCCATGCTGGTGTGAATGACCTGAGATGTACCTCCCTGGACTACATGAAAAGAGACATAGAGGAGCTCTCCAATTATGTAGCCCAGGCTGGTATGACCCTGACCCTGAGCAGCATGTTGCCCTCACCAAGAATGATACCACAGTACAAAGACAAGACAATCGGCTTTAACAATTGGCTCAAGTACTGGTGTCATTCTAAGGGGATCCAATGTCTGTCTGCCTGGGATGATATGTTGGACAAGCCACGCTGCTTCGCAAGGGATGGCTTACACCTGTCACCACTGGGCATTCGGATATTGGCTAAGGCTCTTGCCACCCCCATAGTGCCTTTTTAGGCAAGGCTCAAAAGACAAACCCACCTCCTTAGAAAACAAAAATAGAAAAAAACTAAGGGTAATGCTGCTCAACGCCAGAAATCTAAATCTCAAGATGCAGGCACTTGATGCACTCCTCAGCATGGAGAACATCAATGTCTGTGCAGTAACTGAAACCTGGTTCAAGGCTCCTGAGAGCACCCCAGCGCTACCAGGCTATACCTCGTATCATGCATTTCGGCCCCAAAACCCGGGCCCAACCACAAAGGGAGGGGGAGTGTCCATTTTCATAAGACACCCACACCTCCAGGTTAGTAGCAACACATAAAAGCATCAGAGACCATACAGGTGCAACTAACCATAGGCAAAACTGCTGTACAACTGGTGGCATGTTACAGACCACCATCCCAATTTCAAGAACCCCACTCAGCCTTCCTGAAGACATTGGAGGATATGATTGTATCTCAAAATACCATCATACTGGGAGACTTCAACTACCCAAACATAGATTGGGTACATTATTCTAGCCCTAATACCCTAGCCCAAAGGTTCCTGGAATTCATAAATTCAAATGCACTGGAACAACTAGTCGCCTCTCCCACTAGGGGAGATAATATACTAGACCTGATCATCACAAACATGGGGACAAAATGCTCCACACCGGAAGTATACCTTTCACTAGTGAGATCTGACCACAAACTAATCGCCCTGGATATACATATCCCACCTCCACCCACAGCACAAAAGACCACAGTGAAAAACTTCTCAAGCAGACTTCACTCTTCTTAAGACTGAGATGGTATCCTTTAAGCCCACTGTGCCAGTGGATACCACATCCCACAATGCCGAATCCTTCACAAATGCTTTCTATGGACATCTCCAAGAATGCATGGATCATGCAATCCCAAACAAATCCAAGTCCCTCTCCACCAAATGTAAGCATCCTGTCTGGTGGACCTCAGCCATAAACAAATTGTATAACAAAAGAAGGAAGCTACTGCACGTCAGAGTGAAATCCCATGATGGGAAGACCTCTCTGATCAACATTAGCAGAAAACTACGTTCTCTCATAAAAACATCCAAGGCAAACTTTGAGAGAAAAATCACTAAGGACACTAAAGATAACCACAAAGCCTTCTTCAGCTGTTAGAAACCTGGGCGGAAACCCTCGGATATGCTCAGAGTTGGTTCACAACAACAAAAAATACACTGAACCCACAGATATTGCTAACATTCTGGCTGACAGGTTCAGTGCAAATTTCTCCCCTCCAGCCCCAAAAGAAGAAATACTTATCCCAGCTGAATGTAATCTCCCTGTCATCTCGGATGTCCAAGTGAGAACCGCCCTAAACAAAGCAAAAAACACAGCATCAATGGGACCTGACAGTATCCCGGGGTGCGTGTTACATGAACTCCAAGAGGAGCTAAACCCACACATAAAAATGCTATTTAACCTTAGCCTTACTTCGGGATATGTACCTGAACACTGGCGTGCAGCAACAGTGGTCCCACTCCACAAGGGGGGTGCCTCTACAGACCCTGGAAACTACCAGCCCATAAGCTTAACTAGCCTGGTCTGCAAAGCTATGGAAAGAATCATTATGGAACTCATAAACAGAGACATAGGGGACCTACAGACACTTGACCCCACCCAGTTCGGCTTTGTAAAGGGCAGATCCTGCCTTTTAAACCTGGTTGACTTTTTCGAAACTGTCACTAGAGCCATTGATGAGGGCAAAGCAGTCCATACAGCATACCTGGACTTGGCTAAGGCCTTCGACACAATACCCCACTCAGGCATCATAGATGAGCTAAACAGCTTAAAAGGAAACCCTTATGTCACTAGATGGGTTGCAAACTGGCTAAAGGACAGAACCCATAAAGTTAAAATTGCTGGAGCAATGTCAGACACCAAGCCAGTCACAAGTGGTGTCCCACAGGGATCTATCCTGGGATCCCTCTTGTTCGGCATTTATTTCTCAGATGTTAAAGCAAACATGGGATGGCTGTGGCTGACAAAGTTCGCAGATGACTGCAAACTAGGCGCCATAGTCGATACACCAGCAGACGCACACATCCTACAAAAAGGCCTCACTGAAATGGGCAACTGGTGCTGTAGTCGCAGCCTTAAACTAAATGCCAAAAAATGTATAGTCATCTCTTTTGGAAAAAACAAAGTACCCACAAATTATCACACAGACAGCAACCCACTGAGTACGGAAAAAGTAATCAGACCTAAGGACCCAAGTAGACAGCGACCTCTCATTTGACACCCACATTGCCAAAGTGGTTAGAAAAACATTCTACCTTGCACACCTAATCATGAAGGGATTCACATCCAGATCCAAGGATGTCATTGTACCCCTATATTACTCCCTCATCAGACCCATAATTGAGTACAATGTCCCATTTGGTATGTACCTCACCCGTCATTTTCAACAGCTGGAGAGACCACAAAAGGATCAAGGGTCTTCAACATATGTCTTATTCTGCCAGACTAAAGAAACTTCAGCTCTATTCAGTAGCATACCGCCTGCTCAGAGGTGGTCTCTGCCTGACGTACAAGGCCATGTCCAATCAGGATCTGATGGACATGTTCCACCTCAAAAAAATCCAAATCCATCAGGACTACGAGAGCTAAAGACTTAAACCTCGGCACAAGTATGAATAGGACATGCTGGAGGGATAGATTCATAACCCAGAGGCTTCCCATGCTTTGGAACAGGATCCCAGTTCGTATTAGGCAGAGCCCCTCTCTTCAAGAGAAATCTTGAGTGGATGGGAGATCATAAGTTTACCCCAGGGGTCACATCTGTGTCACTGCTAGACAGGGGCACAATAAACCAATTCTAAGGGGACCTTCATTGTGTCACTACTAGACAGAGGCACAGTATTCTAGATTTATTCTGTACATTTCTGTACCATTTCAAGGGGTGGCAAAAGCCACATCACTATGGCTAGGCTTACAAATGCCTCAGGGCAGATAGCCTAGTACTATACTATGAAACTATGGTCTGTCCTCACCAGTGAGGAGTATACTTCCAGTGTGGAGCATTGTGTCCCCATGTTTGTGATCAGATCTAGTATATTATCTCCTCTTGTGGGAGTGGTGACTAGTTGATGTTCTTCATTCCACATTGCTGCAGTCCTAACTATTGGGTAGTCCGCTGTCCAGTCGGCCCGAATACCAAAGTATATGGCTGGACCGGGTCAGGCGGATAGACTGGGTACTAATGCGCATGACCGACGCCATATCCTCAGTCTTTTTGCCGCATGGTCCGATGCAGAAGCAATTTTGTGCAGGTTGGCGTTCTGAAAGTTTCTGAAGTCAGGCCTCAGTATTTAACGGATGTCAGAAAAGTGAATAACTGTATTTCTTGTGGGAAACAGATACCTCATAGGGATTACCATACTTTGTGTATACCTTGTTTAGATTTAACAAGCACTATAACGCATCTATTTAGAGAAGGTTAGACTGTGCCAGGTTAGTGTTTGGGAAGCGTTGTAATTATAAAATGCCCCGGATGCAGGCTTCCTTGAGGGGCAGGCCAAGTTTAGCTTCTGTGGGGGTTTCTCCTAGTACTTCAGGATCTTTGCCTAAGAAACATATGCTTAAAATGGCAGAGGATTTGATTACTATGATTAGGGTTCTATGCCCCTCCTGATAAGAGGCCTAGGGTGGAACCTGAGTTTGAGAGTTTTGAGCAATGCTCCCTCATTCTGATTCTGATGTGGATGATTCTACTCCTTCTGCTTCTCCTCCTGAGGATTTTTCATTTTCAGAGACTTTCTTTGCCTCCTGCCCCAGTTAAACCAGATAGGTATTATAGGGTGCCTGAAGCTCATAAGTATCTTTTAAGAGTCCTAGGGCAGACCCAGAAACTGTCTCTCAGGGAATTGTCAGTTTCACATGTTAAAAATATCAGAATTATTTTCTTTCACAGTTGAAATCTAGTGTAAAGAGTTGCAGGATTTAGTTCATGTGTCTGAAACAAGTAGGTAAACATTTGCAGCAGTGTTTTTTGATGCTGTGCAGGCCTCCTCCAGGCTGCCTGCACTCTGTTCTTTCTTCGCGAGGCACTTGGCTGAGAGAAGATCATTTAGCTGCTGATGTTAGGAAAGGAGATTTTTGATTCCTTTTTACAGTCTGATGTGTGTGGTGCCGCCTGTGGAAGCAGTGAAGAAAATGGAGGACAAGGCTAAGTCTATGCAAACTGTTAAAGAGACAGGGAGTCCCCCTGCTCAGACTTCTGTGAGGGCAGTTACAGGTTTTATTTCCATACCTTGCCTCCTTTCAAGGCATGCCCCAGACATTCCTCAGTACCAAAGAAGGGGAACACGTGGAGACCAATTCTCATTATCACACCTGAATTTGTCATAGCAGTGCTAAGATGCCTAGGGTATTAATCTACATATCAACATGAAAGAGATGTTAGCAGTTCAGTTTGCATTAATGGCTTTCAAGGAGTTACTTCTTCCAGGGCAGGGTTAATTCTAAAACAGACAACACAACTGTCATCAGTCTGCAACTAACTCTTCAGGCAAGGTTTCTGCGCGAGGAGCACAGAACTTAGCAGATGTATTAAGCAGACAAATGGATAAAAGGATTTCATCACACAGCTTGGAAAGTGGATGCTCTTTCTTTCAGTTTGAAAAAATCTTCATGTGTGTTTCCACCTCTGCCTCTCTTCTTCCAAAGGTGCTTCTCTAAAGGTCAGACAAGACAAGCCAAGGATTTTTTTAATCCAGATTGGCCTCTGCTCAGCACTGCCTCCATGGCCTTTACCCTTGATTCCACACCTGTTGTCTCAGAGGACGGTCATCTGCTCAATGTCAAGCTTTCTCTCTCTACATCTAATTCGCATCCTTTGTTCAAGCAATTTCTTAGAGGGCAAAATATAAGAACCCCACGAGGAGCTACCTTTGAGCCTCTTGACTGCTGCTGAATGAAACTACTTGATGGAAGACTGCTTTTTTTTTGCCAGGCCATTACTTCTGCAGAAGGGTTTTCTGAGTTGCAGGCCCTGGCAGTGGGAGCCTTTTTTAAGGATACTTCCTTTATGCCTAAGGTGGTTTCTAGTGTGGCTTTAAACCAAACTATTCATTTGCCTTGCCTTTTATGCAGATCCCCAAAATAAAGAAAAAAAGATTTTTTGCACACTGGATGTGGACTAAGGATTTTAGGCAGTCTCAGCAGTTGTTTTTTTCTTTTTTTGACTTCTTCAGCAAGCAAGCCTCAAAAACAAAAAAAATCTCTAGGTGGATTTGGTGCATTACAGATTTTGTTATTCCCATCATGGCAGTTCAGTGCATACTACTTTCTCTAAAGCATTATCTGCCTTCCTCTATACTAAAGTCTAGGCTGGTTTTTGCCACAGCTATTTTGCAAGGCATGTTGTCAGTTCCTGCTTCCCTTATGTGATTTCTCCTCCCTTACCTCTGGATTCTACCCACTGTGTTTAGGGGTGGTTGTGTAGGTTGGTTATATTTCTGCTAATTGTATTTTGTATATATATTTTGGCCTTATCTTTTCAGGGTCTTCTGACATCTGGGCAAAGAAAGACTGAGTACGACTGGACAGCGGACTGCCCCAATAGTTAGGACAGCAATGTGGATGATCCTAACACATCTACATTTATGGTAGGTACAAAACTGTACTTTCCATCGCATTTGAGTTTATGAATTCTAGGAACCTTTGAGCTAGGGTGTTGGGGCTTGAGTAATGCTCCCAGTCTGTTTGGGTAGTTGAAGTCTCCCAATATGATGGTATTTGGAGAGACATTCATACTCTCCAGTGTCTTCAGGAAGGCTGAGTGGGGTTCCTGAGTTTGAGAGGGTGGTCTGTAGCATGCTACAAACTGTAGGGCAGTTTTGCCTACTGTTGCACATGGATGGTCTCCGATGCTTCGTGTTGCCACTATCCTTGGAAGTGTGGGTGTCTTTGAATATGGACACTCCCCCTCCCTTTGTGGTTCGGCCCAAGTTTTGGGGCCGAAAAGCATGATATGAGTTATAACCTGGTAGTGCTGGGGTGCTCTCAGGAGCATTGAACCAGGTTTCAGTCACTGCACAGACATCTATGCTCTCCATACTGAGGAGGGCTTCGAGAGCCTGCATCTTGAGGTTTAGACTTCTGGCGTTGAGCAGCATTACCTCTAGTTTTTTTCCACTTGTGTTTTCTAGGGAGGTGGGTTTGTTTTTTGAGCCTTGCCTAAAAAAGGCACTATGGAGGTGGCAAGAGCTTTTGCCAATTATCCGGAAGCCTTGGGGTGACAGGAGCAAGCCGTCCCTTGCGAAGCAGCATGGCTTGTCAAGCATGTCATCCCAAGCAGACAGATATTGGATCCCCCTAGAATGACACCAGTAATTGAGCCAATTATTAAAGCTGATCATTTTGTCTTTGTACTGTGGCGGCATTCTTGGTGAGGGTAAGATGCTGGTCAGGGTCATACCAGCCTGGGCTACATAATCAGGGAGCTCCTCTGTCTCCATGTAGTCCAGGGAGGTACGTCTCAGGTCATTCACGCCGGCATGGACAATGAGTCATATTTGTACGTACTTTGGAGTGACCAGAGTGCTTGTGTTATGTGGCGGATTCTAGCCCCCGACAGGCAGCTTACTGTTACCTTTTCCTTGTTCAGTCTGGTGAGCTGGATGTCTGTGTCTGACTATAGTCACCTATTACAAGTGTATCAGGCATGTTTGGCCTTAAGGGCTGTGACTGTTTGGTACACTGACTGAGAAATGTGTTGCATGTGCTATGTTTTGAGGTAGTGGTTTCTTGGATGTCTGCTTTGGAGGTCTCTGTTTTGGTAGATTTTTAATTAGAGCCTCCGAGTATGTCTTTGTGGGTTTGTGTTTGGTTTGCAGTTGTGTTTGGTCTATGTGAGACTGGGTTTGTGGTGTGTGTGGTTACCTTCTCCTCCTGGCTGGTCTTGCCAGTACTGAGTCGAGAGAGCTCAACCTCCAGTTTGGCTATATAGTTGCATCTCTCACATATATTTGTATTTGTTGGGAGGAGGAGAGGGTTGTCTGTGTACTTGAGGCAGTTATAACATTGCCTCAAGATTCCCAGATTCACCAGTTGAACTGGAGGACGCCAGTAATTGACCTCTCGACATGCTAGAATAGTGTAAGGGATTGCTGAGGTACAGTCAGGACCTAAAGGGAAATGGGTACTCAAGGGGATTGTAGGTGGATGTAGTGCTTTTGTTAGAGTGCTTTACCTGTGTAAAAATGCTTTAGGATCAAGTGCTGGGATTTTTAATGGAGAATAGAGTGATTTTATTGAAGGTAGAGCAGACTTGGAGCCAGAAATAGTTTAAACTTGTTTAACTGGTGCTGCGCTATGCGCACAATCGCATAAAGCTGAGCAAATGTGGATTTTTATACAGGGAACTTCAAAAGAGCTAGAAATGGTCCAAAACAGCCAATTGCTACTAGATCTTGTGCTGAGGTCACTCCTTCAGGGACAGATAGGCTGCTCAAGGCTCCCCACTCCCACTGGTGAGCAAAGAAACTTCCTTCTATCCAAGTAAGGCAATGGGCAACACAGGAACTATCCCAAAGACCAGAACATAGCAAAGCCTGTATACTGGACTATTCTAGTCAAGGAAAGGCAGGAAAAGGATTTTTTTTGTTTTTTTTTGTAAGAAAACTACAGAAAAATGCAGGGAAACAGCAGTATATTAAATGCACAGGCTAGCACAAGAGTGGGCAGCCTCAACCGTAAAATTAAACAAAACTAACAAGTGCAGGTAATAAAAATGTTCAATACAGATAAAATAGCAGTTTAAACTTCATTTACAGCAAGAAAAGGTCGCACAAGTAAAAACAGCAAAAAATATACTTAAATCTGGAAAATAGTCGCTTTTTCAGTTCTCTTCTGCTAGCACCACTCTGCAGGACCACGAGGAGCTGTTGCTATTACTGCACAATGTCTCCATCTCCTGCACGCACCCCCCAAAATTAGCTGTCCTAGAGTATTTTCCCAGCTAGATTTGTACTTTTGTGCAGCAACCCTTACTACAACCTAAGACTTGCACTTGTCTAGTATTCCACCCCACCTTTTTCTCCATTCCCTTGGACGGACCATATTAATGCTTTTGCTATGGCTTAAAGTATTTTATTCCCTTTGCTAAAGATTCCATCTCTGAACATGCTGCTTCCTGTTTTATTCTCCTCAATGCAGAGCTTGTTTAGCATTTTCACCAGTCCAATTTCAGACTGCCACACACAACCTCACACTGTGTAGCTTTCCAGTAAAGCTCAAAGTCAAGTACCAAGAGGTGTCTGATCTACTAACAGCATAATTTTCTCTGAAGCTACTTGGCCTTCCACTTTTCTAAATCTAGTCACCATATATTTAGTTTTAAGATCCTTTTCCTAGGGATGACATTTGCCTAAAGCAGCAGTATCTGTATAAAGGCATTCCTTTTCTGCAAAATGTAAGCCTGTCCCTCAAAACAAATGTGTGCACTTAGCAAGTTTAGTTTCATAGCTGCCTTAAAGCATAGTTGGCACTTGCTGTACTGTGGGGGTTAGCTGGATACCAGAATAGTTTCTTCCCACAGGAATGTGCATCTTTATCAGCTTGTATGAAGATGACAGTTTGCTGTTGCTCTTTATCATAACACTGAATGTGTTAGAAGCTAGTTAAGCAAATCTCTTTTGGAAATCGCTTGCTTTCATGGCAAGTTTGAACTGCCCCCCCCCCCCCCCCCCATGCTATCTTCCTATAGATATAAGGCACAAGTGCCTTGGCCAGAGGCTCCAAGTCCAGTAACTAGCAGGGGGAAGAGCAGACTGCACCAGTTTCCTTTCTAGCCTCCCTGCCCACCCTAGTATAGTAACTCTGTTCAATGTACTCCCAATTACTGACCAAACCCAGAGATTATCCAAACTGCTTTAACATCCTGAACATGTAACTTAATTTCACACTAGATGCATACATAGCCTTTAATCAGCAGCACTGAAGTACCTCTTATGACCATCCTCTAACATTTTCAGACATTTTTCAAATGTTTAGGTGGGATAAAAACCATCAGGATAAAGCAGTTGTCCCTTTTGTTAGAGCTGCCATAAATTATAATCCCATCTCACAGGTCTGCAAGAGCCCTGGCACATGTGATTCTTCACTACTAGACTGCTACCACTTTCTCACCAGTAAATAGGAACCATTTAGTTCCAATAGTGTTTAATAGCATGGACAGTCCATATAGTATCTCTTCCCCATCCCCTTCTGATAAATCTGTTGGAATCCTATCCAGCCATTGACTTTCTTCCCCAGGCAGACTTTGGATTATAATAGAACATGGTTCAATCCTTTTCCTTTTTGGTCAGTTTTGGTAAATATAGTGCCCTCAGTCTGACTAGCTAGAGCTTCATTCCTCCTTAGTTCATTTGTTAATACTAAGTTAACTGCCTTGAATCTGCATCTCAGTTGCATGTATTCATAATATGCTGCAAAATTCTTCATGGTATTTAATCCAGGGACAACAGTGGCCATTCTTTTGCTCCTATCAAGCTTAAAGCCCTGGTATTCCCTTGTGAAAACATGCATTACATGTCTGTGGGGACCTGTGTGGGAGGTTGTGTGGTTGTGTAGGTACACATTCATCGAAGTACAACTGATTAATGCTTGCATTTCAAATTACCAATTTGCCAAAAGACTGCCCAAGTGGGGATCACGACTGTAAAAGGAAATGTTTTTTGCCAATACCACAACATTCTTGTCTAATGTGAAGCTGATTCAGTTTTTACTCTACATTTTTTTTGTGGGGGGGGGTTAATACCTTGAAGGATGATGTGCTGGATCCATCTGATATTCGTACTCTGGGTTTTAATGTGGCAAATGACTGCGATCCTAGATTAAGCAAAACTTTGTACACAATTGCCCACACTTTGTATTGGGCTCACAGCAACCTACAGTGTAGTACCAGGTAAGCTGTTTGACTTAAGATATCACAGGCAAAATTTGTAACACTTGGCCTAGTTTTTCATCTTTTTGCAAAAATGAAATATACTGTCAAGTCTGTGACAATGTTGCAGAATTTTAGGGCATTTACTTCATGTATAGGCACTAAGCCCTGTATAGCAAAGAACATCATATGAAAAGCCAGCTAGTATAAGAGGCTCTTTCATTTTGGGGCCCCACCAGGTAAGTTTTGCCAGCTTGATAAAACCCGCTTCACATCCTCTATGGTGTTTTCATGTATTCCAAACCATTTTAGGAGCGGATTGACACTTATGGCCCTCTAGAAATTTGCCAGGATAGCATTAAAAAAGCAAACTGAGCCAAATGCATCAGTCTCCATGATGAAAACTTTAGCAAGAAAATTTACTTGAGTGTCTCTCCTGCAGTCACTACACCATGTCACATTTACCTTGCCATATGGGGAATTGTTACCTGCTCTCTGCTCATGCTGCTACATCTAACCTACCATGCTTCTGAATATTTGAGCATTAAAATTGTAGCAGTATGCTTTAAAAATTATTGCAAAGCATCCAAAAGAGGTGCACTGTTTAGAACAGGTTTTCAGACTCCATGTTATTAGTGAATGTTTACTTTAGTTATTTAAATCACACCTGTATGAAGGTAAATGTACTATTAATGAAGTCAGTAAGACTAGGAGGACGAAGGCTAAATCTGGGTGCCAAATTGATTTATTCCTTAAAACATGGTAGTTGATGTATCCATCCTATCTTTAGGAAGAATATCTACCACCTCCATCACTTCACCCTGCTATGGCTACTCTAGCTCTTGGAGGAAGATGGTTTTCTTTGTCAGCAAGTTTGCTAAATGTCAAGTTGCATAGAATTCTGCTAAACACCCACTTCAAGATCTATTGCTTCTACCACATGAACAAATGTCTTGCCTTTGTTCAGCATTTAAAGTCTGGTTTTTCAACCAACGCTTGTTAAAAGCAACAATTGAAAAAGCATTTACCTTCCTTACTATCCCACCAAAAAGTGCCTGAAAGGGATGTCTAAATCCTGCAATTCCTCCATATGAATTTCAGTAATTGCTAGAGTAAAAAAAGCTGAAATCCACTTTTGGCCAATTTTTTTTTTTACACATACTAGATCACCTCCAGTCATAACAGTGATGTAAAGGCAGACTCCACCTGTGGCACTGGCACTCATTTAGAGCACCCAAACTGACAGGCTTCCAGGATTTCACAGGGTTACAGTGGCGCCTTCCACCTTGCAGATCTAGTTGGTTTTTTAGAGGTGCACATGAATACAACTTGTGTATAATGTGTTCTGCATTAGTTTCCTGAATTGTCCTGCAAAATTACATTGATGCTGGTGAGTGCTGGCATGTTCACTTCCTGGTGAACACTTGTACCATCCACGCATGCACCTTACCAGTATGTAAAATCACCCCCGCCCCCCATAAGCATCAATTTCCCTTTAAGAACCCTATTTCCTAGACTACTGTTTCACACATTTATACTCTTGCATTCAATTTCCTGGCACAACTCTTCCACACCTCACAATTACAACTGGCATTTGTAATGCTTTACCACCACCATACATTGAAGGAGATTGGGAACTTTAATATGAAGTGTTCAAGAAGTTCTGTAATTAGTTAGTTACACAACAATGGATCAAACCACAAATATCTGAACTTTGTAGATCTGTTGACAGAGATCTACAAGGTAAGGTGGCAGATTTTCTGCTGTCTCCAAAGCATTTCAGTTCTCATTAGCCACCCCTTTTCAAACATGACTTATCAAATTTGGTTGAATGTCTCATTGGGACACAATCTCAAAACAGCATTACCCTCTATCCCTCTGCCCCTTTCAGTGAAAGATTAAATGATGCTTAATGCTGTTTCCCAGTTATCTTAGTGCACAGTACCACTTTATCGTATTAGCAAGAAGCAACTTCAACAATGTTGAGCTAGAATGCCAAATTAGTTCCAAGAATTGTACCATACTGTTCTGGGTCTGTCAAATATGAAAGCCTAGGAAATCTGTCTTCATCCTTGATATTTGATTAGTCCATCCCTTACTAGCTCTGCTAGAAAGCAAATTCTCTTGTAAAGTCACTTAAGCTTTACAAATTAAGTCAAATGATGAAATGAGTCCTTCAGGAAGACCCTGCTAAATCTAGTAACATTATCTTTACAAGCTCATGTTCTAGTTTGTCACCGGCTATACTGTGGATTACTTTCATATGTCATTAATTTGTCAATTTAGTACAGGGACAGTCTTGGGGTAAACTTTCTGATTCGCTTCCATAGGTTTTAGTTGGTCTTGAATTTGTACAGGAATAAACTTTGTTTTATGTGAATGGGGAGTCTGTTCCACAGCAGAAGTATCCTCTGAAATACCTGTCCCTCCAAACTGTTCTGATATTGCAGAAGAGATTTGGAACCCTAGACTGTATTTCTTCAGTCATTTTACTTGCCAGTGGGTAGTAAATCCATCAGTAAGTGGGTTGGAGGATGCCTTGCATGCCAGAGACTGGTCACCTCTTGGCAGTCTCTAAAAATACTGAATATAGTGACAGTGCATAGTCTGTTCACTTAGGACATGTTTAGGCCCTGCATCCTTTTAAGGTGTTTGTATGATTTCCAGTTGCATGTGTTTGGATAGATACATGCCAAAAAGGGCATTATATTCAATGAATGGCCTAATGAGCCTAAGTAAAGGGGGGCAATGCCATCCTTGGATCTAGACAAAATCCCTTTGTCTAACCTGTGCAATATGGAAGGACTTGTAACAGTAGACACGTGTTCAAAAGTTGGATCACTGTCAAGTTCCAAAATCCCAAACTGGGTCAATTCTGCTAATTTTAGTTTAATGAATTGATTCATTATCCAATAAACTTTGGAATATGTTCATTACCTAATTCAAGTTTTGAAATTGCTGCTTGCTAATGTATGCACACAAGATGTTCATAAGACTGGGTGTTTAATTGCTGCATTTTGAATTTTTTTTTACATTTCCGCTTCTGACAAAAATACTGGATCTTAAGGCTGATACCACAGTAACTATGAAATAGATGCTTATTTTTGTATCCATGCATTTCATGTTTTTACTGTTTGAGCTATTCTCATTTTTAGTGAAAGTGGGACTTGACCATCTGGAATGTCCTTTCTATTTTTTGTAGCCCTAAATAGAACCAGTGGCAAACCCATCTTTCAAGGCCCCATTCCTGCATAACTATCTTAGCCTTATTTCTTCAAATATCTAACTGGCATGTTAGCTGTATCACTTGTTTACAGTAATCCCAGATTACCTTGGGCAAGACTCCAGAGGTCTATCAGATGGTCTTCTGGTATGGATACTGTGACATTTCTTTACTATTCCTCGTAGAAAGATTTGCTGTTACTGATGTATATGTAAATTTGTGTGCTACTGCATGGGTAGCTTAGCAACTCAAACTGCACAATTCTTTGGATAGTTGTAAACTAATGTCAAAATGCTCAGTGAGCATCTAGTCTCAAAGACCTACTTTAGAAAATGCAGATTGAATGAGCCATATGAGGTCTGCTTTCAGCTGGGCATTAGCATGTTTACAGCACTATGCACTGTATACTATTCACCTTTATAAATTGTTATATTGCACTGCATCTTAAAATAAACCTTAGTGTACTAAGCATGGTATTTCAATTTTTAGTGAACTAAAAAGGGCGTCTTGCCTTTGAGCTTTTGTATATTTTTCTTATCACTTTATAAAATATGATATTGTTTAAATGTCTGGCTTGACTGTTTGGTGCAAGTATATGGCTTGTTTACAATCAGCTGTTTCAGCTTTTTAAACCACTGTTTGGGTAAGACCAAGGTTCTAAAGGTCTAATATGACAAGTGCTTAACTGAGGTGTTAAGTGTTCAAGAATTTTGGCTACCTGGAATTACGTTTTTTAGATTGCAACTGTGATGAGAGTAAATTCTTTTTGCAAGTCCCTTGGTTTGAATGATCTGCGGATAACTATTTGAAATGTTGGGACTTTCTAGAGGACTGAAACATGGAGAATGACAAAAACTTGTATGCAGTAAGTCCAAGATGGCCATTCAGAAAATTCTCTGAGGATTATTTGAGTTTGTGTAATATGCAAGTTCGTGGGGGGGGGGGGGGGCTGGCAGGTTTGACCCTGCAAAAAAATAAGTTTAAAGTGGAAGTGTGGTGATGTAGATTCTGTTCTACTGCATTTTTTCTTTTTTCGAATGCTGGTGCTCTGTATTTCGATTGCAGGCATTTCAGTAGAGCTAATCCTATGTATGAGTTTTGGAGATTTGAATGAACATGAGCTTGTGCAGTAATTAAGTTTGGAAGGATGTTGCATATCTTGTGTAGGAAGCTGCTGACTTGGGTCTATTGGTGGTTTTCTGTTTGTGGCTGGTATAAATCTTATATGAGAGGTCCTTATAGGAATCGTTTGGAAGTTGGAGAATGCTTTTAAATTATTTTCTTTTTTTATTCCCAGAAGGGATGAAATCTTTACTGAGCTGATAATTCCTAGTTGGGTTGGAGACCAGTGGGGTACTATGTGGGAGTTTGTCCTAGAAGCATGGTTTAAGATTTGAGATTCAGTAATAAGTATTACATGCATATTAAATTGAGTAGTTGGCCTGAATGTAGAAGGGAGTGACTGAATAGTTGTCATGGATAAAGAGTATGGATTGTGTACACTTTGATTTCAATATTAATATTTCTGCAAATTCCTTTGTGGGGTGGAAGGTACTTTGGGTAAGAGACTTTGGTCTAAGGATGGATTGTTTTGAAAGAGGATTTGAATTTGGACTAATGTTCCCCAAGTTATGTTGAAAGTGTCATAAACTGGAATAGCATAAAAAATTTCAAAGTGCTTTTTAAGGCAGTAATGAGATTAAAACTGGATAAGTTTGCATGTGATGTCAAGAATGTGTTTGGTTCTGTTTTTGCAAGGTAAGTGCAGGAGCTATTTAAAGTTGTACTGAGATTGGTGAGCGAGTCATGTGGGCTTGAGAGGTGCAGAGATTGTCCTCACAATAGCATGTATATGGAAAGAAAAGAAGTGCAAAGCCTAAAGGTAGGATGCAGCTTTCAAGGTAATTTGACAGATCTACTTCACCATATTTTACGACACTAATTGTAAGTTAATTAATAGTGTAGAGGATGAATAGCTTATTACCATTTAGGGGGCTTGGTAGTCATGCTGGAGAGATCAGATTGCTGACTTAAATAACAGGAAGGTGTGTAGTGATATGCAAGTGTAAGAGCCTAGAAGTAAACATGGATGGGGGCAGGAGGAGATGAGCTCCAACTAAGGCTAATTGCAGCCAATTAGTATACACATGCACATAGGGCAGTATGGTGAGTGCTCCAATGGAGAAGAGTTGTACTTTAAAGGTTGCTTGTTCAAGACAAATTACTTTCTGAATATCTGTTTTGTCTGGGAACTGGGCAGAGCTGATCTATACTGTGAAGTGAGCATGTCCCCTCTTACAGCTAGGGCCTGCAGTTTCAAATTCAGAACAGACGGTACAAAGTAGTGCATAGGGTGATTTGTGAGGTTGCGGGGGCAGTTCAAGTGTTCACTCATACAATACTACTGAGGATGCAATACTGAATAAATTTAATTGCCTTTTAAAGAACTGTTTGACACTAATATGGTAGTACTAGTAGTGAATGTGACTGTTTCCAGACCCCTCGGTGCATCTCCAGGGGGAAATTGAGCATGTCCTTCAGTTAGCCTGCCTTCAGAACAATGAAAGGATTACAACCAACAGTTGGTCCATCTTGCACAGAAACAGTGAGAAGGTATAAATGAAGTAACAGGAGAATCTGCATAATCCTTAACGCATAGGAGTAATGTCTTCCTTCAGATAGCGGGCACATTTTATTCAGTGAGCCCAGTTCTAAAAGACTGACTTCAGTGTATGGATTAAGTCACTTGCACAAAGAGCAAGTCTCTTGCAATCTGGTCCTGTGTAATCATGATCACTGAAAGATTAAGAACTGGGCACTTTGTATCTCCCTTGTAATAAGTCGGTCTCTAGTGATCTCCCTTAGTGTTAGCAAGAAATCGGTCTCTGGAGAAATTTTGCTTTAGTGGAGGGCAGGTAGGAGTTTGCTACCTGCCGCAGACTGCATGCTTTAAAACTATTTGCAATGTTCACATGTAAGCTTGTATAGCTTTGTGCATCATACTGCTCATTGGCTCGGCCTAGTGCCATTCATCTCTGCAAATCGGACCTTTGCAGAATGCATGTGAAAATATGCCCCTAGCCCTTTGCAGAACCATGGAAGATCTTGTTTGTGATTACTCAATGAAACAACCCACAAAGGCTCCTTGTTGCTCTGCAGTAAGATGAATGGCATAGCCAGCCTTAGGTATAGACCAACTAGGCAGTCGCCTAGGGCACCGGTCTAGCAGGGGCGCTTTTCCAGTATTTATTTGGTGTAGGTAGACCAGGATGGGGGCACCAGGTAGTGTGGTGGGGGGCACCATGGAGCCCTTTTGCCTAGGGCACCAGTTGACCTAGGGCCATTCCTGATGGCAGTGTAATGAACCCCTTGCATACTGATTTAGCCATAACTTACACTTAGTTTGCTACAGGCCAAAACAGATATTTAATACTTCCCAACACTACCCCCAACAGCGGACATCTGGTCTACTGTGCAGGTGTAACTGAATGTCCTACATCACTTTTGTAGTATTCATAACCCAAGGGATCTCCTGCCAAGGATAGCTTAGTTCCAGCAGTACACAAGGGTTTAATATTTTTAGGCACCATATGTCACAATGCTCCCTGCCCAAGGAGTAGGACATGAAAGTGATGTATGGATGCCCACACTCAGAACTCTTCTACCAGTCTGCCATAATTGAACATTGGTCTGTGCCTTTCTGCTGTGCTGGTTAACTGAGCTGTTTTTGATAAGTGCTCTTTGGGGTTCCCCTTTCCTTTTTCTTTGGTTTTGTTGGGTTCATGTCATCCAGAAATTGAATGTTTGTGTGGGAAACGGATTCCCCTTAAAGGCAGTCACAACCAATATCTTCTCTGGGGTATGACCATGCAGTGTTCTGTCTGCCAGGCTTTTGTCCCCAAGATGCTACTTGGTCATTTCTATTTGTTTACCTTGAAAACCAACATTTTAAGCTGCTGGCTCAAGGTGCTGTGGCATAGATTTCTCATTCTTGGTCAGCCATTCAAGAAAAAGGTCAAAACTTAAGTTTGATACACCAGCTGTCCACTTTCACCTAGACATCTCTCTCCAAGCTAGTGAAAGCCCAGGGGATTTTCTAGTGGTTGCTTGATTCCTTTGCCACATCCCAGTTGGAGGCAGGCATGGATCAGACATCTCACACATCCACAGAGGCTTTACAGACATCTGCTACAGACATTGAGGGGGAACCTCTGTGGATTAAATCCAAGGGACCAAGGGGGATTCTGCATGTTTTAGGGAGGAAATCCATGCTATGCTTGCATCACCAAGGATCTGACACTCCAAGGTTTTTGTGTGGACATCCCACAGAAAAGAATGGAAAACCAAACATTTCCCCCTGTAGTTGAGGATCCCCCAGCGTGAATGTTGGAATTTTCTCGGGTTATGTAGTGCATTAATGGCTTTAAGGCCTCAAGGGATGTCTGTACCTGGACCTCCATGTTCTTCCACTCCTCTTAAAATATCCAGGGAATTCCTCTGAGGATCTGGAGGATCTGGATTCTGGGGAGGAGTTCCTGGCTTACTCTTATCAAATCCCTTCCCCCTCTGACTGTGGTTCAGAGGAAGAGTATTCAGTTCTATTTTGGTTAAACTCTGCTTTTGGGATGCTGTTGCATGCAGATGGAATTTAAGTGCAATTGCTCTCAAGTGTTTGATATTCAGAAAATGTGTTCTCCAGATGGGGTCTCCTAAACCTTCTGCCATTCCCCCAGTTCTAGCTGCCCACCTGGATACATTTTTTGCAACTTCTTTGGCCTGCTGCTCTGAAGAAACCTGAGCTTTTTACAAGGTGCTTGACAAAATAATTAATTTTCTGCTGATCCTTTAGTCTGTCATGGCAAGTGTCGCTCCTCCTTCTCTAACATTAATGTCAAGCAGGTGGGGAGTTTTAGATGCTTTTAATACATAGAAATGCATCAGGAAGGGATAGCAGCATCTTAAAGTACAAATGAACTAAACTGACAGGCCTTGCATACATGCTTGCATCTCAACACCTAACTACAAAATGGCAGTCAGACTTGCACATGCTAAGTATTTATACACTTGTGCAAGCCCCTGGATAGCTGCTTAAAGGTACATACATGCACGTTTATCAACAACCCCCCCCCCAAGTTGCTGGCCTCTACCAAGCTGCTCCCTTCAGACAAGGATAGTAGGGGCATTGGGAGGCTGGGCAAAAAGGTTTATACTGCTGCCACCTTATCCTTTCAGTTCAACTACCAGACTGATCTGACCAGGTATGTTTTGGCCCTCCTTTCTCAGGTCTCCAAAGTGGTTTCTGCTCTCCCTAACTCAGAGGAAGGCTTTGCCCTTTCCCTGTTGGGATGCATGTCTCAAGTTACTCACAACTCTATCAAATGCACCTGATGCCTCCTCCAGGGTTGCTGCATTTGAGATTAGTTTTGGCTTTTTCAAGCTTTGCCTGACATTAAGAACAAACTTTTGGATGCTCCTTTGGATGATAAAAATAATCTTGGTGCTGCTGCTGAACATGAGTTTCTCCAGGATATGGATAAAACCTTGTAGGAGCTGAAACCTATTTGTTCCTCGTATTCCTGTTTGAGGAATTACCCCTCCAAATCCGCTTTTTCTAGGCACTCTGGGCCTCCACCTAATGGAAAAATGGGTTCTAGACGTGCTTCCTGTTCAGTCTACTCGACCCCCTACTTCCCCAGAAATCTGCTTTTCAGGATAAGCCAGGTTTTTTTGACACTTTGCTTCCACTCTCCCATCTTTCCCAGTCTCTCCAAATTGCTTAGATAAGACTAGAGTTCTCTCCATTATCTGGTTATCCTGGTTCAGAAATACCTTCCTGCTGTCTTGGGCATACCTCAGACTTGGGAACAACTTTCTCTTTTCCCAGAGATGTTTTATTCTCTTGGTGCAAGGTATCGCTCAAGCTGTGCCTCCTACCCAGGTAGGGAGGGGGTTTATTCCCCAAATGTTTTGGTTCCCAGAAAGGAGGGCACTTTCCCCTTCTACTAAAGACCTTTCTGGTTTCTATCTAATGAATGCCTGCCTTCATATTGCCATCCATTCACTTTTCAGGAAATTTCTTTACATTTGTTTCCTCCTTGTATTTTCATTTCTCCGCTTTGCCCCATCTACTGCCCGAAGGGTATTCAACTGCCTCACTCCCGTCATTGCCTTTTGCAAGATGAGACCATCTGATCTTTCCTTATATGGACTATCTGCTCATTTAAGCTTCCCCTGATGCTCTGCTTCAGGATCTGTTTACTGTTTCCCTGTTGCAGACTCTGGGGTTCCTTAAACTTCCAAAACTTAGCCCCAACCCTTTGAGGATCACTTTTTAGTTACAAGCTTCAGACCATCCCCATGTTGGCATCTGTCTATCCAGAAGGCTCTCAGCCTTTTTCCAGTCTCCTTACCCTGGCATTGGGCATGGCCATGGAATTTCTTGGGGTCCTCTGGTTCATGACTTCCACCATTCCCATACTTGCTGTGGCCAGGCTCCACATGTGAAAGTCAGTGGTACCTCAAATCAGTGTGGCTCCACATTGCCACCCTCTCCATAGGTTCATGGGTGTTTACTAGGCTAGTGACCACAAGGGCCTTTTTGGACACAGCCATGCACACCAAATCCCTCTGGGCTTGCATATACCCTTCCTTCCCTTTCTCAAGCTCTAGCTTCAGTGATAGATTTATCAACTTCCTCACCCCGGGGATTCATTTCCAAGCTCCAGCCCTGACTCGCGCTCTTTACAGATGCCTCCGATAGTGGGTGGGGGCCTTCAGCTCAAGATTCAGGGTCTTTAGCCTCATCAGAGATCAGACCACATTAATATAAAGATGAGGGCCCTGCTTCTAGCTATTCAGGCCCTTTATTCCTTTCATCCTGGGCCCTCAATTTTCAGACAGAAGCACAGTGATGTGGTATGTCAAGAAGCAAGGGGGTACAAGGTCCTATATTTGCACATTAGCTGTTCAGGTCTGGGATGTAGCTCTACAGTATCAAGTGGATCTTCAGGCAGCTTACATTCCCTCAAAGCAAAATCTCATGGCTGGACTCTGAGCAGGTCCAGAACACATGCTCATGAATGGATGGTTCACAGATGTGTTCCTGGACATAGCCCATTGGTGGGGTATCCTTGGGTAGATCTTTTTACCTACCCCCTGAGCAAATTACTGTGTTCCACAGTCCCAATTCCTCTGGCTTGCAAAGTGAATGCCCTGCCTCTTCCTTGGAAGGGGATGTTTCTCTACACCTTATCTCCCTTTACTTTGCTATCACGAGTCTTGTAAAAGATCAGGCAGGACTGTCCCAGAATCTTGCTGGTGACTCCCCTTTGGCCCAGACAGCATTGGTTCTTGGCCAGGTGTAATCACCGCAAGTTACCTCATTGGGTGGATCTTCTCATACATAAGTCAAGGAGTCTCTTGTTCATCCTCATTTACCACTCTAACTGATAATGAGGTTGATCAGGTTTGATCCCTTTTGATGCCTCTTTTTGAAGATTCTGGTCCTGCAGGAGGTCAGGAAACCTATGTATGTTAAAATGGAAGCTACTTTTCTGTGTGATACCTGTTAACATCGGGATCCTGTATATGTGGAGGTTCCATTTGTAATCTGCTCCATGCTGGATTAGCATATTCTTCAGTGAAAGCTCACCTGTCAGCAATTTCTGCTAATCTCCCCTGGACTCCTCTGGCCTGTAGATTTGGGGTTGAGCAATTTTTAAATGCATCCTTTATATCAGGTCTCCCAGGAACACAATTTCACATTACTGGAACCTCAATTTTGTACTTGAAAAATTGACTCTGGCTACTTTTGAGCCTGCTTCCAAATTCCTTGCCACAATGCATTTGGAAGACTGTTCTTTTGCCCCTTCAGCCAAGTGTCTGAACTTTAGGCTGTCATGGCTGTTCCTTCTGTTTTCAGAGACGGGGTGTGTCTTCATACTAATCCTTTTATGCCCAAGGTGATTAAGTTGTCCCTTAGTCTATTAATCTTCCTTTTTTCCTTCTGTGCAGTCTGCCAGTGGGAAGGTTCTTCACACTGAATTTGCATAGACAGCTCCAATATTAGTTGGATAAAACTAAAATTTGCAAATCTGAGCAGCTTTTTGTTTCCTTTCATCCCAGGTCTTTGGGTTGGCTGTTTCTAAGCAAACCATCTCATCCTGGATTTCGAAGGCATTTACTTTTTGTTGCTGTTTCTTTACATGGAAAATCTTTCCTCTTCAGTAAAGGCTCCTTCTACAAGGGCCATTGCCTCCTACTGATTTTTAAGGGGCTTGGTTACCGGTTCCATCCTTGAGGCTACTGTAGTCCTCTACTCCATACCCTCACTAAGTATTATGAGCTGGATGTTTCCACACCCAGTGCAGGCTTTGCCAGGGCTATCCTGGATGGGTTTCTGGAAGGGTTAGTGCAGTCGTAGGCTTCCTGTTAGTTTGTGTACTCTCCCTTCAATTATGAAAACTGCAGCAGTGAAGAGGACATTTACTGTTATGGTAAGGTTTTACACACCTGTATTATCTACTCTGTAGAAAACAGGAGGGGGGGGGGTCACAATGAGATTTACATTTTGTTAGCTTATCTACGCTTTGGCATGTCAAAACTACTATATTTGTAACATGTCTACCACACTGTTCAAAAACTCAAATCACATCTTATGAACACCTGGCTATGCCATTGTATTGCATAACATTTAGTTTGCTTCATATACATTCCTAGTATACTTATTGTATATATGCTACAGTACCACAACTCTAATTTCTTTATCTCTAGCACAAAATTTCCCTTGGTAACCATATTTTTATTCATATATTCTTTGTTTTACATTTGTCTGACTTTTTTATGTAAATGTGGAGCTTTTCTCCCTGGCCTCTGCTGTAAATTGACCTGGCCCAATTGGACTATCTCTGTAAACACATTTTAAATGTCATTTTTTCCCTAATGACCAAAAAGGACAGTACCCACTGCATATGTACAACAAACTGAAATCTCCAAAAGCTCCTTTGAGCATGTAAAACCCCACCAAGCAGAAACTTTTTTTTTTAGTTTAACTTGAAACTGCTGAATAAAATAGAAAGATTCTTTACAAGACTGACAAACTCCCCAAAACACCCCTAATGTACCTAAACCATCCTCGGACCACAATCTAGCTTTTGTTCCCGTAAAACTTGATTTAAAAGAAGTCTGCATTTTACATTCTGCATACAAAATCCACATCTTCCAAAGCAATCAATGTAAAGCAGCTCATAGAACTGAATGTTTTTAAAACTAGAATAAACTTAATGCTAACGGCAACAGTGATTCTACAATCAGAAGATGGCATTAGTGTAAACAGACTGGAGATCTGGTCTTATCGGCCCCCTTTTTCTTGTTTTCTACATCTGCTTAGGGTGTTGCATCAACTGTCAAATCTCATCAATGCAAGTTTCCTAATGCCAACTGTCATGCTTTACTGTCGCAGGTGTTCTCATGCAGTCCATTTCTTTGCTAGATGCTAGTTTCCTCAAGTCTTTCGCAAATCACCTGTTGCTCTTTTGCATTTGTGCACCACTGTTCTTTCCACTTCTCTAAGTGGAACTACTTTGGCTTCTGCTCTGGTTTTTCTATCCCACAGTAAGTTCTAGTTAGTATTAATTAACTAAAAATAATGCAATGCATTTACTTAAATATTAAATTTCATTAAACTCCCAAAATCAAATGAATGGTCAGTTTAAATTCATTTCAGACTACATAATTTATAAACTGCTTGTTTACAAAACAAGTTTTGTAAATTCCTGAAGCCTTGGAGTAATGTTTCCCACATGTCCAGGTAAATGTTCAGCAGTGTAAAATAAGTTATGTACTCACCATAACGTTCCATCTGAGTAGGTGGACTTCATTTGTCTGCAACCTTTGGGATTCGGATTCGACCTCTGATCCGAGCCGGCAATCTTTCACAGCTTAGATCAGAGCTCCTAGCTCCTTCACCCATAATTCCCTGCCATCCCTGACCTCAGATCAAGTTTGCCCATAAACAAAAAGGCAGAAAAAGGAAACTACCTTCCTTAAAAGGGCAGAGTAAAGACTTCTGGCCAAAAAACATCCGAAGGTCAGGGGGAAGGAGGATGGGACAGTTGCAGACAAATGAAAGTCCACCTACTCAGATGGAATGTTATGGTGAGTACATAACTTCTTAATCTGAAGTAGTTGACTTCATTTGTCAGCAACCTTTGGGACAGAGTCCCCAGCTACCTGTACCTTGGACGGCCTTCATGGAAGGATGTTCCGGAGCACTGCAGAGCCAAAGGATGCTCTCCCTCTACAGATAATATCCAATTTATAATGGTTGATGAAGGTACGAGGTGAAGCCCAAGTGGCTGCTGAGCAAATATCATCCAGGGGTACTCTAGCCCGAAAAGCAGCAGAAGTAGACATGGACAGAGTAGTGAGCATGGACTCCCTGAGGTGTGGGCCTGCCAGAACTCTCATAAGCCAAAAGAATGCATTGTGAAATCCACCTTGACAAGGTGACCTTAGACACAGATTTGCCTAAATTAAATTTGGCAAAGGAGACCAACTGGTCGGATTGTCTATGACCAGCCGTTCTATGAATGTAAAAACGCAGAAGTCTATGCACGTCTAAAGAATGCAGTTTGTATTCTCCTTTGTTCTGGTATTCGGGAAAGAAAACTGGCAGATTAATGAATTGGTTAATATTTGCCTCTGAAGCAGTCTTAGGAAGGAATGAGGGGATTGGTCCTGAGGTAAACCCTATCCTTGTGGAAGGTCAAATAAGGAGGTTTTACACATGGGGCTTGAAGTTCAGAAACCCTCCTAGCTGAAGTAATAGCGACGTGAAAGGCTGTTTTCCATGATAAATGTTTGAGATCAGCTGAAGCTGCAGGTTCAAAGGGGGGAGCTGTCGAGGCCTGGAGTACTAAAGTAAGAAGGTGCCCTTCAGAAAGGTCTTGCATAACTTCGAGGTGATCAGTGGACCCAGTTCATGTCCCACATGGTAATGAGAGATAGCTGCTAGTTGAACTTTGACTGTGGAACAGCTAGCCCCCTGATGAAAAAGCCCTGAAAGGAAATCCAAGATGGTGGGTAACGGAGGTGTGAAAGGGTCTAGGTTCTGACGCTCCGCCCAAATGGCAAAACATTTCCATTTACTCCTATAGACTTTCCTAGTAGAGGGCTTGTGTGCTGCTACTAGGATAGCTTTAACTGGGGAGGAGATATCGGGAGTCCTAGCTACGAGTGGAACTGGAGCAACCAAGCCATAAGCTTGAGATTGTCCAGGTTCGGGGCTGGGAGGCCTAAAGGGTGGGAAATCAGATCCGGAAGGTGATCTAGAATCCAAGGCGGATTCACCAGATGAGACCAGAGGTAAGGGAACCAAGCTTGACTAGGCCAGAATGGGGCAATGAGTATCATTTTGCTCCCCAACCGACTGGCTTTCTGTAGAAGTTTCAGCATCAGAGGTAGGGGCGGGAAAGCATAGAGAAGACCAGGAGGCCAAGCAATGCACCAGAGTGTCTCTTGGGAATTCCCTGGCGGGGGGGATTAGAGCGAAGTAGCTGTTGCATTTCGTGTTTGAAGGAGAGGCGAAGAGATCACAACAGGGTTGTCCCCATACGGCAAATATCCGCTTCGCTACCTGGGGATTGAGACCACTTGTAAGGAGACAGTATGGTGCAACTGAGTTTGTCCGCCAGGATGTTGGACCATCCCGGAATGTGCGTTGCAATAAGAAAGCAGTTGGTGGAGATTGCCCATTCCCACACTCATAGCTTCTCGACAGTGGGTAGGACCTGGTTCCCCTCTGTTGATGTACCAGACCACCGACATGTTGTCTGACTGAACTGCAACTGTTCTTGTAGGAAGAAGGCTCTGAAGTGATTGCAACGACAACAGCACTGCCCTCATCTCTAGAACATTTATATGCAATGAGATCTCTATCGTTCCACATGCCTTGGACCGTCCTGCCCGCATAATGCCCCCCCACCCGAGGTGGGAGGTGTCCTTGGTCACTGTGGCTAGTGGAGGGGCCATGGAGAAAGGGCGTCCCGCTTGGAGGTCTGGTGATTGTAACCACCATGCGAGAGCCCTTCTGCAAGCCTTGCTGAGGGGAATGGGGTGACTGAGGGTATCAACGGAAAGACCATTGGACTTGGAGAGTCCACTGCAAAGCCCTCATGTTCAGGTGAGCCATTGGGAGCAGGGTAATTGCGGCTGCCATGGAGCCCAGTGCCCTCAGGACCAATCCCACCGGGGGAGCAGACAATAGTAAAATGGCCCGCACATGTAGCCTCAGGGTGTGAAGTCGATCGGTGGTTAAGAAGGCTAGTAAGTTGGTGTCTAATCTGGCCCTGATAAAGTCCATCACCTGAGTGGGGTTGAGAGAGGATTTGTCCATGTTGACGGTGATCCCCAACCGGGGAGCAAGGTAGAGAAAGTAATTCCTGGCTGAGCAGAGTAGATGCCTTGTTAGGGCAGTCAGGAGCCAGTCTAGGTATGGAAACGCCTGCATTCCCTGAAGCCTCAGGTGGGCCGCTATCACTGCTAATAACTTGAACACCCTGGGGGCTGAGGTGACCGAAGGGAAGGACCCTGAACTGATGACTGGCTCCTAGCTGGAAGTGAAGAAACCTCCTGGATCGCTTGTCCATCAAAATGTGTTAATACGCATCTTTGAGGTCTATCGAGCACATCCAGTCACTCTCCCGCAACAGGGAGAATGGATTGAAGGGTGACCATCCGGAACTTTTCTTTGGTTACTGACAGGTTCAGGAGGGAGAGATTGAGGATTGGCCTTAGGCCCCCGTCTTTTTTGGCACCAAAAAGAACCTGGAGTAGTAACCCGATCTGAACTGGTTTGGGGGGACGTGTTGGATGGCTCTTTTTTTCCTAAGAGCTGCTGAATTTCTGCAGCTGCAGCCTCCCTCTGATGGGGTGGGACGTCGGGGAGGCGTTTGGGTTGGTGAGGGGTGTGAGAAGAATTTGGTATCCTCTGGATATGATGCGAAGCACCCAGCGGTCTGTTGTGATGGACTCCCAAGCTGCCAGGTGCCTCGAAAAGCATCCCCCGACTGCCTCCAGAGAGGAGCAGTCTGGCAACCCCTCAGGGTCACTGGGTGGGCTGGTCAGAGAAAGCTTCTCTGGACCCACCATTCCTCGGGCCCCCTCTGCCTCTAGCGTGGCGTCCACCCTGTCCTCTGCCACGGAAGGACTGGGGGGTCCAGACTGTGATTGTTGCGACTTCCGGAACCACATCTTCTTCTGTCCCTTTTGGTTCTTGGAGAAGGACCTCTGGGGAGCAGAGAAGCGGACTCTGGCAGACAATGTCTTCCTGTCCTTTTCACTCTGGACCAAAGTCTCGCAAACGGTCTTGCCAAACAGGGCAGAACCATCGAAAGGGGCATTCGCAAATGATGCCTTGAAGGGTTCCGCGAAATCGCAATGCCAGAGCCAGGCCTGATGCCACATGACGAGGCCTGTTCCGCTGGCTCTAGTGGCTCCCTCTGTGGCGTGGGACAACAGCCGCATAGAGGTGTTGGATATGGACCTGAGTGTGGCCATCCAAGTGGAGTACAACCGCTTGTCCTCTGCAGACATGGACTCCGGGGACGACGCAGCATACTCCTTTAAGGTCCCGCTGCAGTCTAATATGTGCCATGTACTTCAGAGACCTCACTGAGAAGGTCGCTAAACTAAAAGCCCGCTTCCCTAAATGGTCCATCAAACGAGACTCCATGCTCGGATGGACCGAGGGGCTCTCCTGAGCTAATTCCCTCTTGGTGGCAGCCACCACCAACATGGCATCTACAGGGGGACCCTTGCTCCAATGGGACCTCTCGGAGGGCGGACTAAGGATTTTATCCGGGTGTTTGGGGACTGGCTCCAGTGTGTGGCTCCTACACCCTAGTGGTAAGGTCCACTAAGGGGTCGGGCGGAGGGGACACCCAAGAGGTAGACGGGCCTGCTTTGAATGCCTCCAGGAACGCGCATTCGTCAGAGGAAGCCTTGGGGGCAGTCCACCCCCCTCTTATCCTGAGCATTTCCATGATGTCTCCGAAGGAGACATCCTCGGGGGGGGGGGTGACCTAGGGGAGCCTTCCCCTTCATCCAAATCGCTTGTGAGGAATGTCCTCAGGGGGGCTGTTCGAGGATGTCTCCCCAACCATGTCCTGTTCTAAGGGAATGACCTGGGACATCGAAGCAGGCTGTCCCTGGGGCCAGGTGATGGAAGCCGGATCAAACTGAGAGGGAGTGCGGGGCGGAGCCGAAGCAAGGACCGGGGGCCTGGAAGCACTCGACAGTGCCCTCTCCACCACATCAAGTCGAGGGAGAGCCACTCTCTCTGGGATCAGAGAGCAAACCCTCGCTCGGATCCAATGGACAGATTGGGGTCGGCGCCAAAGCCATCGGATCCGATGGACCAATGTGCTCTGACCTAGATGGAGCCAAAGGCGCACAGATTCCCTCTAATCTGACGCTCGGCCCACAGCTCAGAGAGCCTGGATCAGACAAAAACGGACCCGACAGGCTCACGGGAAGAGTCTGCGCCGAAGTACCTGATACTGTCGGCGCCGACCCACCTCTGGCTCCAAGGCTGCTCGGCTCCAAAGGCTCTGAACCTGGGAAGTGGGTCAGAGAAGGAGCTATCGGGGCAAAGAAAGGTGTTGAGCTCCCCCCCCCGGAGGGGGGGGGGGGAGGCAGGAGCACTCCCATCTGCAGTTGGGCCTGGAAAAACTTTTGCATCGTCCGGTCCAAATCTGTGTCTGAAAGGCTATGGGTCTATCTCGACGAGGCCACCGAGGCTGGCTGGGAATGCCGCCTCTAACCTCGACAGATTGGGTTGTCTCCTCCTTAGGGCCCGGTGAGAAGCACGGCGACCGGATCCGAGAAGGAGACAGGGAAGCCCTGGAGGGTGAAGACCGCTTAGCCGGGGGAGCCGAAGCTGAGACCTCGGCCCGCCACTTGTGGTGCTTCTTCCTTTTTCCTTTCCTGGCCTCCCTCCTCCAGAGCTGCAGCGGGAGTTTGAGTCCCGACCGGAGGGGGAGAGGCAGGAGTGGCTGCCGCTGGAGCAGGGGAGGAGGCCACAGAAGTACCGGAGGCCAAAGCCGGGGGCAAAAGTTCTGCTGGGATCAGCTTCGACCTCCGGTCCTTCAGTGCCCTGGGGTTGAACGCCACGCAGATGCAACACCCACAGGAAAGATGTTCAACCCCAAGGCACCGAACACACAGTGTGGCCATCTGCTGGGGAGAGCTTATGGCCACACTCGGTGCACTTAGAAAAAATGGGTTTTGGGGCCTCAGACATCTTGGAGAGAACCCACTCGTTAGGCCCCAAACACACAACACACAGAAGCTATGCACCAGTGAAGGGGAGGGTAAGTTCAACTAAAAGGTATCTATTAAAGGGGAAGCCTGACCACAAAAACACTCGCACACTAAAGATAATAAAAAAGATAAGTTTTAAAACTCTCACTGAACACTCCGAAGACCCTACAAACCAGGAGCTCAAAAATCTAGCTGCTGACAGAAGTGCGGCAAGCTATAGATCTGGGGTCAGGGATGGCAGGGGATTATGGGTGAAGGGGAGGAGCTAGGAGCTCGGATCTAAGCTGTGAAAGATTGCCGGCTCGGATCTGAGGTTTGATCCGAATCCCAAAGGTTGCTGACAAATGAAGTCAACTACTTCAGATTGGGAAAAGTTAAATGGAATGTGTGGTTGGTTTGCTTTTCGATGGATGAAATTCCCTAATGTAGGGTTGGGGAGCTGGCAATATTTATTTATGGTTGCCTGTGTCAACTTCCTTGTCTACAGCACAGGATGTCACATACCAGGCTAAGCACCTTGGACCCGTTTAAGACTTGTGTAAGATCCCATTTGTACTCTAAACATAACATTGATTTAAACTCAACTAGTATGTAAATATGTACATTCTAAAATAGTATTGTACCAAAAAGTAATTGACAAACCCTGACAAATACTAATGTCAAGAACCACAAAATCATAGTAGTACTGGACTCTGGCACAATGAAGGCAGAAGTAGCAGAAAAAAAGTAACCATGGAATAGCGTACAAACTTTGTATGCTACTCCATGGTTTTTTCTGCTACTTCTAGGTCCAGGACAACTTTTTGTTTTTTTTGTACCAAAAAGGTTCTGAATGCAGTTGATGAAATTGGCACATGATTCATAAGTGGGGTATGCTCTTCTGCAGTAGTAGATATGAAAGTGAATACATTTAAGGAGATAAGCAACTGTTTCTTTGGGGGCGGGGGTGCAGAAGGCCACTTGCATTTGAGCCACAGCAGTAAGTGTAGTGCCATGCAGTCTGTCATCCTTGAAGCATGATTAATCTGTTTTATTTTTTTTGTCTGACTTATGACTTTGTATACTTTAGTCAGTGAGGCCTACAGCACCTCCTCTGAACCTGCCAACTTCAGACCTATTGCTATTTTATCTCCTCTTTCCAAACTCTTAAATGTGCCCACAAATTCTCCACTACCTTTTGGAAAAGAGCTTTCTTATCCCCACTCGGCATGGCTTTCTCCCTAAATATAGCATGTCTGCTGCCTTTATTCTTCCTAAATACTATATCCCAAGCTAGAGAAACCCATCTAATCACTGTTCCTAGACCTATCAAAAGCTTTCGACACTGTCCCACCCTCTGCTTGCTAGACTCTGAACTTAACCTCTCCATCTACCATGTCCTGCTTTACTAGCTACCTCTCGGATCATCTTCAGTTAAATGGCTGTCTGCAACATCTCCTGTCCTCCCTGTCAAGATGGGGTGTACCTCGGGATCTAGTCTTTGCCTTCTGTTTAATACATTTACCAATCAATTGTATACATCCTGCCCACAGCCCCCTCTCGTGCAATATGCAGATGACTTCACAGTTATCACTATAGCAGACTCCGTCTGACCTAAATACTTTCAAATCCGTAATTGAAAACTGGCTCTCCAATAAACACACTACTCTAAATCCAAAAACTAAACTCCAGCTTTTCACTCCCAAAAATAACAATCTCAAACCCTCTATCACCTCCCTCAACAATACATTTATCCCAGTTGAATTTCACACTAAGCTTCTGGGGGTCTTCATATAAGACCATCTCAAATTTAATCTGCAGGTCTCCAGTAACATTAAGAAAACCACCAAAAACTGACTTCTGTATTGCAACAAAAATTCTCACCTTCAAATCCAAAATTTCCCTATCCCGTGTCTACCTACTCTAGGGCTCTCAATCACTAACCTTCAGACCTTCCTAATGAAGCTCAAATCTACATAATTGCTAATTTTGCCTCTGGCCAATCCTACTGCCCACCACTGTCTTGCTCTCAAAAATTAGTGGTTAGAATTCCCTCAGATTGCCGTTTAACTTCCAGTCATACATACTGTACCAACCCTCCTGCTCCTGACAATTCTCTTCTCTCCATACCCCTCCTAGGTCACTCTGTAGCTCTGACCAAAACCTCCTCCCAAAACTACAAACCCAAAAGCAAAATGGGGCAAAAACTTTATAGCTGCCTCCCCAGCCCTAGCTTGGAACTAACTTCCTTTAGAAATTAAATTAAGATTGCTATCAAAAGCGTTCTTAACAGTTCTTGGATCTGTAACTGCAATCACCCATTGACTGTCTTAGTCTCATATCCTCCACTTGAACCTGTCTCTGTAGCCACTCTCCTGTGTTTAATTCTGAAATGCTCTTTACCATCCAAACCCCCTTCCTCTCTCTACTCACTGGCCGAATTTTAAACTCCTACCTACTACACACAAATTCTTCTGAGTTTCTACAAAAGTAACCTTTTTCTCCATCCCTGTTTTAGTCCCACACTCTGCTTCTACACATACAGGGCTTGTACTGCTTTATTTCAGTTGTATATGATTGCTTACAATTTCTAATGTAAATATTTTGTATACCTCCTTTAGTGTATCTATGTAATTGGCTTACTATGGTAAGGTTGAAGTGGGGTTTGGTCAAACCCACCACTCAAGTCCGGAGGCTGTACAACATTGTAGAGTACAAATCTCACCCCTATCTCGACCCATGTTAAAGCCAATTCCAAGGTCAAAGTCTTATTTCAACAATGTCAGAATTCAACATTGTTGTTTTCGCGGATGTGGATCTATCTCATCATTCAATGGTGTCCAGTTCGACCGTACTATAGTAAACCATGCAATTTACTACATAATTTAGAGTATACTTCAGATAATTATCTAAGGTATCATTGTACTTTTTATACTATGTAATCACTTGTGGAGCTTTTCTCCCTGGGCCTCTGCTGAAAAAGGGCTTCTCCCCAGTCGGACTAACCTGGTCAAATGTCAATTGTGTACCCTCCCCAAAAAAGATGAGTGATCTATATATGTATAGAAATGCTTTTCGTGTTGGAGTATACACTGTCCCTTTTCAATGTTTTGCATTCTCATTTAAAACTTTTTGTACTAGTTTTGTACACTCTACCGGTTTGTCCAATTTGTTAAAGGTTCAGAAATATAGCAAGCATTTAAAGATGAGATGTGAGATTGACATGCAGCTTTTTTGTTCATAAAGATGCAGTAAAATGTAGAAAAGCTGCACTGATTCGAGCCAAATTTTTTTTATGGGTAGGGTCAGGCTGTGTGAAAGGTAGTTTAAGACATGCAGGAGAGTCGCAAAGAGCTGTATAAAAATCTACAGTATTTATGTAAAAAGCCTTGTAAGTTGAAACTGGTCATTGCATATACTTATGGTAATTTTAGTTTTGGGCAGGAAACTGCTGTTTCCCCTAGAGTGGTTGAATGCTAACAGAGGTTGACTGCTCAACTGTTCAGATTTTCACAAAATGTCCAGATTTTTGCCTTAAATTTTTGGTTCATTTCTCATAAAACATTTTCTAGCAAATCCTTGGCAAATTGAGGATTCAAGTCAGAATGACAGATGTTTTGAATTTCAGGCTTCATATCTGTCAAAGTTCACGCCAATTCAAAACCTGTTCTCGCAACTAAGTTTGTAAGAGCAATATATAAAGTCACTTTTGTACCTTTGTTCCCCTATTGTTTATGGTTTTGTCCAGATTTCTTGATCTAACAGGTTGAGAAGTATGGAATGGTTGTATTCACAATCAAAGCAAAGGAAAACAACCAGACCCTGGACTTGTAAGTTGTGATGTTGAGCTACAGCAGTTATTTGCCATACAGTGTGCAGAGTACTTTTTTGGACAGAGAACAGGTCTGTTTCCTACAACTGCTAAATGATCAAGTTAGATGAAGACAGAATACAGAATCTTTTCGTACTAATACCAAAACAGGGAAAATTCAGACACATTACAGTGCTCCAGGAGAAATGATGCAGTATGCTTTACTGTATAGTAGCATGCAAATGTCATGCTCCAGCAGTGCAATTCAGATGCACAGTCAGCATGAAGAAACATGGTGCTAGTCTATCCTAAATGCCAGGATTTCTCTTACAAGGACCTTCAGTCCTGCTATGATGCTATATATGTAGCATTAGCTGAACTGTTAGTAGCCTGTCTGACTTGCATACCTCTCAACTTTCCAGATTTTTGCCTTATTTTTGGGCCTGTTCCTCATACAATGTGTGGCTTTCTGGCAAATCGAGGACTGACGTTATTAAATGACAAGATATTGGAGTTCAGCAAAATCTGTTCTAGCAACTTTCATAAGGGCAATATTTAAAATCTGTCCATATTTGTCCCCATTATCTTTTTCTTTGGTTAAGTTGCATGTTTCAAAGCCTTTGCCTAAGATGCATGCAGTCATCCTACATGCTGCAGACAGGTTTGCCAGTGACTGACCCTTCCTGGTGTTGACTGCTGCTGTGTGAACATCACCATATGAGACTTGTTTTGCACCCACGTGGAATCAAGATACACATAGACTGCCTATCCCAAGTGGATATAAAGGCTTGTGTAGGATTAAATGCCCTTGTTAGACAAATTATCCAAAATTACTACAGTTACCTGTAAAGGCTGTGCGAGCCAGTCACGTCTAGGTTTACAGTGGAATAGGAGAATCTGGATACTTTTCTCCAGTTCTGTTTCCTTAAATTGGATGGGATACACCAAATCGACAAAGGGAGCAAAGTTCCTAGCCAGAACAATCTTTCAGCTGGTTAAATTCCATGAAGAGCCTGGAGGCGGTTGTGTAGTTCGTTCCGTTTAATCATTAAGCAGGTGAGCCCTTTCTGGGACAGTCCTACTATGACTGCTTATTTATATTGGGCAATATAGGGTGGGTAGCTGACATAGCTCCACCCCTAGGTGTGCCTAATATGTAGGAGGGGCTGAGGGGGTGGCTTCAAGTGTGAAGACCTGCCCTTGAGATTTCTTTGGATGCTGCAATTCAGTGAAAAAAAGTTGTCTAGTTCCAAAGCAATGCACAATTCAGTCTACAATTAAACTATTTCTTGTATACAGGGCTTTTTTCACATGTGTAATTTGATTGAAAATGTGCACATTTAAAAGCGAGCTAGAGCATAATTACATTATGTACTTACAATTTTACTAATGTTTAAACCAACACCTTAAAATATTTAAAGAATAGGTGTGTTGAACCTTTTCTGTACTGGGTAAAAGATGTGTCCTGATTAACTATTGGTTATCAAGCTTCATTTGCACGCAATGTTTGTATGCAGATCTACATATTGAATAGAGTATTGTACATTGTGGGGCCATAAGTCTGCTTCACAAGCACTCAAAGATGCTTTGTCAGATCTGCCTAATACAGAACAACAGTTATAGAAAAATGTAAGATGCATTTAAAAGGCAGTCGTATAATGAGAATGCTTAAGGATTTTCATCATGATTACCTGAACTTCAGCTTTTCCCCGCATCTGGGTTTCTTGAGCCTGGATGTTAGTAAGCCATGGAGGTGAGCTACATGTCTGGCTGAACCCATCCCTTATGGAATAAGATTAATTCCCTCAAACTGACTAAAAAATCGTGGTGAGATAGTGTTTAAGATGGGAAAGCAAGGAGCTTTAATCTTGCTGTCCATAAGAGGTATGGAAATATGCAGAATAGGATGAGTGGCACTGTAAAAGGTTCAACTTGTGTCCCTGTGTGTGAGCTAGAAAAGCGGACATCTGCTAAATTATTTCAGTGAAATTGGGGCCATAAGAGAGCAGTTGCCCATATGGGTAAGTTTAAGATTAATACTGAGTGGGTTAAATTTTGTGAACTCCATCTTAATGCTGATCATGTAGGGTTGGCGTGAGTAGCTTAAGATGGTGGGACCAGTACATCTGCTTTGGGTTCAAGGAATAGTCTGATAGATCCCTTTAGATCTTAAGCACCTCTAACCAAGACTAGATTAGCCAAATCTTTCAAAAGACTCCAAAAATGTGTGCAGGCCAAATCATTAGCAAATCACACCTTGCTGCACCATTTTATCCAACTGAGCTTTATCATAGCTATCTGAACTCTTGCTGGTCTGACTACTGGAGGTCCAACTTCATGGAATACACAACTGGAAGCCTTCCCAGTTTGTCATCGAAAACATCATACTCTGAGAAAATGTCTTTGGGGAAATTGGAACTCTGAACTGCATTCACATGATGGACTTCAGTAAAAGAAAGCAGATTCATTCTTAAACTGTCTGCAACCCAGTAAAGATTGCACTGGTCGTTGGACTATGTAGAATAACAAGTTGTAACCGTTCTCAGCTAGATAACGCATCACTCTACTTTCAGTTTGAATTTCTTCACCTGCATAAGCAACAAGTCTCATTGCTGGTTACATTGAGTTGTTCATTCTCACTCTTGTATGTCTGATATAACATTACGCTTTGACCCAGGGTCTACTTTGAGCTCTCTGGATTTTTCCATTGATCAGGACAGTACAAAACACTTCACTGCCTGTTAAGTTTACTAAATCAACTTTCACAAAGTACTGATACACCATCTACATAGCTGTTTTGGCTCTACTTGATCAACTTGCTTTTTTAGGACTACCTTTCTTTACAACTGTGAGGCTTGATTTAAAAAAAAAAAACTTTTGAATGCCATTTTTTTTACACTTGTGACATTGCTGACCAAATGCTAAGCACTACTCTTTTAGACTCCTGATTTGCACCAGTTGCGACCGTTAACAAACCTAGATTTGAGTTTTGCCGATTCATGTTTACGTTGCACTGAGCTGATGCTGGAGCTCGCACTTTTCCAGGAACTTTCTAGAAAACCTTGTGGCTTCTTGGAAATCCTGCAGCTATGTGCTTAGGCCTGTTCGTTTGTCACTTGCATACTGTTTATGTTTGCTCTGGAACCAACAAACATAACATACATACTAAATCTAGAGCACTTGATAAGTTTTCAATCTTACTTGCAAGCACTGGCTAATCAACAATGTATGTACTGTACTTTTTTTCACTATGTATGTATTCTGCCTGTGTTCCAAGTTTCAGCTGTACACCACAAATCTATTACCTTTATTTTTAAAATTAATATTTTTTTTTGTTCACTAACGGTTTGACCGCATACCACTGAAAAACATGTCTCTTGTAATTTGTGTGTATACTGATCATGTCTAAACTAAATGTGTCTAATGTTTCTTTGTGGAACTTTTCTCCCTGGGCCTCTGCTGAAAAAGGGCCTTTTCGGCTCAGACACCCTCTGTTAACAAATTTAAAATAAAATAAATTAAACCATGCTCTTGTTACTCGCAAGCATACTTGTATGTCTGTCACCTCATGGATTTTACAAATCTATTGCTTTACTCTACATTAAATCACTGTCACAAAGTAAAATCTTTCTCACAGCAGCACTTAATACCAGACAATCAGCTCATATTTCAGATTACCAAACATGTTTTAGCTCTTTCTCAAGTCAGTTATGCAAGCTGCAAATATTTCCCTTGGTTCTGATTTCTTGTGTAAAACAAATGCCTCTAACGTAATCCTCTGCGGGTTGCAGATTTCTCTAAATATGCACTTCTAACTCTCGGGGTCTTCCCTTGATTCAGCTTTTACAACAATGTGGCGGTCTGTACCTTCATACACTGGTGCATACACAAATGAACACTTTTTGTGGCCTTAGACCCTGCTAGGTTTAGCAAAACAATGCCCTGGTATATGCATCCCTATCTGCATAAGCTGCTTGTATGAAAATACCATGCTCTTGCTCAAATATTCTCCAGTTCTCTGCAATATTCTGATCAAACAAGTGGTATAGGTTTTTGAAATCAGACTGCCATATTAACACATACCAGCGAAGGCTGTTGCGAATAACCATGAATACACACATGCATAAGTTTCAAGCATAAACAGTACTTGTCCAATGCCTGCATGCTCTGAACTTTTACTTTCATTGACCTTATTACAATTATGCAAAGTAAACTCCTAGTACCTCCAAATAACTGGACTTTGAAATAAACTTGAGCTTTTTGATATTCTGATTTTTATCGGTAAAGGCAGAAATGTCAACGTAATACACCACTTGGAATACTTCCAGAATTCTATTGGTAAAGGCAGAAATGCTAAAGTAATACCACTTGCTGAGGTCATCACTTTAAGAAACATTCAAGAACTTTACGGTGTGACTGAGTAATTCATGAGGACTGTAATACTCTTGTAATGTCATCTTTTGCAAGAAGACACCTCTTATCCATGTAAGAAACATGTTAAGCAGTTGCACAATATGAATGTCAGTTTCCCAAACTCAACTTTTGAAGTAATTGCACTTTGCGAATAATTGCATACAGCACACTGAAATGCCCCCATAATGGTGGTACCTTGCTAGCAGCTCTTTACAGTACAAGAAGCACTCTGTAATGGCGGCACTTTGTGAATAGACACACCCAGCACAAGAATGTTTCAAAATAGCTATACTTTGACTGGATTACACAAAATAGTTGCACTTTGCACACAGTGAAGTCATTGAAATACATGTACAGTAATAAGCATACACGGTAAGCCCTTTTACATACATTTATTCATTTCAGTTTGGTGACTGGGGGGGTCCACTGGGCTCAAGAGCCCATTTTCAGTGGAGGCCCGGGAAGAAAAGCTCCAACATTAGATAGTAAAAACATTAGATATTGGATACAGTTACAATTCATGATACATAAGCTAAGCAAAATGCAATTGATATAGAGGGCATAGAAAAAAATAGACAAACAGGTAAATTGGTAAGGCTTCACATTACATAGACATTGAGTTTGTGGATTAAGTGACTATTCAAAATTCACATGAACTGGTAGATTGTTAAAGCTACACTTTACACAGTAAGCATTCAGATAAAGTACCCCCTCCGAATGCAAATGCATAAGATAAAGTTATAGTAGCAACTGAGGGCGCAGACACTTAAGAATAGACATGAAGTGGTGCAAATTCTTTGTAGAATAGTCTTGAACTAGTACATTAGTAATTTAGCAGGTCATATGTTGCAAGGAAAAAAAATCCAGAGTTTATATAGAAAATGTGTCTTGTTTGGGTGCCAGAACAGGTACGAATGAAGGGAGAGGAGAACTGGGAATGAAAACTAAATAAAATATGTATGAAATGCACAAGAAATAATGCTGGAGATTCATTTCTAGAGGTGTTAAG
>NC_056725.1:22650156-22875131 GCF_019279795.1 Protopterus annectens
CAGGACAAATTTTAACAGTTTTGTAACTCAACCTTGTATATATTGAATTTCATTTTGTTTCTCTAATCTATTTGCTTTATTATGATGCTTTATTATAACATCCCATTCCCTGAATGTTGGATTTAATGTTTTTCATACTAATATTGTATTTCACTGTTGGACGTTTTCTCCCCAGGTCTCCTATGAAAATGACTCTGCTCAGTCAGACTAACTGTCAAATGTAAAATAGTCCCAGTAACCTAATGACTGGTACTTCTAGATGCAATCTATCATATTTTAAGACCATAGGGGCACAAAACACAAGGTGGCAAAACTTTTATTTGGTATTGCAGATGTGTGACCATTGAGTAGGACAATGGAAGCATTTGCATGGTCAGATAAAATAAGGGTAATTAGGTGGATATATATGAAGGATCAGAGGTGGAAAAATAGTGGGAGGGCTCCTCTGAGCAGAGGAACCAGGCAGGGGTGTCTTCTTGCCTTTATTTCCTTTATTTTTAGAGCCACTAATAAAGGAAAATAAGGGACTCAGAAATTCAGGGATGTAACTGGTATGTTAAAGAAAAGCTGGCTTTATTTGCAGATGTTTTGCACCTGATAAAACCAGAAAAGGACATCAGTGTTGAACAATTGAGACCTTTTAAAGTCTTTTTCAGAATATAAAATTAATAAAGGTAAAAGGCTATACCTGTAAACTATGTACCCATATGCAATTTGGTTCAGCAGTACCCATATTTGCAGAAACAAAGTACTTAAAAGTATGGATTAAAAAGTCTTGCTATGGTCTCAAAGGATATGTGGAAAGACTAAAGATGATACAAAAACTGAAACTGGAAGCATTTCTTTGAATATGGATAGCAAGATAACAGTGAAAATGTTTGTAGTCTTGTTTTATATACAGGTCAGGCATATGTTTATCAAGTAGGGGAGAAGTCGTGTATGAAGAGTTGAAGGAGTTTATTTGGGGAGGAAAGAGGGCAAGGGTAAAGTGGGATACTTTTATTCAGTATACAAGGTGTTTGGCTCTAAAATATCCCTGCAAGTTGGGTAGACTGTTAGAGCTCACTTACATAATGCAATTAGAAAGCTACATTTCAAAATGGAAAAGGATGAAGTGGGGAAATTCAAGAAATAAGCAGATTTTGGATGCAGCCATAAACTTTACAACAAGAGGAGAAAGCGGATACATGATAGAGCAAAATCCATAAAAGAGAAGACACCTTTGATCATTAGTAAAAAAAATACAAGCACTCATAAAATCATCCAAGGCCAACTTTGAGAGAAAAATTGCCATAGATTCAAAAGACAATCATAAGGCCTTCTTCAGCTATGTTAGAAACCTGGGTGGAAACTCCCAGATATGCTTAGAATTAGTCCAAAATGATACAAAAATCACTGAACCCACAGACATTGCCAACATACTGGCAGACAGGTTCAGTGCAAACTTCATCCCCCTCTTCCCCCCCCCAAAAGGAGAGATAACTATCCCAGCGGAGTGCAGCCTCCCAGACATCTCCAATGCGCAGGTGAAAGCTGCTCTCTCTAAAGATAAAAACACAGCATCAATGGGACCGGATGGTGTCCCCGGTTGTGTGCTACACAAACTCAATGAGGAACTAAACCCGCACACAAGGCAGCTGTTTAATCTTAGCCTTACCACAGAATACGTGCCCAAGGAGTGGCGTACGGCAACTGTGGTCCCACTCCACAAAGGCAGTGCCTCTACAGACCCTGGTAATTACCACCCCATAAGCTTAACAAGCCTGGTCTGCAAAGCTATGGAGAGGATCATAATGGAGCTCATAAACAAAGACATAGGGGACTTGCAGACATTGGACCTGACCCAGTTTGGCTTTGTCAAGGGCAGATCATGCCTTTTGAACTTGGTCAACTTCTTCGAAACAGTCACCAAGGCCATTGATGAGGGAAAGGCAGTCCATACAGCCTACCTTGACCTTGCAAAAGCTTTTGACACAATACCCCACTTGGGTATTAGAGAAACTTACCAGCTTAAATGTAAACCCATATGTCACAAGATGGGTTGCAAACTGGCTAAAGGACAGAACCCACAGGGTTAGAGTAGCTGGCGCCATGTCAGACTCCAAGCCGGTCACAAGTGGTGTCCCACAGGGCTCAGTCCTTGGCCCCCTGTTTGGCATCTACTTCTCAGAAGTACCGGCTAACATAGGAGGACTATGGCTGACAAAGTTTGCAGATGACTGCAAACTGGGAGCCATAGTGAAAAGTACATCGGACACAGATATCCTTCAGAGGGGTCTCACGGAAACTGATAGCTGGTGCCAGAGCCATGGCCTGAAGTTAAATGCCAAAAAATGTATAGTCATACCTTTCGGGAAAAACAAGGTAACCCCAAGCTACCATATAGGTGGCAATCCACTAAGCACAGAAGAGGTGATCAGGGACCTGGGGACCCAGGTTGACAGTGGCCTTTCTTTTGACACTCACATTGCTAAAGTGGTTAGAAAAACCTTCTACATTGCCCACCTGATCATTAAGGGATTCACATCCAGATCAAGTGAGGTCATTGTTCCCCTGTACTCTTCACTTATCAGACCAATGATAGAGTACAATGCCCCATTCGGGATGCATCTCACCTGACACCTGCAGCAATTGGAGAGACCCCAAAAGTTCCTCACCAAAAGGATAAAGGGACTCCAAAATCTGTCATATGCTGCCAGACTGAAGAAACTCCAGCTCTATTCAGTCGCATACCGTCTGCTCAGAGGTGACCTGTGCCTGACATACAAGGCCCTGTCCAACCCGGAATTAATGGACCTGCTCCACCTCAAAAAATCCAAATCTACCAGATCCACTAGAGCAAGCAACTTAAACCTTAGCACGGATATAAATAGGACATGCTGAAGGGATAGATTTGTCACCCAGAGACTCCCTATGTTGTGGAATAAAATCCCGGTCCATGTGAGGCAGAGCACCGTGCTGGCTCTGTTCAAGAGTAATCTTGACCGGTGGATGGGAGATCGTAGGTTTACCCTGGGAATCATCTGTCACTGCTGGACAGAGGCACAACAAACTAATGGGCACAGTATTTTTTAACATAAGGGGTGGCGTAAGCCACAAAAACTCTGGGCTAGGCTTATAAATGCCTTAGGGCAGATAGCCTAGTATAAACCTATGAACCTATAAGATACTCAAGGAGAATGTCATATGGAATATGTTCATAAAGTAGCAAAGTATTTTAAGAACTAAGACAACATGAGAATGGAGAAGGATTTTTGCCAATAGGGATAACTGCAATTAGGGTTAGAGCATATGCAAGAGGGGCTGGGACTTGCTGGAGAGAACTAACAAAGGAATAAATGTATTGGGGGCAAATAATAAGAGGGGGGTAATAGAATGGGAAGATGCCAAGAAAGGTTCATAGGTAGGTACTAAGCTATTGGCTCTAGGGCCTATATAAGCGTAGCCAAAAAGGTACCCTGGTTTTCGTCACCCAAGAAAATTTTCCTGTGCCCCTGTCGTAGAGCCACAAGTGATCCCCGGGGTGAATTTCCCATCTCCTATCCAATCAAGATTTTTCTTGAGTGCTAAGGAGCTTTGTTGTAGGTAGTTCCAGAGTATGGGAAGTTTCTGGGACAGGAATCTATCCCTCCAGCATGTTCTGTTTATTGTGGTGACGAGGTTTAGGTCCCTAGAGCATGTAGCTCTGAGGGATTGGGATTTCTTTAAGTGGAGCATGTCCAACAGCTCTGGGTTTGACAGCTTTGTATTGTTAGGCAGGGATTGCCTCTGAGTAGGTGATATGCGGCAGAGTAAAGCTTGAGTTTGACTGTCTGCGTAGGGAATCTGAGGCTGGTAATCCTCAGAGGTATTTCTGCGGCCTTTCTAGTTGTAGATGTCTTGAGGTACTTACCAAAAGGGGTGTTTTACTGAGTCTGAGTAGAGGGGAACAATGACCTCTTTTTTTCCTGGATGAAAAACCTTTTGTGATGAGGTGTGCTGCATAGGATTTACTGACTACTGTGGTGATTATCAAAGGAGAGACTACTGTCCCCAGGTCTCATCACACTTTTGGTGTTAGACTACCGCCTATGTGGTAGTTTATGGGTACAGACATCCCAGGAGGGATGACTATGCACTTTTTGGCACTGAGCTTGAGGCCATGGCTTTGACACCAGACATCTGTCTCAATGAGGCCCTTGGATGTCAACATCATTAGGAGTTTCAGTTATGGATCCTAGTTTGTAGTAATTTGTGAACTTCGAATGCCAAAGACCACCTGTGTTGGCCTGTACTTTTGAGAAGTAGATACCAAACAGGAGAGGACCCAGGACTGAGCCCTGTTGTACTCTACTTGTCACTGGTCGGAAGTCTGATTTGGGAGTCTTTCACAGTGGGTTCAGTCAGTGAGCCAGTTGGCAACCCATCTTGTGACATGGGATTTACACCTAGTTTAGTGGGTTTATAATTCTAGAGTTGGGGGATTTGTCAAAAGCCTTGGCGAGTTCTAGATAGGCTGTGTGAACCACCTTACTCTCATCTACTGCTTTGGTGACCACTTCAAAGAAGTCTATCAGGTTTTAGGAGACATGATCTGCCTTTTACAAACCCAAACTGGGTGAGGTCCAGAGTTTGGAGATTACCAATGTCATTGTTTTAAGTTCCATGATACGTTCCATAGCCTTGCGGATCAGGCTAATGGGGCAGTAGTTCCTGTGGTCTGTGGTGGTTCCCCCTTTGTGGAGTAGGATAACTGTTGTGTGCTATTTGGTGGGCACACAGCCTGAGGTTGAGGCTGGCTGAGCATGGTACTTGGGTGGGGTGCCAGTTCATTCTGTAGTTCATGTAGAACGCAGCTTGGGATGTTGTCATGTCCCATGGATGCTGTGTTCTTGGCTTTGGAGTGTGGTTTTTACCTGTGCAGCTGTGATTACAGGAACTTTGTATTCTTCCAGTATAGAGATGGGCCCTTCAGGGGGTGAGAGGGGGCTAAAGTTAGCACTGAACCTATCTGCCAGGATGTTGGCAATATCAGTTGGTTCTGTATACTTGGTGCCATTGTGCTGTAACTCAAAGCAGATCAGAGTGTTGCCATTGAGATTCTTGACATAGCTATAGAATGCTTTCTGGTTGTCTTTAGAATCCGTGGCAATTTTGTTTTCGTAACTAGCTTTGGAGGATTTTGAGGGATCTGTTTTTTACTGAGTCTGACCAGGGAGTTTCTCCAATCATGGGATTTTACTTTTTTGCAACAGTTTCTTCTGTTTAGTTTGTTTATGGCAGAGGACCACCAGATTGGCTTGCTTTTTTGGAAGATAGCATCTTGGTTCTGTTAGGGATTGCACGATCCATGCACTTGTGTAAGTGCTTATAAAGTGTATTTGTGTAGGATTCAGCAGTCTTATCTCTGTCAGTCTGCATGGGTCTCATGAAGTTTGCCACTTCTCTCAAGTGTGAAGTTAGCTTTGGAGAAGTTTTTTATGGTTTCCCTAATGGAGGGTGGGATGTGGATGTCTAGGGTGATTAGCTTGTGGTTGGATCTGACCAATGAGGAATTGACCTCTGGTGTGGAACACTGGTTGCCCATATTGGTAGTGACCAGGTCTAGAATATTGCTGCAGCTTCTGAAAGCCTCGCAAGTAAGGCAGGTGCAAAGAACCAAAAGACCAAACTGCAATTCAAAAAATAGGTTCAGCACCAAGAGTGAAATACACTGTTTATTCAAGGAAAATCAAACTGGTTTCGGCAGTTCAACCTTCATCTGTGATTTACCATTCCACAATACTAAACACGAATTTATACTGCCAGCATTAATTAGATAAGTTGATTAAAAAGTTAAGCACACAATAGTTATTTAAAGGCACAGATATCTGACTACATAAGGATATATGGAAACAAAAAAAACTCTGCATAACATTAAATGTATAGTTAGTCACATTAAGAAATGAATAAATATAGAAAAATATATACCAGCTTGACCTTAATGTCTACAAATGATCATTAAGACCTGGTGTAAACAGAGCCCCTAAACTGATTATCCATCTTTTTTCCATGTCATTCAATATACTGGGCCAACCCTGTTTTTGTGATCTATCACCCCATATTTTATCAATGATGCAAAAATGAAATACGGCTGGTGTGTACACAAACATATCTAAAGTGCATTAGTCAAACATTTATTCCGAAAGTCCCCCATGTGATCTGACATTCTAATTCTGAAGGTTGTAGGTTTTTGGCCAACAAAGAGGAACAGGTGGCCAAATCGACCACTCAATCCGTTCTGCAATTGGCAATTTCTTTTACACAGATTTTGTATTTTTGCTCATTCTTTGGATTTATGCATATATTTACAAAAGGAGCAATGTCCGCAAGTGAATGAACCCAAGTTTGTCCCCTGTGATGGTTAATTGTTCTGACTTGGGATGCTGTTGCATTTTGGATTTGTAATGGTTAAAATAGGATCCTAATGTTCCGTCTCTATGATATGAAGATTTGCATTGCTCAGTGAGGATATTAGATAATTCCTCATTGGCCAAAAGGATATTCCAATTTTTGTTAATGGCATTTCTAATGGCATGTATATTTCTGCTATATGTTGTGACAAACCTAATGGTATTATCTGATTTCAAAGTTTTATCACGATATGTCTAACTGTGACCTATCTTGGCCAGTAGCCAAACTACAAGCTGATTAAATGTGTCCAGGTTTATAGCCTCTAGCCCTGAATCTGTGCATCAAATCTGGTTTGTGATGTACATAATCATCCTCTGAGGAGCAAATCCTTCTAACATGAAGGAATTGAGACTTGGGGATATTCTTTATAATATGATTTGGATGCAAGCTGGTAGCTTGTACTGAGGATATTTGTGTAATACCGGGGTAGACAAAGTATTCACATTCCTGCTGATCCTGACGTCTAAAGTGAATTTCTTGATGGTCCATATTAAGAGTAAATTCAGTACCCCACTTATCGTGGCTGTACCTTTAACATGCCGATAACATTCCTTCTGAAAATAAGATGTTTAGTAAGGACATGTTCTGCCATACAGACGAGTATTAAACCCCAAATTATATAGGTTTGCCTTATTCAGTCAATATTGAAGAGCCTCGAGCCCTACCTAGTGTGGAATATTTGTGTAAAAGGCAATAAAATCCAAGGTACACAAAATCCACTCTGGTTCCAATTGGATATCCTTGATAATTTTAAGAAATTCTGTTGTATCCTTGATCTAATTAAGGGTAGGAGTGGCTGAGGAATTCTGATAAAGGCTCTAAGTGAGTCAATACCTGAAACTATTGGTCTGCCAGGTGGTTTCTCCAAGTGTTAATTTTAGGTAGCAAAGTATCGGTTTCTGAGTATCATTAACTTTCAAATGTACGACGGATGTACTGATTATTCCTTCCTCAGCAGCCAACTCCAAAAAGGAATCAATTTCTTTTTGAAACTGGTCAGATCTAAGGGCATGGGCATACAAGGCATTCCTAAGTTGTCTGTATGCCTGTTAAATAATCCATGTCCATAACTACAACTGCTCCCCCTTTGTCAGCTGGAACAATAACTATATTATGGTTGTCTTGAAGCTCATGAAGCATTTGTTCAGCCTCAAATTATGGCTCAACATAAGAGACTCGTACCCATGAAAATGTAGATCTTTAAGAACAGATTTTTGAAATATTGCCACATTTATCCATGGGAGGTTGAAAATCTGATTTTTTTGATTGAGAGGTATCCTGTGAGCCAAAAATAGCGTCTAGTTCAGCTGACAGAATGACAAAACATCTTTAACCACAGAATCTTCATGAACATAAAAACCTGGAACATATGTTCATCCCTTATTCAAAAGTTTAATGGCAGTTTCAGACTATGTAACAGAAGAAATGTTAAGGACATTAGAACATTCTATTGTTTGGGGATAATTTGCAATAATGTCTCCAAATTTTTGACACTTGTTTTTTCCCACCTCTGTGTCCTAGATCTAAAGAGGCCGTAACATTCTTCTGTTTTTTATGGGCTGGGGACCCCCCTGAGTGAGCCCTTGCTCCATCTCTGCCATGGAGGATTCCACCCCTGAAGTATTGCTATAATCTGATTTAGATTTTGAGTATTGATCTGGGTCTTTTCCTCCTGGGCCTGGCCATCCTGTTCTCCCCATCTGAAAAAGTAACATTTTTCTTGGATGCAAATGGGTTTGCCCTGCTCATAATCCCTTAAATCCCTTTGGAATTTATGCAATTTTTTTGTTTCTAAGATTTTTTTCCATAGGTAGTAGATCTTGTAGATAATTTTTGAAGACAATCCTGATGTTTTCTGACCTTCATATATTTTAATGTCATTGCAAATCCATTGAGTTTGATATATTAATCTGTATTGAACGTTCATAAAAGGATGATAATATTCTGACAAAGGACATAGTTGCATCACACTGACATGGACCATGACAGTCATATTTGTACTTGTTGTGGAGTGACCTAACTGCATGCGTTGTGGTAGATCCTGGTACCAGGCAGGCAGCCGATAGTAACTTCCTCCTTTTAGCCTGGTGAGTGGAACATCAGTGTGCCTGACTTTAGTCACCTATGACTAGAGTGTTAGGTAAGTTATGCCTTTATGGGCTGTGGTTGAGTGGTGCACTGAGTTTGTGGGCTGTCATTTGGGTTGTGTTAGGGGAGGTGGAGGTTGCTTGCATTTCTGCTTTGGAGGTCCCTGTTGCTTGGGCAGACTTGAGTCTCCACGAATGTCTGTTTTGGTGGTGTAGGTTTTGAGGGACTAAGTGTGGTGCAAGTGTTTACCCTCTCCTCTTGACTGTCTAGTCCAGTCTTGGGTGAAGAGCTTTGCTTCCAGTTTGGCTATACAAGTGTATTTCTCAATGCCCCTTTTGGTATGTACCTGATAAGACATCTACAACAACTGGAAAGGCCACAGAAATATCTCTGAGAATTACCAGCCTCAGAGATGCCCTATGCAGACAGTCTCAAACTGAAGGTTTACTCAGTTGCATATAGCCTACTCAGAAGCGATCTTTGCCCAACACAATGCTATGTCAAACCCAGAGCTTTTAGATATGCTCCATTTAAAGAAATCCCAATCCCTATGAGCTACACGCTCTAGGGACCTAAACCTCGTCACCACAGTAAACAGAACATGCTGGAGGGATAGATTCCTGTCCCAGAGACTTCCCATACTCTGGAACAAACTACCTATCTATATCAAACAAAGCTCCTCATTAGCACTGTTCAAGAAAAATCTTGATTGGATGGGAGATAGGAAATTCATCCCGGGGATCACTTCTGTGGCTCTGCTCAACAGTGGCACAGGAAGATAATTTTCCTGGGTGGCGAAAGCCAGGGTACCTTTGACTAGGCTTACATAGGTCCTAGGGCCAATAGCCTAGTACCTACCTATGCAGATGGTAGAATAGTTTAGTTTAAGGGAGGTTTAAAATCTATGACCGTGGAATGCACTTGCAAATTTATGCAAGAGCAGGCAAATATTTTCAATCTCTTTACAGTGAAGTGTGTTAAGAATTCACTGTTTTGCCATTTGACTTTCTATTCACAGGGAGAGGGCGACTCCCACAAGGATTCTTTTGTGGAAATGTGCTGAGTTATAAGACTTGCACTTAAGGAGCTCTTAGTGTGACAGCATGTAGCACAGGCCAGCTATAGCAATAGGTCTGCTATGACCCAATATCAAAAGCCTAAGAATATACTGTTGGGGAAAAAAGTAATTGTACTTTTCTGCTTAGCAAAATAAGTTGCAGGGAGCATGGGAGACTTCTTTCAGTATAAGGAAAGTGAGCATGGTCAATGTGGAGGAGTTGCCATCAGGAGACAATCTGACATGAAGCCCTTTCATGATACCTTGGTACTTTGAATCTGCAGGTGAGGCATTGGAAGGTGATCTTGTGGTAAATGCTATGAAGGCTTAATTTGACCCTTCACTGAATGGGGCAGTGCTGTCACTTAAGCTTATGAAGTAACGCTGCTACATAAATTTGAAAATGGTGTATCAGCTGGAGAAAGTGTCAAGAGACTGACAACTCTGTTTAGCACAGTGCTGATCTATTGAGGTAAAACTACCAAAACAACTTTTCCTAACAGCAAAGTTTACTTTAGTGTTGTGCAACCTTTGATTAGGTATATTTTAAGTCTGGGGACTTCCACTTGCAGAAACTTTCCTTCAAGGTTTGCTGAAAGTTGATTCAGACTTTCAGTGGTGCTGTACTCTAAAGAGTTGTACTGACATGAATCCTATCAACTGTTGAAGCACTGGAGATGTGGGTGACCCTTAAAGCAGCCTACCTGTTTGACCATTGTGTCTGAGCAAGTTGAGCAAACCATGTGGAAGAAACTTCAAGAGCTGGTGAATGTTGTGATAATCCAAACCAAACAAGCAGAACAAAGTTGCGTCCAAAATATTTATTGCAGAACACAGTTAACATTATTTCCCTTTGAGAGCTCTCTTCCTTTAAGAGTCTGCTAGATTTGTTTAAATTGGTTTTATTTGATTCTGATATTCGGTTGGCTGACTTATTACCATATAGCTTATTTGGTTTTATTTTAAATGATAGTATGTTTGCAATTTTATCACATGGAGGGAGTCATCTGAAAGCTTTGTTTCTGCGACTGTGCTTCTGCAATAAATATTTTGGACGTAACGTTGCCGTTTTCTGCTTGTTAGGTTTGGATTTTGTTGGTAACAGCGAGCGTATTACAGGTTTCTGTTCTTTGACTTGGATGTTATGATGATCCCAGAATCTGTCAAGCCTCACTGGTAGTGCTAGTGCCAAAAAGGATCTGGGAGTTCTAAGCTCTATGCAGAAGCTATGAAATTAGTTATACCATCAGATGCGTACACCATGCCTGGACGGATTTTTTTGAGCAGGTATGTGGGGATAAAGTATGAAAATACTATTCAAAGGGTTGCATGTGGGTACTTTGGCCCATAACTAAGGCAAGGTCAGCTTGTTTGGGTTTGACTGAACAAAAATGCCCTTCGAGTGAAAAATGCCCTAAAAATTTCCCAGATTCTAGTAGATTGCATTGTAGCAGAAACGAGAGATGTTTTGTAGTATACACGAGTACTGGTAACACTGACTGGATAGCAATGTGGATAAAAATGAATTGTAAGCACTTTCACAACCTTGCAGGATTGCAGTCCTGAGAGGTTGAAAGCTCTCACCATTCATTTTTCTTTGAATAGTGTGTGCTTTCTACTTCAAGCGTGGTTCTTTACTTGGATTTTTTGGTATGGACTTTTGTATTTCCAAGTCAGTTAACCAGCTGGGCATTTCTGTTTGGATATCAACATGCTTAACATATTGGGAAGGAGACTAGCAAATTTTAAGACCACAATTAAAATGATTGCTGGTAATGAGACACCAGTTGCTTTGGTCATACTGGATGTTAAAGGTTTGCCAAGACAGGAAATGTAGCGTATAGCTTGCCCCTGCTAGCTAAAAGCACACGAATGTTCCTGGGAAAAGCAGGACATCTTGGATGGTGTCACTGGAGCACCATAGCCACTCTTCCTGTAGACCTTAACCTCATCTAGCAGCTTGTTAAGGTGTTGGGACAGTCTTGCCAGAATTCCAAATACTCAAGGAGCCTTCATTGTTTATAGCCAGCATTTTATTATGCAGGTAGACTGGGTGGGGAGGCTGTACTTCCCTTGCTAAAATGTCTAAGATTGTGGTTCCCTTTCCCTTTGAGGAAACGTGGGGAAAAAGTGTGCAGCTATGTAGAATGGTTTGGGATAATCTGGGCTCTCCACAACCTTTAACTCTATCTACAATTTAAAATTCCCATTTGCTACAGATTGTGGTTACTTGGAGCCAAACGGCAAGCTTCTTAGATGGAGTTTGAAATCAGTCATATGATAGTCCAGCAAAAGAGTGGAGCAATTTGCATTCACAACAGAATATCATTTTCTGACTGGAAATAGTGTGCAGAACTCTTCACTTATCAGAACAATGATTGAGTACAACGCCCCATTTGGAATGTACCTTACCAGACACCTGCAGCAGTTGGAAAGACCTCAAAAGTTCCTCACCAAAAGGATAAAGGGGCTCAAACATATGTCATACGCTGCCTGACTGAAGAAACTCCAGCTCTATTCAGTCGCATACAGTCTGCTCAGAGGTGATCTGTGCCTGACATACAAGGCCATGTCCAACCCGGAATTAATGAACATGCTCCACCTCAAAAAATCCAAATCCACCAGAGCCACGAGAGCAAGAGACTTAAAACCTCAACACGGATATAAATAGGACGTGGTGGAGGGACAGATTCATCACCCAGAGACTCCCTACACTATGGAACAGAATCCCAGTCCATGTGAGGCAGAGCCCCTCACTGACTCTGTTCAAGAGAAATCTTGAGTGGATGGGAGATCGTAGGTTTACCCCGGGAATCATTTGTGTCACTGCTGGACAGAGGCACAGCAATCTAATGGGTATAGTATTCTCATCCTAAGGGGTGGTGAAAGCCACACACACTCTGGCTAGGCTTATAAATGCCCTAGGGCAGATAGACTAGTATGAACCTATGAACCTAATAGTGTGCAGAATTAATTTGGCCAAGTGTTTTGGCTAGTGTGGTTAAGAAGCACTAGAAAGTAGTTGAGTAAGGTGAGTGATTTTGGAAAACCAGCAATTCTGTTCTGTAGTTCAGAGTAATTATTTGGGTGTTAGTGGTGCTGGTCATTACCCAAGGCAGAGTTCATTTGTTAGTCTCATGTATTCCGCTGTCAGTGCAGGTCCTGATAACGGACCACCTGACCAACTTAATTGCTGCCAGTGGTGAGGATTTTAAAGCCTGTACTGTGGCTCCAATTAGTGGAATCGGATGAAAATCTAGACCCATGCCATCACATTCTGAGAAGCTGATACCTGCTTAAGAGGCACCAGATTTCTTGCGTGTAGCTGTTTTGTCAATGGAACTGACAAGTTAATACCAATGTCACTCATAAGGCTTCTATGACTGGAATAATAGTTCATTAGGGAGCAATGTGGCATCTGCATGCTTGCACGAATTGATGGGCATGCATATTAAAAATATCTCAGTAGGATATATAAAGCTAGAGATACTGAAGAGCGTTTAGAAAGGTCATGAAATACTGCACATCAAAAAATAGGAGTGCCACATGGGTGGCCCTATAGATGCAGTGGGTGTTAGAAAAACAAGGTAAGGGAAAACAGACTGAGGTACACAATGTTCTAATATTCAGCCTAATCTTATGAACAATATAGTGCATTAAGAAACAAGGTGGCTTCATTTCACTCTGCATGCCAATCAAATAGCTTGGACAGTCTGAGATGGAAGGGTCTGGAGTTTGCAAAACATGAAAAATGACACCAGCTGTGTTTCCATGATCACAAACCTGGAATGTAATGACGTTTTGGGCTATTTAAACATTTATCAATTCATTTATCAATTCACATCTACATCTGTATTACAAAAGCTGTTTCACCTGCAGGTGAAGAAATGCAGTATTTTATCCAACATCAACCTGCACAATTTTGACACTGATGCTTGCAATCTAATATGCATAATTTTGTAAAATTTTGAAGCGTAAATAGTGTAATAGGCATATATTCCTTTTCTCTGTCTACTAACAGCTCTTCTACATCACTGGCTAGGTCTCAGATATTTAACAATTTCCCCACTGATACTTTGGGTCCATACTAACATTTTTTCTCAAAATACCAGTTTTCTTAAATTTGCAGTATAAATTCTGTATCACCATATATATTTAATGGGATGTAACCTATTTTCCATAGAGTAAGATTAGGGTTCCTAGATTAGTACTAAGCTAACTGCCCTTGGCAATTTTAAGCCTTACCCCGTGTGAGAATCAAACCCTGTACCTTGTCTGTAATGTAAACACCTTAACCATTATGCTAATCTGTCCAACACAGCTTGTGTATTTTTTTGTAAGACATGAAATATTGCAAGTCATATTTCAGATAAAATCCTTTTAAAAGTGGCTTCCTACTAGAAAAGAATTCAGGAAGTAGAGGGATTAATTGGTTTTCCTGATCCATAGGACTGCATTAGTAAACCTTGTTCAGGTGTTTGAGGTCTTTTTAGTCTCACTGTTTAAGGGTTCAATGAGTAAGAAATCTGTGCTAAACTACTGCAGTAACGTGAGACCAAAATTAGTATTTCTATCATTTTAGGCAGTTACCTTTTATCTTAAAGTATTATGCTATTCAAGTTGCATTAAATTGTATACAATGGGAGACTCCTGCTCCACCTTCTTGCACATAATTTCATCTGAGTCAGCCTTGGGAGCAGGGTGTCCTGCCATTTGGATGGTCAGTGGGTCAGGGTTTGTAATATCGCTGCTTACTAACTTGCTATGACTGGTCTTGCTGAATGAGAATCCTTCCTGTCTGAGAAACAGCAAGTTTACTTTTGTGATTTTTTTTTAAATGTGTTGATTCTGGAAACTCAGTGGTTGGTTGTAACCGCAGAAGGTCCTGAAGCGGTGAGTGCTGTATAAGCTACCATGAAGAGACAGCTGTAGGTTTTTAGTCTGAGAAATTCATATTGTAAAGAATCCAAAAAAGTTGTGCTGATTTTGCTGCAGTGAGCAACTTCTAAATTTGAAAACTGAGTAGACAGATTGAGGGAATGGAACTGCAAGTGTTTGTGCTAGTGTGCTGCTGTTGGTCAGAGATGTGAAGCTTTCAGTGACACAGTAGGCTCTGATTAGAAACTGCTGAGGACATCTGAGGTGAGGAGCCTGGGATGGCAGGTTCTGGATTAAGCCGGTAGCCTGGTGAGTGAAACAGACCAAATACTATTCTAACAGTCCTTATCTTGAGTAGGGGCAAATGCAGGTACTTGTGGCAAGCACTGTGGTGGCAGGACAGGTAGCTTTCATCCTAAGTTGGGAACTGCTGATTGAGAGCCCAGTGTCCAAGTGTATTAGTTCTGGTTTAGGCAATTGGGCTTCAGGCCAGTTATTTTACATTAAGAAGGTTCGTGGTCTGCACTCTTGTGGGAGAAGAGGCTGGACTCTGCCCTTCTGAGCTGGGAATTTCTGGTTAAAGGTTTATAGTGCCTGAATATTTGAACTGTATCTTACTGAAATTGGTACACCTTGTTTGCTCTAGCATAGACTAGATCCAGGCCTGCTGAATCTAGCTTTGTTTATATGCTTGTTTGTTTGCTTATTTCCCTGGAAGCCAATTCCACCTAATACGCGGCTTCTCAGTGCTTCTGTGGATCACTAGTGATATCTGCATTGCTTACTGTACTTATTTCCTTGTTTCACTTGAAAGAGTTACTGTTTGTCGTTTTTGCATTTAGTTACTTGTAACACATTGCACTCAAGTTACCTGGCACTTGCTCACTAAAGCAATTATATGTCAGCACTAAAAATTAAAAGCACTACACCCTCACTCCCCACTGGCCCTTGTTTTCAATTAAGGAATTCCCAATATTATTCTAGCATGTCCAAAGGTCAGTTGTCAGTCTCCTCTCCGGTCCAGCTGGTGAATCTGGGAATCTTGAGGCAATGTTATAACTGCCTCATGTACACAGACAACCCTCTCCTCCTCCCACATAACACAAATACTTGCGAGAGATGCAGCTATTTAGCCAAACTGGAGGCTGAGCTCTCTCAACTCAGGACTGGCAAGACCAGACAGGAGGAGAAGGCAACTACACACACCACAAAACCAGCCTCACATAATGCTACCACACCACTGAATCAAACACATAAACACACAAAGACATACTCTGAGGCTCTGAGTAAAAATTTACCTAAACAGCAGAGGCCTCCAAAGCAGACACCCAAACAACTGCTACCTCAAGACACCCCCACAAGCAACACATAAACCACAAAAGCAGTGTGCAAAGCAGTCACAGCCCTTAAGGCCAAATACAACACCAAACATACTTGTCATAGGTGACTCCATAGTCAGACACACTGACGTCCCACTCACCAGGCTGAACAAGGAGAGGGTCACAGTAAGCTGCCTATCGGGCGCTAGAATCCGCCACATAACACAAGCACTCGGGTCACTCCACGGCAAGTACAAATATGACAGTCATTGTCCATACTGGTGTGAACGACCTGAGACGTACCTCCCTGGACTACATGAAAAGAGACCTAGAGGAGCTCTGATTATGTAGCCCAGGCAGGTATGACCCTAACCCTGAGCAGTATCCTTCCTTCACCAAGAATGATGCCACAATATAGAGACAAGATGATCAGCTTTAACAATTGGCTTAATGTCTGGTGTCATTCAAAGGGGATCCAGTGTCTGTCTGCCTGGGATGACATGCTTGACAAGCCACGCTGCTTCGCAAGGGACGGCTTGCACCTGTCACCCCTGGGATTCCGGATATTGGCTAAGGCTCTTGCCACCCCATAGTGCCTTTTTTAGGCAAGGCTCAAATTCTAAACCTACCACCCTAGAAAACAAAAATGGAAAGAAACTGAGGGTAATGCTGCTCAATGCCAGAAGTCTAAATCTCAAAATGCACGCACTCAAGGCCCTTCTCAGTATGGAGAACATCGATGTCTGTGCTGTAACTGAAACCTGGTTCAAGGCTCCTGAGAGCACCCCGGCACTATTAGGTTTTACCTCATATCATGCTCCGCCCCAAAACCCAGACCACACCACAAAAGGAGGGGGTGTATCCATATTCATAAAGGATACCCACACCTCCAGGTTGGTGGCAACGCACAAAGCTTCGGAAACTATCCAGGTGCAACTAACCATAGGCAAAACTGCTCTACAAATTGTAGCATGCTACAGGCCACCCTCTCAAACTCAGGAACCCCACACAGCCTTCCTGAAGACACTGGAGGGTATAAATGTATCTCCAAACACCATCATATTGGGTGACTTCAACTACCGAATATAGACTGGGAACATTACTCAAGCCCTAACTTTCTAGCCCAACTGTTCCTGGAGTTCATAAATTCAAATGCCATGGAACAACTAGTCACTGTTCCCACGAGAGGAGAAAATATACTAGATCTCATTATCACAAACATGGGGACAAAATGCTCCACACGGAAGTATATCCCTCATTGGTGAGATCTGATCATAAACTAATCTCACTGGAAATCCACATCCCGCCCCACCCCAAACAAAAATGACCACAGTGAAGAACTTCTCTAAAGCAAACTTCACACTACTCAAGACTGGTGTGGTATCCTTCAAGGCCCCTGAGACAGTGGAAACCACAACCCAAGCTGTGGAAGCCCTTACAAATGCCTTCTATGAACACCTCCAGGACTGCATGGATCAGGCAATCCCAAATAAAACCAAGACTCTTTCCACAAAGGGCAAACGTCCAGTCTGGTGGACCCCAGCCATTAACAAACTTTACAATAAGAGGAGAAAGCTATTACATGATAGAACAAAATCCATAAAAGGGAAGTCACCCCTGATCATTATTAGTAAAAAAAAATACGAGCACTCATAAAATCAACTAAGGCCAATTTTGAGAGAAAAATTGCCATGGCTTCAAAGGACAATCATAAGGCATTTTTCAGCTATGTTAGGAACCTGGGTGGAAACTCCCAGATATGCTCAGAATTAGTCCAAAATGATACAAAAATCACTGAACCCACAGCCATTGCCAACATACTGGCAGACAGGTTCAGTGCAAACTTCACCCCCCTCTCCCCCCCCAAAGGAGAGAACTATCCCAGCGGAGTGTAGCCTCCCAGACATCTCAAATGCGCAGGTGAAAGCTGCTCTCTCTAAAGCTGAAAACACAGCATCAATGGGACCGGATGGTGTCCCCGGCTGTGTGCTACACGAGCTAAATGAGGAATTAAACCCGCACATAAGGCAGCTGTTTAATCTCAGCCTTACCACAGGATACGTGCCCAAAGAGTGGCGTACGTCAACTGTGGTCCCACTCCACAAAGGCGGTGCCTCTACGGACCCTGGTAATTACCGCCCCATAAGCTTAACAAGTCTAGTCTGCAAAGCTATGGAGCTCATAAACAAAGATATAGGGGACTTGCAGACATTGGACCCGACCCAGTTTGGCTTCGTCAAGGGAAGATCATGCCTTTTGAACTTGGTCGACTTCTTCGAAACAGTCACCAAGGCCATTGATGAGGGAAAGGCAGTCCATACAGCCTACCTTGACCTTGCAAAGGCTTTCGACACAATACCCCACTCGGGTATTGTAGAAAAACTTACCAGCTTAAATGTAAACCCATATGTCACAAGATGGGTTGCAAACTGGCTTAAGGACAGTACCCACAGGGTTAGAGTTGCTGGTGCTATGTCAGACTCCAAGCCGGTCACAAGTGGTGTCCCACAGGGCTCTGTCCTTGGCCCCCTATTGTTCGGCATCTACTTCTCAGAAGTACATGCCAACATGGGAGGACTTTGGCTGACAAAGTTTGCAGACTGCAAACTGGGCGCCATAGTGGAAAGTGCATCGGACACGGATATCCTTCAGAAGGGACTCACGGAAACAGATAGCTGGTGCCAGAGCCATGGCCTGAAGTTAAACGCCAAAAAATGTATAGTCATACCCTTTGGGAAAAACAAGGTAACCCCAAGCTACCATATAGGTGGCAATTCACTAAGCACAGAAGAGGTTATCAGGGACCTGGGGACCCAGGTTGACTGTGGCCTTTCTTTTGACACTCACATTGCTAAAGTGGTTAGAAAGACCTACATTGCCCACCTGATCATGAAGGGATTCACATCCAGATCTAGTGAGGTCATTGTTCCCCTGTACTCTTCACTTATCAGACCAATGATAGAGTACAATGCCCCATTCGGGATGTATCTCGCACGACATCTGCAGCAATTGGAGAGACCCCAAAAGTTTCTCACCAAAAGGATAAAGGGACTCTAAAATCTGTCATATGCTGCCAGATTGAAGAAACTCCAGCTCTATTCAGTCGCATACCGTCTGTTCAGAGGTGACATGTGCCTGATATACAAGGCCATGTCCAACCCAGAATTAATGGACATGCTCCACCTCAAAAAATCCAAATCCACCAAAACCACTAGAGCAAGTGACTTAAACCTTAGCACGGATATAAATAGGACGTGCTGGAGGGATAGATTTATCACTCGGACTCCCTATGCTGTGGAATAGTCCCTGTCCATGTGAGGCAGAGCACCTCGCTGGCTCTGTTCAAGAGAAATCTTGACCTGTGGATGGGAGATCGTAGGTTTACTCCGGGAATCATCTCTGTCACTGCTGGACAGAGGCACAACAAACTAATGGGTACAGTATTTTTTCATATAAGGGGTGGCGTAAGCCACAAAAATTCGGGCTAGGCTTATAAATGCCTTGGGGCAGATAGCCTAGTATAAACCTATGAACCTATAATCCTGAAAAACATGTTTTGCTCTTGTGATAGTAGCTCTATATACCTCATTTCAAGTAATACTCTAGTAATCTTTCAAAATTTTAAACTTAAACACCTGAATGCAATGCGTATTTACCAGCTTTTAGTCTAATTCAAAATTTCTGACCTTTATAAAATCTCTGTTTTTTGGTTACTATTTTTCTCAGTTAGTACCAAGTCTTAATCATGTGGCTTATTTTCCTTTCAGATAGTGACTGATTACTTCTGTCTTCATAGGGGACCACTTCCCTTTACTTGTGTCTCCTACAGAGATTTTTGCCATATTTATAAACTGTTTTTCTCTTAGAATAATTGTGCTTGTTGGAGCAGTGTCATGACAGCAGCAAGCTTGTTACTGTAGTGAGCATTTTTATCCACAATCAGATGAGAGGTCAAAAATTGCTGACTTACTGTTTTGACTTGTCAATTATCTAGGGCTGCTATGCACTTATCTGAAACTGAGAATGCAGTACTGTAGTTTTCTTTCATCAGTCTGACATCTGAAGTATACACAGGCACATGAGCATGATTAGCATGGACAAAGGTAGCCTGTGGGTGTAAAACTGACTCCTGATGTTTAGATTGTGCACTAAACTAATCTTTTCCAGCTATGGGAATTGAAGGGCAGTATGCATTTTCTGTGACCATTTGCTGTTGTAAGTTTAACTTACAAAAAACATTGCCCTAACCATTACTGCAACAGTCTTGACCACACCTATGGTGATGTAATACCTATGGCCACACCTGCTTTAATGCATTTTTGCATCGAAAAGTTAACTGCAGTAAAGCAACTGTAATGACCAGGTGGCTTCAGACAAGGATTTTAGAGGTACAGGAAACTTGATCAAAAGTGTGACCATTTTCCTTTTCAATTACTGATGGATTTGATTTAATACAGGGGGAATGAAAGGTATATAGTCCAGCAATATGCAAAGAAATCCAGTTTGCCACAATTGGAGAGGGGAAAAAAAACCTTGAGTCTGATCCAGAGACTTGGAACACAATACCTCACACTATTCTGCAATAAAGCTCAGTCAAGACTACCACCAGGTAGCCCATCTTCATACGAGTAGGCTAATGAACAGAAGCCAGAAGTACACTGCATAAAACTTTGTTCTCTAGTGCATTATGATAGAGGGGGACTTATCCAGCTGTCCACATTAGTGGACATGGCTAGTATATGCCATTCCACTATCATGATCCTAGTATATGCCATTCCACTATCAGGATCCTAATGTATAAAAGTGTCACAAGCCCATGACTCTGCATAAGCTAGAAATAAAAGGACAGTGAACAGCAGTAGTCTGACATGAAAGTACACCAAGTTTATTGCTGTGTGGGGTTCCCTACACTAAGGGGTCACAATATTTTATATTTTGCATGCTGGCAGCCTTGATCATACCCACTTAACACATACTTTAAAAATCCTTTCATGCACATGACTATCTGACTGTAGCTCTGTATGACCACCTCTACATTACTTTAGGATGTTATAAAATATTTCAGGACATGGTAGATGAATGCTGGCATTACATGGAACAATTACATAAGCTAGCAGTTTGGGAAAGAGAACCATGCTCTCGGGCACATCTGTCTGAAATATCCAACTTCATGTAACACTAAATCTGAATTTGTTTTGGGGGGGGGGTTATAGGGGATGCACGCATAAATCCAGTGATGTACTATTCTCATGGATGGAAATGTTTTATAATGTTTCTGATTCAACTCTAAATGCTGCAGTTTTGTGAATACAAGTCCTATAAACCCATATTGGAAACTGCAATTTTTCAGATTGCCAATTTGAAATGTAAATGGTACACAAGTGCAGTCTGGTCACCTTAGCTGAAAACCAGCATGCATTATCTTACTGATTACTTTCAAATGACTGGTATCCAGCTTTAAACTGGTGGGGGTGTGGTACAATTTATGCTAATGTAATTTATTCATGATGAATGCATTGGAGTTGTATTATCTATTGTATGAATGCAGTCACCAAAAGCAGCTGTGAAGCATTGGCCATTGCTGTATCTAGTCCAAGTATCGTGTGCGGGTTTAACTTGGTGGTAGTTCAAAATGGGAAGCTTCAACTTTCAGTTGTGAAACTGGAAAGTAGTGTCAGCATGTGCAAGATTGACTCATTCATACATCTGACTGCTGACCTGATCATACTGCAGCGCAGTCAGCTGCATTTGGCATGACAGTAATCAGAAATGCAGTAGAGTAAATGTACACCAAACGAATGTGACAAGCTTATGTTGACATACCCTGATGCAGTCTCACTTCTAAAAATACAAAATTTCTGAAATTTTGGTACAGTGTGAGCATCAGTCTCCTTGTTTCTTGAGCTTCCTCAGTTTCATCATCCCTTTCCATTTTGAATTATAGGTTTCTGCTTGTGCTATGCATAGGAACCTTAACTGTGAAGTTCTGAAATACCCCTTCAAATCAAGTAACCGCAATCTGCCTTGTGTTGGAAGAATCATCTTATCCCACTTGACTCTTGCCCACTTCCCCTCCCAGATCCTTCACCTCTTAATTGCTATCCAACAACTTCTCTGGTTGATAAATATGCCTGACCTGTGTACAAGACTAAAGGGACTAAACATTAACTGCTTGTATCTTGGTATCCATTTAACAGATTGTAGTTTATAAGTTTTTGTATTTTTCTTTCCACATATCCTTAGCTGCCACATGATGAATTTTTAATTCATACTCCTAAGTACTTGTGTCCCCATAAATATGGATAGTTGAACCAATTTGTGTGGGTACATGATTTACAGTTATTGCCTTTGTTTTAGCTTTAATTTTGTATACAGAAAAGAAATTTTAAACTGCCTCAAAATGCTCCACTAAACTGAAATGTCCTTTTCTGATTGTCAGGTGTAAATTATCTGCAAATAGGGTGAGTTAATAAAAGCTGACTATCAATTATATCCTTGAGTTTGAGTCTTTTTTTCTTTGCCAGTGGTTCTAAATATAATGGACACCCCTGCCCATTTCCCTCTGCTCAAGCAGAAATTCAGAGGAACCCACCCGCTTTAAATTTCACTTCCAATTCCTCATATATCCTCCTAATCAAACATAAATTTTCAGTGTATGCAAATTCTTCCATTGCCCTGCTCAAAGTCGCAGCTTACACTGTCAAATGCTTTCTCTGCATCAAGACACACCAACAGTGGTATTTCCTTGCATTCTATTTCCCTCTGGATAGTCTATGTTCTGTTAATGTTAGGTGGTTGCGTCCCCTCCATAAAACCACATTGATCTGTATCAATCTTGGCATAACTTTTGCCAATCTTTTACGCAGTACAGACAAACACTTTATAATTGTGGTTTAGTATTGAAATGGGACTGTGTGCTGGATCTGATGGTTCTTTACTGCATCCTTCTAGGATGTTGGTACTTCTCAATATTGTTAACCTTTCAGATCTTTTTTTTCCCTCCTAGCTCCCAAACTTCCACAGGAATATCTGTACCTGAGGACTTTCCAGTGGATTGGTTGTACATCACCATTTTCTTATCTCCTATCCTAATTGCTAGTAATTGAGCCTCATCTACCTTTAACCTTGGCATATTTAATTAAACATTTCCATTTGTACTTTTTCTTGATTTCCATATTTCTCTGCTTTATACAAACTTTCATATAATTTCTTGCATATTTCTAGAGGCTCTTATCTTCCTTGTTATAGGCTCCTAAGCTTGGCAACAGCCCTATCCACTTTGCCAGTCGTGTTAAGTTTTTGTGCTGTAGAGTTATCAAACAGTTGCTTAACAGCAGTCTCAACTCATACCTATTGTTGAGGTAATCCCTTATTTTCTGTTTAGCATTCTGCAATTGCTCTTCTGTGAGATTCACCCTATTCTCTAATACTTTAGAATTTCAGTCTCTAAATTTTTAACCATATTTATTTCCAACCTATTTTTAAACTCCACTTTAGTTTTTATCCCACTCCTTAGCTATATTTTTCAGGAGAAATTTGTCTTTAATAGCTCCTGAGTAATTTCCATTACCCATTCCTTAAATTCCTCTTTTCAACAGGTGTGAAAGCACCAGTGTCTCTCATTTTTATTTCATTAACCTGAATTCGTTATTGGAGCACGATCTGAAATGGTTAGTGGGGGTGTATCAACTTTTAATTAAATGCAAATGTTCCTGTGAAATGCAAATTCTGTTTAACCTAGACCAGTGTTTTTGCATCATGGGGAATAGGTAAATTCACTCCACTAGTACTGAATTCACATCTTTCATGCCATTTATTTTCTTAAATTTCTTCCAAAATCTACCCTCTATTACATTTTCCCTTCTAGCCCCTCCAGACACATCTTCACTGCTGCAAATCAAATTCCAGTCTCCTTGCTGAAAGCTGATCATCTCTCCCACGATTTTCTTAAGCTCCATTATAGCAATTTTAGGTGGAAAATAAATGTAGTTTAATCTTCCTTCCCTTGCCAGTAGCCCCTTAGATCATGGTAGATTTGTAGTTCTATCTAATCCTTTATCACTATTGGAGCTCCTCTTGCAATTAATACAAATACTCCTCTTTTCCTTTGTCCCTGATATTCTGATAAATAACCATCCTGAAAACCTTTATCAAATTCACATGTTCAGTTATTTCCAAGTGCATCTCCTGTAGCATAGCTATTTGCAATCTACATGTTTTAATGTAGTTCACTACTTTTTTGTATATCTGCGACACTATTGACATTTAGTGACATTGCAGAAAGCATCACTGTGTTAGAAAGTTATTCCCACCTTGTGTAACAGCTTTAAGTGTCTAGTTTCAGCTTTTGTTATACGCATACATTGTTTGGCAGGTTGATCTTTTACTGTTGTCTTATCCATTTGAGCTGGTCACATCTTACAGAACTTTAAAGCCCTCAAACTACCCCAATACCTCGCTAAAACCTACAAATACTAGCACACAACTCTACATAATCTTCAAATTTTTAAGTGATCCTTCTAATAGGGACAAGTGTCCCTAAACTGACAGCCACACTCTGACTTGGGTTAACCTTAAAAAAGAGAGGTTATTCGTGCTAAGACGCATGATACAGCCTGTGCATCTTTGTCTTGTATTTATAGCTCTCCCAGCTGGGAAAACACTTATGCTTTCAGAAAACTATCTTCTAGTCATTTCTCTCTATCAGATTATCTCCTTGGAAACATGAAGACCAGAAAAGTTTGCTACTAAAAGCATTTATTTGCTAGAAAAAAAATAAAATATTCAATTTTCTTTTTCATTTACTTACTTTCTCTTAAAACTTATTACTAGAACAAACTAAGGGCCTTAATCCAGGCATTCCCCTATGCAAGAATGAGTACATAATTTTTCTTGTGCTCTTTAGTCCAGACTTACACCACACTGCCTGCATTTCCTAAATCTGAACAAGGGGAGAGAATAGGAGCACCTGTTTACATTAGTATCCCCATTAAATTTAAAAATAAACTTTATAGCATGCAAAGAATCATGCACCATAAAAATTACTATTACTTTCTCTTCACCTATCCTAAGTATTTTTCAGTACATTAAAGCATATGCCCTACTTCATCAGCAGTCCCCTAAAAGTATAATAGTAAAACCATCAATATTCAGATTTTCTTCTGTCATGTTTAACAAATGTTTTTTTTTTAATCCCACAGTTGTCAATTTCAAAGTTACTGGTTTTATTCCTGTCCCTGTCAATCTCCCAAACCCTGTATGTGCTTCATTTCCAATGTAAATTGCCAAAACAGCAAGCACAAATTGAGGAATCCAAGAGTTTGTCTAAATGCAAGCAGCAAGTGGAATCTCCTGTTTCACAGCTCACATTTTGTTGGACAAAATTATATATTTTCTCCTTAGCATGTGCTACATAAAATGATTGTGCCCCTCCAGGAAAGAATATCTTGAGGATAGCTACATTCAGCAGTTTGAATCTCGTCTGCTTCTCGACATTCCCTGAATAGTGGAATAAATGTACTCCTGGTGTAAAGTAATTCTCCAGTCTCCCACTTCCACTTCCACTTCTAGTACTTCTGCCACAGTTTTGTCAGATTAAACTTCTGGTATGATTCAATCTTTACAATTAAGGGTTTAGGTTGCTCCCACATAGCTAGGTTTGAAGCATAGACTCAATGTACCCTTTCAATTAAGTCCTGCTATGGAGTACCAGTCCAGTTGCTTATTTGTGCTTTCTTAAAAAGTGTTACTTCCAGCTTCTCTGGTACAGCAGAAAAGCTCAGGTTTTCCCTATATGCTCAGTCCTCTAATTCTACTTTTTTGAAGCACATCTTGAGCAGTTTCATTCAGCTAGCCTTTTAATTTCAACTCTGATTTTTGCAGTTTTATCACCATCTGAATCTGTTTAAAGCTTCCAGTTTTTCCAGCCTTTTGTTTGAGGTGATGGTGTTTTAATCGGGTCTGTATGCAGTTCTTGTTTTCCTCTAGGTTACTGGAAGTAATGTCTGGAGCTTGCACTGCTTTTTGGACAGCTGTAGTACTATTCCCAGTCCATGTTCTTTTTCCTTGGCTTTTGTAGCTGATTTTTTCAAGTAATTTTTTTCTGGCATTCAGGCAGTGCACTTGCTATCCAGTTACTGAAATTTACCCAAAAATACAAGTCCACTGGCTTTCTCTTCTGACTTTTTTCACAGAGTGCTAGAATTAAGCTGTTACTCAATGTGCAGCCATCTTGGGAAGTCCAGTTGTGCAAATATTTAACCAGTCATTTCCTCAATAGGTTGCTCAAATCTTTGGTGCAGCTCTCCTGAAGTGAAGTAGCAGGGGTGTATGCCCCTGCATGGGCGAGTTTGGCCAATGAGAGAACCCAATGCCATTTTGGGTGCTCTTAAAGTGAAAAATGTCATTGGGAAATGAATGAGGAATCCATATCCTTTATTAGCATTCATGTTATACAAGACTAACTTACAGGCCAAAAACATTGTAGCTTTTATCTAAGTGCTTACTGGCAAAGCTAAACATGCAAATAACTATAAATGCAGCAAGTGTTTTTGCATAGCAGCTGTACAGTAGTGCTACATTACAGCCTTCCCATATGACTCATTTTACAAGGTTAGGAAAGAGACTTGAAATGATTTTTCTAGCTGTTCGGACCAAAACTGAAAGTAACTCATCATTCTTGACACAGTATTTGGAAATTCATTTCACGTTTACAGACCTTCAACCAGAGGTTTTACTTGGCAAGGTTTGTGATAAGTTGAGCAAAGAAAATACATCTGAGTGTGCTGTCCTAATTTTGACATTTGTTGACTGGGTTAGTCCAACTGATCCAGAGGCCCATTTTCAGTGGATACCAGAGGAGAAAAACTCCAGAAATTTACTGATTCAAAAATGTTTTGAACATGGTTAGCAGTAAATCAAACGCACTACAATTTTGACAGTTAACAGTTAATTACAGTACAAGAGTCCTAGTCGAATTTAGAGGTAATTACATGTACAGAAAAATGAGAAAGATAAAAATAAAAAGCATAAGGTTTGTTCCAAACTTTAGTTGGCATGTCCATTAAAGGGTAATAAATCAATTGGAAAATTTCTGCATTCATGAATTGTGGAAACCAGTAAAACCTGCCGTATCCTACCTTTTACCAGTCAGAATTTCCAGCTCCCTGGATCAAGACACCACAGAATGATTTATAGAAGCTAGATGAACCTCGCCAACTGAAACCAGTGAGGTTCATAGCACAAGAGTTGCTGGTCTGGGCATATGTAAAACAATCTACCATAGAACCACATCTGCTGTGGGGTTTTCTTTCTCTTCAAAGATGTTTCCAGGAATGTCTCACTCATCTTATCCTGACTACTTGCCCACCAGAAGTTATGGGTTCACTTACAAATTTCAAGCAGTGAAACTGGATCTTGCAAATCCAGCATTTAAACTTAAATTTTGGTGCATTTTCACATGCTGGCTTTACTGGTCAGTACTAGGAATTTTGCTTGGGTCTTGGTAAGAAAATCCTTAATGATAGGTTTCCAATGCTTAAGGTTCCTTACCAAATCTGTGATTGTGATAAAGTATTGATATACCATTATTGTGGCATGCCTATCAGATCTTTGACAAAGGCATACACCCTCTTACTGCAGTTTACCACCTGCATATATTGCACACTGTTTAAAGTCCTTGCAAAGATGTCCTCCCATTCTCCCAGTATTAGGCCAACTGGTAAATGACCTAAGATGTGCTACAGAAAACTGGAGCAGGCATTAAGATGGTTTTTTTGATGCTTATGAAGTTGCTAAGATAATTTGCCTACAGCTGGAATTGGCTTGGGTACTGCCTTTGCACTGTGCCATGTGCATACAACTGATGGGAACTGCACAACCATTAGTTAATGGTTGCTTTCATTTGTGACGTGTGCCTAAATTGCTATAAAACCCAATGAAAGCTTGGTTAAATGAAAGCCAGGTGACTGAAAAAAAATCATAATCCAGGAAATTTGTTGCTCTCATTGATACTGTTGCAAGGTCCACACAGGCAGCTACCTAGTCAGTTCTGTAGTTTATTTGCCTTTGAAGAGTCCCACTCCTTCAGGTGACACTCAGCATGTGAAATGAGTAACTTTCACCTTTCTCCCATTGCTCCCAAACCTAGAAACTGCTTAATTTTGAATTATGTCCAGGCTGAATCCACTTTAAAGTCTTGAATAACATGCAAGTAATTTGCAGGCATTCATTAAATTTGAGTCTAGCTGAATTTTGGTGTTCTGGGTCTGTAAGCCATGTTAGTTTAATGGTCCTTTTAATGCGCTGTCCATTTCCCCCCACTGAATATGGTTATATGCCAGGCTACTTATTGTATGACATTACAGAAACACTGAAATGCTTTTGTTACTAAAATGCAAACATTTGCTATAGCCATTCTTGAAGGGGCGACTATGTATGATTATGAACTTTGAATTGCTTGCTAGCAGATTTTCCTAGTTTAGTTTGGACCCCATGTAATGTTTACTGTATTGTATAGACCATCTGTGTGCAAATGCTATGAACCATCTTCACTGATGCATGTAGAACATTTGGAGCAGATTGAGTAAATATAGAGCATAACCAAACATTTTTCAGTTTCAAAAGAAAAGCAGTGGATTTTTGTATATTTTGCTGCTGTTTTAAGTGATGGGGCATCATTTTTTTAATGTAGATGTAGCAGCAGAGGGTCCCATTCATGGAAAATCCTGTGTGGTGCACAAGCTACTGGGCAGCACTGTGCTTCAAAGGGGAGCTTCCCCGAAGATTGACTTAGTATTTTTGTATTGTAAATAAAAAGTAGGTAGCTGTCTTAGGTTGGAGTACCACATTTTATGGTGCAGATCTCATTGCAGTAAGTGGGATAAAGCTTCATGATTTGAGAATGCATGGATCACTGACTTTACAGTGATTGGAGGTTGGGACTGAATCCTTGAAACATGAGGATATCGGGCATAGTCTGCATGTTCTAGTGTTGTATTTTTTCTTTTCTGTGGATATTTTTCCCTACCAAATGACAAAATCAAACTGTTTTAAATACACTGAAAGATGTCTGATATATGCTTGCCCTCATGGCCCACATCATGACTGAAAGGTCTGAGCACCCCCCCCATTCCATTTCTTTATAGAAGTAAATACTTCATTGCTTTTTTTGGCATAGTACATTTCCTAAAATATTTTTGGGAGGCTAAATGCATCATTCAGGACATAACCTTGGAGACTGTCTACATAAATTTGTGTAGCTTGACTTTATATATGCCTTCCATAGTTATACTCTGGGTGCGGACACTGCTGCTGTACATGCTAGTGAAGCAGTCTGCATAGAGTGCACATGCAACCCCCTACCTCCTTGATTGGATGACTGTAGCCAGTAATGTGCACTTTCCCATAAGTGAACCATAACAGTAAAAATGGAATTATGAACAAGCTGTTTGCCAGTAAGTTGACTTCTGTTTTAGAGGGTATTTAAAGCTGGACAGCTGGGTAAATTTGAGTATCATTTTTTTCCAAACACCTTTATTGAATTATCAGTTGTAACATGGGTAAAAATCTTGAGCCACTAATAAACCCTGTACCAGTCTGCAACTAACTCCTTACTGCTGAAAACTGTACTGAGGTAACTAAAAAGGCAGAAGTGGTATGCCATGGATTGAAGAGAACTAATCACTTTCTTTTACTTCATTAGAATTGGGCTACCAGAGGAGTGCGCAGGTGCTGTGAATTTTCTTTGCTCTTCAGATGCTTCGTTTATTACTGGAGAAACGATTGTTGTGGCTGGTGGAGGCTATTCCAGGCTCTAACATTTTTCTCAATACAAATGAAAAGCTGGAAAAACTATTTGCTGCCTTGAAAGAAGTGAAAAAAAAATAAAATGTTCTGAACATGTTCCAGTGTCGTTATTAAGATTTGCATCACTTCAACGGGGCTTGCTTTCACTTGGAATTTGCAAATTAGTTTCTATTGTATTAGCAAATGTAATTTTACTGCAGCACAGATGGATTGTTAGGAATTTTTATAATGCGCAAAACTAACTTCTGAGAACTGATGGCTGTACTGTTGCTCCTTGGGTTTGCTCTACATACCAAGTTGCATCATTCACCTAAATTTGTTCAGCGTTTCCTTTTATCATTTTTATTTATTTAAATTTGTTGACCGGGAGTGTCCGACTGGACGTGGGTCCATTTTCAGTGGAGGCCCGGGGAGAAAAGCTCCACAGTAAAATAAAGACAGTAGTTACATTGGATTACATAGCGATTAACAATTTAACAGAAATTACTTACAACATATTTACAGATGAAGAACATAGTACATCAGTAGACAACTAGAATCTTTATCTGAAGTACATAACAGGCATTAACAAATGTAACAATGAGAAGTTCCTGCTGTATAATAAGTACTAGGCTTATGAGCATGTGAGCTTGCTATAATCAAGGTAGTTAGTGGAGTGGAAAGAAAGGTAATAGTTGGATGGGGTGGATGATATTAGAGTGGGAGTTGCAAGGGCAATGCATTTAAGCATTTCAGTGCAGTCTTTAAAGGTAGATAGCATGTTTTCTGTCTTGGTACCGGTTGGCTACCAGCTTCATTTGGCTGAACATGAATTGACATTATCCCTTGCTAAATTTTGGCCATACAGTGGAATCCTCCATTACTTTCTCATTCTTGTGTAAAATGTTGCTTGCTTAGCAAAGGACCACTGCCTTTCCATTTTTAACTGAATAGTATTCATTTAATTTCAGATTTGCCAAGTCCATCTGACAATTTCCTAAACCTGTCTGTATGAAAGCACTGCACCATACATCTTCATATCAGTACTGAGGCCTCTTAATGTCTCACTACATGCGAGTTTGTCTCCATTACTCTGAAAATTGAACATGGTATATTCCTCTTTAAAACTTTATTTGGCTTACTGACAGTGTGTAAATTTCACTTTTTCTCCAAAAACAAACCTTTTTCCCCCCTTGGACAGTAGTTGACAAATGCATTTTTTTTGGGGGGGGGTAAAGCTAAGGGGGTGATTAGCTAACGGTACCTGTAACCTTCTCTAGTGTCTCTTTAGGCTAATTCACTCCAGGGAGCCTAGTGCTTTTATTTTACAATGAATGACTGTTCAAAAGCAATTTTAAGGAGCAAGGCCATTTTCTTAGATTTGTATATGTGCTTGAATGGATTTCTTTGATTGCACTGAGACCTATTATAGTACTATTGAGGGCATATAGACAATTTGACATTCAACTAAGCACTCAGATCATTTGACTTTACTGAAGACTTGTATAGGCACTAGTTCTTTGACAGTGGCGGCATTACTGAGAGTGGTGTGATATTCTAGGCACTTCATTTCCAGTGATTAGTGAAAAGCTTAACGTTTAATGCACAACTCCCAAACACAGAAGGTCTTGTGAGACTGGCAAACAAATCAATCTGTGCCATTACTAAGACGGTATGGAAGAAATGGGGGGCCTTCCCTGCAACTTTGGGTCTAGCTATGTAATCTATGGACTTTTCTGAAGTAAAGACCAATATTAATTGCCTCTGGCTGACTCTGCAGACTGAATTAGGAGCAGTCATAAAATTCCCCACCTACACAAACGTTCTAGAGGAAGGGCTGACTAAACTGGTATCTGAGCCGTGGACTAAAACTAAATGACAAGAAATGCATAATGGTATCCTTTGGAAAGTTCCCCACCCCTGGTTACTACCATATTGACAACAGCACTGAGAGCTGACCCCAGTAGTCGGGGACTTGGGGACCTGCACACAGTAATCTAGGCTTTCACATGTCTACACTAGACAGGAAATTCTATGTTGTGCAATTTATAAACAAAGGTATGGCATCTGTCCGAGGAGGTGTCTGTTCACTGTATTCTGCATCCATAGTACAATGCCCCCTTTGGTATGTACCTAACCAGGCACATCAATTGGAACGTCCATAGAGGCTCCTCACCAAAAAATACACAGCATAATGTGTCCTATATAGACCACCTCCAGGCTCCTATCTCAGTGCTAGGTATCCTACAGGCTGCTGCTAATAGATCTATGCCTGGTATACAAGGCACTGTCAGACCCCATCCTAGTGGACTACCTGCATTTCTGCAAAATAGCACCAGAACTATCCATTAAGACTTGAACCTTGCCTGTGATATAAATAGGGACCGGATGGAGAGACAGGTATGTATCCCAGAGACCATTTCTCAAGCAACTTGTCAGATTTGTGATGCATGGCTAGGCTTAAAAAGGCCATTTTGGTCATTAGCCTAGTATACAGTTATGAACCTATGGACGCTACCAAGCACCACTGAAGTGGTGGCTGACCATGACTTGAAATTAAAGTATCTAGAAATATGGACTAAAACTTGCTTACAGCTATATGGCCTTTGTGCGATCTGTTTCCCTTACCTGCAGGGAGTGATGTACCACCCTCAAGTCTTTTGAAATCAGTTTGTAAGACTAACTCCCTTGACTAGAAAGGTTATTGCAGTTTTTTGCATCTTTCCTAATCTGCACCCTTGTTAACACTAGGGGAGAACTGACCACTTGTCTGCTCTAGGGAGTTGTCACTAATCTCTGGGTGATGTTGCTTAGTGGTGGTATTTATCAGGGCCCTGAATGAGTCTTCCAGCTCACTATTTTGAGTCTGCTTGTTGGTTCTAGATTTCAGATGTGTAGCTGATGGCAAAAGGTTAAGACATTTCATGCAACTTATTTTTTGAAGGTACATGAAAGCCATTGGGCCATGTGTTTAAGTTACAGCCCCAGTCTTTAGAATCCTGTCATTGGGAGATGGGTTTTCTTGACCAGTAAGTTTTGGACTTTAACATCCTCTCTGGGAAACTCTAGTGAGCAAACTACCACAGCTTTTGCCAGGCATTGAATTGTCTGGAGTAGGCCTGTGGAGACTTAATGGTTTATGTCTTTTAGAAATGCTCTAGGACTACAAATGCAGATCCTCTAATGCCCATTTGTCATATATGGCTAGTCTACCCAGAGGGATATGCAGATGTACACTGGTAGGTGGACTGGTGAAGACTCTTCAGCCATGACCTAGACTGAAACGGTAAACAGTGCAAGTAAACATACAAGTTATACACTCCAAATATAATTGTTTACATAGCTGCAAGACTACAGATCATATACAGTTACACATTTATCAAGCAGAATGTTGCACAATTTTTGTACATAAGTAGCAGGTCTACATTAGGTTCAGTTTACATGGGTTACAACAGTTTGGCTACATATTGCTTCTAGAAGGTTTAAAATGTAAATTCCCTTTGGAAGGGGGACCTCAAATGGACAAGTTTAAAATGAAAGGAGTTGAAGGGAAGACAATTGAGACTAAGCATTTTTAGAACTTTAAGCCTTTTAACTAGTTTATTTTGGTCAGGACTGGTACCACAAATGCCAATTTGGCCACTGTTTACTGTCAAGACAGTAAAGGTGAGACCTATTCCTTGGTGGTCTGAAATACTTTTCATATGAGTGTTTCATTCTTTGGTCTTGGAAAAATTCTTGTATATGGCTACTGAAAAGCTTCTGTACTCCTTTTACATGTGATCTATGCTTTACTGCAGTAGAGCCATATGCAATGCCAGATTAAAAATTGCAGTTCATATGCAGGCAGTCACTTTAAACTGTCAGAACTATAAGCATGAAAATGTACAACAGTTTAATTTGCACCTTTTTAAATGTTGCACCTGGTGCACTTTGCTAATTCAGTCTATATATTTGTCTAAAAGTTGAGTACATTGCTAAAATGATCACTTTAAGAATTTGAAATCTTGAAGTCAGGAGATGAATCCCATTTACTATTTTGGTCCATGTCTGGCTATAGTGAAACAGCAGTCTTGGATGTGTGGTATTGGGTATTCTCAAGTGTTGCATGTACTTGCAAAGTGGAATTACCCATGTTGGAGACATTCCTGTGCATGGGAGGAAAACCTTTTCAATACTCTGAACATACAAAGCTGCCATTCTTTTTGCTACTATCTAAAGCTAACATCCAGGGCAGCCAGTTACATGGTTATATAAGTTGGACCCTTAGCCAGTGCCGTGGGATTAATGCCATCATGTTCACCTGTGATTCAGGATTCTGACTACCACTTCAACTACTTTCTTGGGAGCCAGAATTAAGTGGTCCATGATTTGTTCAGACAGTTTCTAATGTGCTTAAAAGCACAGCTGACTCTTTCAGTACCTGAAGATCCTGCGCTCATTTTAACTTTGGGTAGAGCACTGGTTCTAACTAATTTCAGTCTCATCACTGAAGCAATTACAAAAAGCAATGTAAAGGGAAAGTAGCAAATACATAGAACTTGCATTGGCAGTAAAATCAGTATAAGACTAGCAAAAGCTCCTAGGCAAGCAGTCGCACAATGATATACAATATATATTATAAATTAAATTCTCATAATATAAAAGTGAATGTTTCTTTGGTATTAGAAGTGCCTTGGTAAGGCTAGAGTATGCACTGTAATGAATCCAAACCGACAGAAAAAAACTTCCTCGTAGATGAAGGAACACAAACAGAAAAGTCTAAAACCGAAACACAATTGTTCCACACATTGGAGCGGAGTAAAAAATGATCCTTTTAACTGAGTAAGCGCTTTCACTGACAGAAATCCGCTTCAGACCATATAAAATAGCTTCATACACCTATTTAAATCAAGAACATGACAAATCAAATGGCTTGTGCCTGTTACCTTGGCTACAGCAAAGTTAGAAATATTGTTAATCAAATACATCATTTGAGACTCTAAAAATCCCCACAACAAAATCACATATATGAATTCATAATTTTTTAAAGATTGTATATCTACATTTGATTCATATATTTGACAAATTATTGCCAAAAGCTACTTATATTACTAATGGTCTGGCTCTTAGAAATGGTTTCAATGATACCTTGGTATTTAAACCAGGTGTTTTATCAGCCTTTAAGCACAAAATCCACCTTTGCTCTGCTGCTTCTATTCGATTTTTTTTGTTACCTCCCCTCTTACTAGTTCTTACTACTACAGATACCATAAATTTAAATTTGTGTGAAATCTTTCTCTGCTACATGCATGGCTAATGCACCGCTTTCTTTCTTATTACTGATGTCACATGTTCTAGAACCTCATCTTTCAAGGGACGGTTGGTTTTCCCAATATAGTAATACATTGCAGTAAGAAAAATAAACCACATTTTGTGAGACCATCTGCATAAAAAGAAAAATATGTCCTGAAACCTAAATGTGTGTACAAAATGTGTCCCTACATGTATATGTACAAGCCATAAATCGCCTGCAGGTATAATGATGTATTTGATTATTAGCAATATTTTTAACTTTTTATCTTTAAGGTAACAGGCACAAGCTATTTGATTTGTCACATGCTCCATCTATTTAAATGGATGTGTATGAAGCTATTTTATATGGTCTGAAGAGTATTTTTAACTTTGCTGTATCTTTAAGGTAACAGGCACAAGCTATTTGATTTGTCACATGTTCTTGAATTTATTTAAATAGATGTGTATGAAGCTATTTTACATGGTCTGAAGAAGTGGATTTCTGTCTGAAAGTACTTACCTCAGTTGAAAGGATTATCATTTTTTTACTTTGCTCCGTTGTGTGGAACAATTTTGTTTCTGTTTTATATGCACTGTAATGACTAGTGTGGCATGCTAGCAGGACAGACGACTAGAGGCTTGGGCTACATAACATTAAGTGTTAAACACATTGTGCTTGAGTCTGAGATTTTGACATACTTCAGACTTGGATATGACCAGTTTTTAAGATCGAGTGGCAGGGATTCAGAGTTTAGGGGCCATTAGTGAGAATACATGGTCAGTGGTATGGAGTTAAAATTGTGGGGTTTGCAACAAGACCTGAGTGGCTCTGGTTTCTGAGGTGTGGGAGATGGAGTTTAGTTCCTCTTTCCCCAAAACATGTAACCAGTAACTAACTTTCTTTCCTACAGTATACATTAGTTGGACTGCCATGATCAATCTTGGACTGCAAGCCATTAAATGTGCACTTTCCTCAAGTTCTAACTTTTTCAGTCCAATGCTTTCAAATGCCAGACCCAGCTCTGGTCCAACAGTATACCAGGTGAGTATTACCTGAACCCTTAACAGACTTGTTCATCATACTTTGTCAGAGGACACTTCACAAAGCTGCTTCATCAGAGAACACTTAAAGCTTCCCTTATGCCAGTCTCATAAAGGTGATCATCCTGAGCTGAGATGTTCAGTCTATTTACTGAAAGAAACCACTAAGCCCTTTGTGAAATTTTTAACAGAAAAGCTTTTGCACCAAACATAGTGAAGCTCTTAAATCACCGTGCAGCATTTGTCATGACATAAAATCAAATGCAGGTAATACTTGAGTACATACATATTGCCCTATTACCTATAGACTGGCAAAATTCCATAGGATTACCCACATTAGATATGACTCTCCCAAGTCCAGAAAGTCTCTAGCTGTACAAGTTCCCAAATCTTAGACTTCAAACACTACGCCTCTTTTTGAAAGATGGTGACATTCATCCAAACCCAGGCTCTATAACTGCTACTACCACTCCACAACCCCAACACCCATCCTATCCATTCCTTTACTAAACCACTTGTCACTGTTATTAGCTCACCTCAACATATGTAGCCTTAACAAAGTTGCACAACTCCATGCTCTCCTAGAAGTCTCCTTTGACATTCTAACAAACTTGGTTAAAACCACCAACTAAAGACAATGAAGTCGTCCCACCTGGTTACAATATTTTGCAACTTGACCGTACAACCAAAAAGGGTGGCGGTGTAGCTATCCTTTTTAAATCCAGCCTACAGATTACTACCTTCGACTATATACCACCTCAAGTCCCCAATGCTGAAATTCTCATTACCAAGCTTCAACTTAAGTTCAAATCTATTTATATTATCTGTACCCATCTTCCTCCTGATAATAACATTGCCACACTAGAGAATTTCCTCTGTTGGCCATCTCAAAATCTGCCTCAAGAAACCATAATCTTAGGTGATTTTAACATGGATTGGAAGTGTTTGAACAGTTGCCACCCTACAAGCCATATAAGCCTTTTTGGTTTTTCACAAACCATTACCTCCCCTACCAGGATAAACGAGCCTAATAAAAAAAAGTACCTTAGATTGGATTCTGTCATCTCCAGACATGAATCTGGTACCCTCCCCAATGTAAGTGACCACTCACTAACCTACATCAGGCATACAACCAATCTACCTAACCCAACCATATCTAGAACAATTAGAACCAAGAAAAACTTCAACCCTGATCTCTTCCACTGGAGGAAGCGGTCAACTACTTTAACTCTAACTTCTTAGCCATTCTAGACCACCATGCCCCAATGCACTCTAAGAATGAGAACTAAATCTGCCCCATGGCTTTCAAAAGAAACCAGGCAAAAAATCAAACTCAGAAATACTGGAACAAATCACGATCAACTAAACTTCAGGCAACTAAGAAATGAAACTAAAAAAAGCAGTACTGTCTTGGAAACGTACTACCTACCATTCCAACAGACACAATATAATCGACCACAAGTTCTGGGCAAGTATTAATCAAATATTACACCCAGGTCAATCCATCACACCAAACCCACACGGCACAGACAAAGAATCCTAACAGACTGCTAATACCTTTAATACCTATTTCACTGAGGCCATTCAAAACCTTGCCAGTCAGCTATCCACTCAGGACTTGCCTATATCCAACTATATCACTAACCCACCCCCTCCATTTCTCTTCCAACCAGTCCCAATTACATATATTCTTGCCCTCATCCAAAAACTTAAACCATGCACTCCTTCAGCTGACCAAATACCTGCTGAATACCTACAAAAGGCAGCCAAATATTGCCCAACCAGTTTCCATTCTTATCAATAGAACAATCACTGAAGGACACATCCCTAGCATATGGAAGGTCTCCCATATTATCCCCCTTCATAAGGGTGGTAACTCCACTGAACTCTCCAATTACCATCCCATTGCCCTACTGTCTCCCCTAGCAAAGATCATGGAAAAATGCATCCATAAACAATTGCTAGACCACCTAATCCATAACTTTCCAGCTCAACATGGTTTCAGACCTTCACACAGCACTACTACTACTGCCCTGTCTTTCACTATCAACAAAAACTGAAACCTTATGCTTTCCTCTGATCTGTTTATAGATCTAAGGCATTTGATATGGTAAATCACCAGATGTTAGTGTTTCACTGTTGCAGTCATTACTCTTGGGTTATCCTGCTGGCAGGCTACCCTCAGTCTGCCAGAATTCCAAAGTCTAGGTCCGGCGTCTGTTGCTGTTGCCTCTTCCCTGACGTCAGTGCGCCTGGGGTATAAAAGATGCAGCCAACACCATTTTCTTCAGTCTTTCTTGCCGCGCGGTGCCCGAAGCAAAAGCAGTTCACAAGTGCCAGTCGGCCGACTCCTGAGATTTTCAAATCCGAATTTCAGAACCAAAGTCTTTAAAGCTAAGTACTCCATTGGGGAAACTTTTTTCTTGCTCCAGACCGATGCATTTCTTGTGGGAAGCAAATACCTCATAAGGATTTTCACTCTTACTGTATTCCTTGCCTAGGCCCTGATCACAACGTTGCTAGCTGTCAGTTTTGTGCTAGATTTAACCAATGCACTATTAAGCGTCGCTTCGATTTTGCATTTCATTACTTTGGCTGAAGATTTAATTATATAATGCCACTGGAACAGCCGACGACCGGAGTTTACAAAAAACACAAGGACAAGGAAAAGGATAAGCATCCGAGGTCCAAAACTGACTAGGCCTCTGCTAGGCCAGTCGCCAGTTCTCAGTGAGGTGCTTTTGCAGCCCCTGGCACCCGCTACCTCAGCCACAGGGCGCTTCTGACTCCCACGTGGAGCCGACTGGGTCTCTGGAATACTCAAGGTATTGGACACTCTGAAATCATTCCCTCAGATGGGTCCGGAGCCGCTGAGCAGGCATCTGCTTCTGAGGGTGTCTTCAGACCTACACAACTATATATTAAGCCATCTTCAGCTTCAAAGATTAAAGCAGCTCTGAAGACAAAAACAAGTACAGTATTCTCCTACTCAGTCTACCATGCCTAAAAAACAGATGCTCAAAATGGCCAAAGACCTAATTACTTTGATCAGGGGCTCCCATCCCCCTCCTGACTAGAGGCCTAGGCAAGAGACAGAGTATTATTCTTCTGATCAGGTTTCTATTTCCTTTGATTCCTCTTCTGAACAAGATTATTCCATGCTTCCCTATGAGGATTCTGATGCTGAAGAATCCATTCCTTCAGCCTCTCCTCCTGAAGATTATTCTTTTGGGGAAACCCTGCATTCCATGAGGGAGCATTTCCACTGGGAGAGCCAAGATTATTCTGAATCTAAGAAAAGGCTCAACTTTCTGCTACTTCCTCAGCACAGACCCCTTGCTATTCCACCTGTTTTAGACATTGTAGATGTATTTTCAGAGTCCGGCCTGTCCCTTAACTCTTTACCCCCTGCACTTGCTAAGCCAGACAGATACTACAAGGTTCCGGATTCTCATAAATTCCTATATAAAAACCCTGCTGCTGATCCAGAAACTATATCTCTGGGTCCCAAAGGGGTTAAAGCCTACACTGCAAAAAATCCTGTTCCCTCTAGGGATTCTAGGGCTCTAGACAGATTGGGGGGGGGGGGGAGTATACACTTCTGCTACCTTTGCTTTAAATTGTCAGTTTCATATGCTTAAATATCAGCAGTATTTAATGTCACTGCTTAAACAGAAATTGTTGACAAATACTGAATGTTCCGAGAACAAAGAATTGCAGGATTTTATTGCATGCAGCTGAACAAGTGGGAAAGCATACTTTGCAATGTGGTTGATTCACTGGAGGCCTAGTGCAGGGCCGCTTTCACAGGTTCTGTTAGAAGGCATGCTTGGTTAAAGGAACAATCTTCCTGATCATGTTAAAGCAAAATTATTAGATGCACCATTGCAGCATGATACTTTTGTTTGGTACTAAAGCAGAAGAGGTTTTGAAAAAAATGGAAGATAAAGCAAAATCCATGCAGTCAGTCGAGGAATTTTTACAGGTACAGCCACCCAGGTTTAGCAGGAACTGGCCTTCTAAAAATTGGTCCTTTCCAGTGTCGGACAGGCCACAGAGGCAGATACAGGCGTCCCAGAGGCAGATCTCAGCCCCAAGGCTCATACAGGTCTAAACAATGGGGTGCTCCTACCTCCAAAAGTGGAGAAGACAAATCAGAACCTTACAGGAAACGGTCCCAAATGACTTTCCTCTGCCAGATCCAAGCACTTTTCTTTAGACAGCCCCCTTTGGGGGAAAACTAGCACTTTTTTCATCAAATTGGCAAATGATTACCCAAGACAAATGGGTCCTGAACATAGTGTCCCAAGGATACAGGTTCCATTTTCACACTCTACCAAGGTCAAAAGGTATGCCAGACCTGCCACACAATCAATGGGCAGAGGCGCAAAAACTAATTACATCCCTCATGGACATGAGGGCCAATTCAGCAAGTACCACAACAAGAGCAGGGGCAAGGATTTTACTCCAGACTTTTCTTAGTACCCAGGAAGGACAGAACCTGGAGGCCAATACTGGACCTGTCTATTCTAAAGACGTTTCTGGAAGTTCCAAAATTCAAGATTACTCTACAGCAGCTACTGCCCATGCTGAGCAAGAAGGCTTGGCTCGTAACTTTGGACCCAAGAGGCATACCTGCATGTCCCAATCAGACAATCTTGCAGAAGATACCTCAGATTCATAGCTGGCTCAATGCATTACCAATTCTCTGCACTGCCCTTTGGCTTATCTACTGCGCCCAGGGTCTTCACAAAGTGCCTGGCACCAGTAATTGCATTTTGCAGACAGAGGAATTAAAATATATCCCTACTTGGATGACTGCCTAATTCAAGCAGAGAACAGACATGATTCTAAAGCATCTGGTGTTTGTAAAGATTACTAACTGGCCTAGGGTACACAGTAAACGAAAAATTAAAACTAGTGCCCTCTTGAGATAATATTCCTGGGTGCAAGCTTAAATACCACTGCCCAGATGGCTTATCTCATGCCAGACAAAAGCAACTGACTTCTTACTTCAAGAAATTGGCAACAAAAACAACCTATCTGCAAGGAAAATCCTGCAGGCCCAGGGTTTCATGGCATCCTGCATTCTACTAATTCCATATGCCAGACTGCATATGAGGAAACTACAATGGTATCTAAAGTGTTTGGACTCAGCATTGCCACAGCCTGGAGACAGTAATTGCACTCATTCCCTGCCTGCAACAGGAGTTTCAATGGGCAGAAGCCTGTCACCACAACAAGGGTCTGCCATTCAGTTTACCCACAGCCAGACAGACACTGACAACGGATGCATCAGATTATGCCTGGGGGGGGGGGGGCGCATATGGCAGGAAAATGTATTCAGGGCACATGGCCTGCAAACAAGATGCAGCTTCACATCAATCAAAAGGAGATGCTAGCTGTTCAAAATGCCCTGACAGCTTTCAAGGACCTGCTTCATCCAGGACATCTACTGATAAAGACTGACAATACTACGGTCATGTGGTACATAAACAAAGGGAGGTACACATTCTTACCCTCTCTGCAGACAACCAATGACCTTATGGGACACAGCATTGGCTTTTCAAATTCACCTGCAAGCACAATTCCTGCCAGGAAAAACAAATACTCTGGCAGACGAACTAAGCAGAAACCTCATGGATCCCCACAGATGGAAACTGGATCCACAAGTCTTCAGCATAAGGAAATGGGGATGCCCAGACATAGATCTATTTGCCTCCCCTCACAACTGCCAATTGCAAAGATTTTGCACATAGATTTATCGCAAGCATGGAAAGTAGATGCCCTATTCAGCTGGAAAACAGTATGCCTTTCCTCCACTGCCTCTCTCCTTCCCAGGGTACTCCTATAGGTCAGACAAGAGAAGCCAAAAATGATATTGATTGCACCAGACTGGCCACGCCAGCACTGGTACCCAGTCCTAAAGAGCTTGTTTCAAGGTCCAGCATGGATATTCCCTCAAACTTCTCACTTGCTGACCCAACAAAACAATCAGATCCTGCATAGCCAAATCAGGACTTTAAATCTGGCAGCATGGCAGATAATGTAACCATTCAGAACACTCCCCTTTCAAAAGCTGTTATGGAGGTTATCTTGGAGGCCAGGAGGCCCAGTACCAGAAAATCTTATGCAGAAAAATGGCAGATTCTGTGCTTGGAACCAGGAACAAGGCATTGACACGTGTGTACCAAATATACCTCAGATTTTGCAACACCTAACTCTGACGCCGAATGCCTTTTATCAATTAAGATTCATGCCTCTGCCATTTCAGCCCATTACAATACAGAATCACCTTTTTCTCATCCTTTAATAAGGCAGTACCTCAGAGGGGCCAAGAACATTAGGCCTCCAAGGAGGAGCACCAATTCCGGCCTGGGACCTAAATTATGTTTTGGAAAAATTCACACTGCCTCCTTTCGAGCCAGCTTCAACAGCAGATATAAAATTATCCTGGAAAACAGCTCTACTCTTAGCAATAACCTCTAAGGCGAGTCTGAGTTGCAAGCACTCATGGCTGTGGAACCTTTTATTTTTCATCCAGACAGGGTTTCTCAGAGGACAAACCCTACATGCCTAAGGTGGTATCCAGTGTGGCCCTCAACCAAACCATTCACTTGCCTACCTTTTATCCAAATCCACAGAACAAGGGTGAGAAAATTATGCATTCTTTGGACATACACAGGCAGTTAGATTTCTACTTGGACAGAACTAAAGGTTTCCCAAAAACAGATCAACTTTGTCATATGCTGCAGGATCACAAGGAAAGGCCATCTCAAAACATACTATTTCTAAATGGATAGGCCATTGCATCCATTTCTGCTATTTTCAACATGGCAAATCGGTGCCCAAGGGCATTAGGCCTCATTCCACCAGAGCAGCAGCCACTTCAGCAGCCTTCCTCAGAGGAGTACCAACCAAATATCTTAGAGGCTGCAACTTGGAGTTCAGTGTTCACCTTCACATAGCACTACCACTTATTTCTTTACTCTAAGACCAGAGCAGGCTTTGTCACTGCAGTTCTGCAGGGCCTCATAGCCTCTTCTAATCCTGTTTAGCCCAGCCACCCATCCTCAGCTTTGGGATTCAACCCAAGAGTAATGACTGCAACAGTGAAACACGAACATAGTACATTTGTGTACCTACCATAAATGTAGATGTTGGTGTATTCACTGTTGCGGTCCAGGTTACCCACCACCCCCTTCTCTTTGCTGGGACTTTTCTGCATTTCTCAATCCTATACAACCTGTTTGGTGTATTTGCTTGTAGACTAAGGGAATGTTTTGTGCATGTATTTTTATTGGCATATTTTTCCAGCCTACCAATTTGGGGGCACCTGACATCTGGGACCAGAAAAACTGAAGAAAATGGCGTCTGCTGCATCTTTTATACCCCAGGCACACTGACGTCCGGGAAGAGGTGACTGCAACAGACGCCGAACCTAGACTTTGGAATTCTGGCCGACAGAGTAGCCTGCCAGCAGGATAACCCAAGAGTAATGACTGCAACAGTGAATACACTCTAACATCTACATTTATGGTATGTACACAACTGTACTGTACTTATAAAAATCCTCAAATCTCACTAGATGCATTAGCTATAAAATGGTTTCAATCCTATCTGGACAACAGGCTGTGCAATGGCACAATATTCCATCTACCCATCAACATAGGGGTCCCTCAAGGGTCCATATTAGGACCTCTCCTATTTTCTATATTTATCAACTACCTTCACCTAGCAATCCCCAAGCTACATGCATACAATATGCAGATGATTTGACACATACTCAACCACATCAATATCTGAACTTCACTCCCTTATCCAAAAGGTCTTTAACACAGCTGAACTATGGTTTACTCAACGCTGTCTCCTAAACCCCCCAAAAAACTAAACTTTTCACTTCTAATTGTAAGTCCCCCACCCAACAGACTTCACAGTAACATCCAATAACAGTACTTCTATATCCCCAGACCCAACTACTTGGTATCACCATAGATGACACCCATATCAATACCTTAAAATCTGTTAATAGAAAACTGGGCTCTCTACAGGATCAAACCCTTTCTCTCCTGCAGTAAAAAATAACTATTGCTCACACACTAATTTCTACTGTCATTTATGCCTCACCCATATACACTAATCTCTCTAAAAACAACCTTAATAAAATGGAAAATGCCTACAATAGCACAGCCAGATTTGCTATAGGTAAACCTTTTAGAACCCACCACCGTACTAACCTAAAGCAACTAGGATGGCTTGAATTACAAAATCAGCTTAAATTCCACCAACTTACCATTGCCCACAAAACCCTTTACCATCCTACCAATACCCCTATACTATCTACCCTTATTATCCCCTACAACAATCTAAAGACCTTGTGTTCATCACATAGACTTCTAGTAAATATTTGTAAGTCAAACAGGGCTGGACACACTTTTCTCTAATGCTGTTGGAAAATCCTGGAACCTTCTTCCTAGCAAACTTTCCTCAGTTCCCTCTATATCACTCTTTAAAAACACACTTTTTCTCAACACACTGGTTGTGCCCCTGTACCAAACCTGACTGATCTACCACCTTTCTTACTTGGATCTACCTACTCTCCTCAATATTCTTGTTCCTTTTAACTAGCCTTGACCTTTCTAGATTGTTTCACTTACATCCTCTTAATTTCTTTAAGCAGACTAGTTATTAACTCATACTGATTACAGCTCCTACTTTGTTTTTCTTCTCTGTCAACCTGTTTACTAACATATCTAACTCGGCTGCTATCTTTTTATATGTTGAATTGCAACTACATTTACATTGTATTAAGTGTATTTGTATATTTAGCACTATTCTATGAACAAATGACCACTGATTATTCCGTTTTTTTTTTCTTGCAATATTTAACATGCAAATTAATCTTTGAATAATGTGATTATATTTTTTTATCTCCCCGGGCCTCTACTGAAAATGGACATATATCCAGATAGACTAGCCCGGTCATCAAATGTAAAATAAAAACAAAAATAGTATAGCTATACGAGAGAAAAATCTGAGTAACCTTATTTTTAAGAACTCTTTTATGCCAAGTGTTCCATTTAAACATAGGATATAATTGTATTTGCAAAGTTACAGCAGATTATCTTCTGCATATACTGCCTGATCACAACCTTTCATAGAAGCTCTAATTATCTTCTGTGACATTGGTCATGGTGTCACTCTGAAAATTCTTCATGACTATGGAACTGATGCTGTAAGATTTTTTCCACTTTAGAATTGTGTAAGCTTATTTTCTTGGTGCTTGAAAATTTGTTCCAAAGGAAACTTTTTACAGTGTTTAGGCACAGCCAATGGTGAATGCATATGTTTCTCTATGTAAAGAGGATTACATTGAGTATAATGATTTTAAAGAAGAATACTATAAGCACTGTAATCCATTGTTACAGCAGGGAACACTAGTTGAACTGGATACATTTTTCAGTAATTCTGTAACTTTTTGAAGTTTAAAATGCATCAGACTAATTCTAGATATACATTATCTTGTAATTTAATTTATAAGAGTGAAGATCATATATTTACATAGGGAAAGTATGCACCTAGGGCATATCTTTTTGAACAGTTTAGTACACAATGTTTAGAAGAATTAAACAGGTATAGCTTGGATAACTTAATGTAGAGGTTATAATGACATAAGGCAGGTAGAGAGGAATGTGAAAGCTAAAAACAATTGGTGAGAAATGTTAGAAATTCTGTTTGTTTTAATATAAAACAAAACTCCATAGACACCATGGCTGTTGGCAAAAAAAGCTGCTTTAAAAAAATGCAATGTTTAAGCACTTTCTTCACTACAGAAATAACTCACTTGCAGTCTAGATACAGACAAGGATGTGACATACCAAACCTTCCAATAAAATGTATGTTTCAATTATAAAAAAAATGAAAAATTAACCACTTAAATTATGCCAGCTGTCACTATCTGCTGAAATTTAATTTGTTAAAAATCATGAAAATACTTTAATAGTTAAAAATCTTTTTAACAGGTTTTTGAGTCATTTAGTCCAGTTTCAAAATTGGCTCTCAAACTTGCCATTTCAATTCTAAATTGGATCTACAAAAAGTGATCAACCTTTTCTACTAAACAAATTTACAAAAATCTCAACACATACGATGCTTTGCTAATGCTTTGGTGACATTGTGATTCTTAATGGCCAAAACATGCTCCCAAATTCTATGTGCAAGTCTCCCCCCCTGTCTAGAAACTTTCAGAGTTACTGCAGGAGGCTAGATAAACAGTACCTTCACAGGGAAGCTAAGGTATAGCCCAAATGCTTAAATTGTGCTAATATACTTACAGAATTTAGTTATTACAAGGAAAAGTACCTAAAGGGCTACTAACTTTAATGTCCTTGTGTTAGTCTTTCCCAATAGGTACTTTAAACTTTTTTTATTTGTATATAAACTGAGGTTTTTGTCCAACCAATTCCGGACTCCATAAACCTTCCAATTATCTTTAATTCTAATGGAATTGTCTGTACTCATGGGAATGGGGGAGTCAAAACTCGTACAACTATCTGGTTCTGTTTTGGGAACAAAACCAGAAAGAATAGGTGGAAAGTTATTCTTCGTAGAATAACCATCGGCTATTGCTTTGAATTTGGCCACTGGATAACCCTAATTTTAGCATGCTAACCAATTTCACTTCACTAAAAAAAAAAAACTAAGTCAGACTTGCCCTCTAAAGATGAACTTCATGAAGGAAGGATGGTAACTACTAAATTGTTTGCAAAGGTACCTTTCCTATATCCCACTTTCAGGTAACAGATGTAGAAAAGAAAAGTTTGAATGTCTGAAAATTGACTTGCCTGTAGCACTAACCTCAAACTTCAGTCAATACTGGTGTTAATTTCTAGCAAAAAAGCTCAATTCAGTACTTTCTGTCATTACAAACAATGCATCTTCTGTATAAAATTACATGTTAAATGGATCAAAAACTCATCTCCCACCAACACATCAAGATTAGCAAATGCTGGATAACCTTGGTCCCTCATCATAACCCCAGTGATTTGTTGAAAAATATCTTTTTCAAAATAGAAAGTTTTTAAAACTAATTCAAGTAGGCAAACTGACATCTAAGACACTGACCTCAGAATATTGGCCAAGATGTAGCTTAAATTCAGTACCTTTTTCTTGGTAAAGCACAGTATACAATGAATTCACATCTATTGTGCAAATTTGTTCTTCACCATTAAACTCATAATTCTTGCTGATCTAAAAACCAGGAATCTTTGAAATAAAGTACTTTCCTGTCTATAGGATTCAAAATGGTATCCAAATAAGCAATACATTTTATTTATTGGAGTAGATTTGATTGGCCTAAAAGGAGATTTTTGTATTCTTTTTTTATATTTTGTATGGATATAGAATATACCAAATCTACCAGAGGTTGCTCCATAAGGAGAAATTCAAACAAGTCTGAACTAATGAAACCTTGATGTAATAAGTAACAATTTTAGATTGATCTTCAAACTACATCTTTAGAAACTTTTTTGTAGAAATTATCTGAAAGCAAATCAGCCATAGCATTGTTGTAATCTGTTAGATTCATTAACTATACCATTACCCTTGTCTGCCTTTATGTACCTCAACCCAGAATTGCTACAAATTTGAGTTAGTTCACTAACTTAAGTTGAAATATTTACATTGCTTTTACTAGCCATACAAGTCTGCCTTGCACATTTTTGTAAAAACTTTGTGTATTAGTGAGTGGGGTTTTAACAGTACTACATAATTTAAAATGCACTTTTAGAAAACATATAAATACAATTTTATGATGAAAAAGTTTAATATCTAATCAATACCCCTTTGGTTGATATAAAGGTGACTCCGTTGGAAAGTACTTCGAGCTCTTAATCAGTAAAAATGTTGTTGCTAAGATTAAAAATATGCCAATCCAAAGTTGGACCCCTTCTTCCTCGCCTTTTTATCCAAACAACACTGCCCCCTCTACTTGCACACAGTTCCTGTTCAGGCCTTTGGGGAGGAACACAGCGGTGGAGGGGGGTTCACTGCTAAAAATGCTCCTGCCATACTAGGAGAGCTCTGTTCAATCCATTGTTCAAATTGGACAAACATTGAAGTACCCCATGAGAACCAGAAGTCAAATGATCACTGGGTCCAAAATCATCTAATTGATCTTAAATGACTGTCTGTTGACCTTGGCAGATTGCTGCTTGTTTAGACCTAACTTCTGGCTTAGGAATGTTTAAGCTTCCCTGTTGGTATAGGCCACAATCTCAATGTTTTTTCCTCTTTAATTACTGTGGGTACATGCCTTTGAATTTTAGCTGTGATACCACTGAATGTATCTAAACTATGGCTGTTAACCTGCTTATCTAAGTTTTCTCATCTTTTAAAAATCTATTTTTTTAAGAGTTCCATTTAGACAAAAGCTGGAGCCCTTGTATACGGGTGTAGTTAGTTTTGTTAGTATATTGTATGCTGTTTGGAAAAACACAACTGAAGCCCGAGTAAGTAAATGCTGTGAATCACAAATACTAGATGTTCTTCATCTCACATTGCTGCAGTCATAACCTGTGGGTAGTCCGCTGTCCTCGGTCAGCCCGAATACCAAAGTATTAGGCTGGCGTCTGTCATGGTCGCTTAGATCTGACGTCAGTACGCCGTGGTACTAAAGCGCATGACCGATGTCATATCCTCAGTCTTTCTTGCCGCATGGTCCGAAGCAGAAGCAGCGTTTGCAAGTGCCGTTCGGCGTCCTGAAATTTTCGTATTCTGAGTTTCAGACCGAAAACCAAGTTGGGCTAAGTACCCCGTTGGGGAATATTTTTGTCTTCGTGCCTCAGTTTAATCCGGATGTCAGAAAAAGTGAATAATTGTATTTCTTGTGGGAAACAGATACCTCATAGGGATTACCACTCTCTCTGTATTCCTTGCTTGGGGCCTGCGCACGACGTAGTCGGGTGTCGCTTTTGTGCTAGATTTAATAAGCGCACCATTAAACGTAGGTTAGACTGCGCTAGGCTTGTCTTCGGTAAGCAGTGTAATTACAATATGCCGTCGGATCCTCAGACGCCCGCTACCGCTAAGAAGCGCAAGGAAAAATCGTTAAAGTCCAAGCAGGATGAGTCCGTTCCGGATGCCGGTTCTTTAGAAACTACGGTGGAATCTGTGGATCCAGCCGAGGTTTCAGCTGAGTCGCAGGGGGAGCCTTTAATTTTGCAAGATGTGGCCTCTCAGGAGTCGGGTCAGGCTGAGGGGGCCTCTCAGGTTGCTGTACTCCCTTCTTTACATAAGGTGGTTAGGCCTTCCCCTTCTGTCTCTAAGGTACCTTCTAAGGTCAGGCCTGGTTTGTCTTCCTCTGGTGTCAGTCCTAGTTCTGCAGGTTCTGTACCTAAAAAACACATGCTAAAAATGGCAGAAGATTTGATTACCTTAATCAGAAGTTCTATGCCCCCTCCAGATAAGAGGCCTAGGGTGGAGCCAGAGGTGGAAGGTTTGGAACATTCTTCAGATTACTCAGTCTTCGGCTGAAGACATTCAGGATTTTCCTCCTTATTCTGATTCAGACACAGAGGATTCTAGTCCTTCTGCTTCTCCTCCAGAGGATTTTTCTTTTTCAGAAACCCTGCATTCTATGAGGGAGCATTTTAAATGGGAGGGTCAGGATTTCTCGGATTCCCGAAACAGGCTTAGGGAATTTTTGTTTTTACCACAGCACAGGCCCTTGGCTAATACCTCCTGTTTTGGATGTTCAGGATGTTTTCTCTGAGGCCTCCCTTAATCCAGACTCTTTGCCTCCTGCACCGGTTAAACCAGATAGATACTACAGAGTGCCAGAGGCGCATAAGTATTTGTATAAGAGCCCAAGGGCTGACCCAGAAACTATTAGCCAGGGACCTAAGGGGGTCAGGGCTTCTGTTGTAAAGAATCCGGTTCCTATGGATAAAGATGCTAGAGCTTTGGATAGGTGGGGTAAAAAAGTGTATACCTCTTCCACTCTCGCAATGAGGGCTTTGAATTGCCAATTTCATATGCTGAAGTACCAGAATTTTCTCCTTACTCAGTTAAAATCTAAGGTAGATGCTTTGGCAGAGGGCATAGAGTGTAAGGAATTACAGGATTTGGTTCATGCCTCTGATCAGGTGGGTAAGCATTCTTTGCAGTGTGGTTTTGATGCTTTACAGGCTTCTTCCAGGGTGGCTGCCACTGGATCAGTTATTCGTAGGCACGCCTGGCTTAAGGATCAGAACTTGTCAGAGCATGTTAAAGCTCGAATTTTGGATGCTCCCCTTCAGTCTGAAGTTTTGTTTGGTTCTCCTGTGGAGTCAGTCTTGAAGAAAATGGAAGACAAAGCTAAGTCTATGCAGACTGTTAAGGATTTTTTGCAGGTGCAGCCCCCTAAGTTTAGCAGGAATTGGCCTACTAAGGGATGGGCTTACCCTTCTGATTTACATTCTAGGGGCAGATCTAGACGTGGTAGGGGCAGAGCTCAGGGTTCTTTCAGGCTTAGGACGTGGAGTTCCCCTGCACAATCTACAGGTGAGGGCAGGGGCCAGACCTTTCGTAAACAGACCCAATGACCTGCATCTTCAGCTGCCGGATCCTTCCTGTCTGGCAGCTCCTCTGGGAGGAAAGTTGGCACTTTTCCGGCAAAATTGGCTTTTGGTCACCCAGGACAAATGGGTGTTGGACATTATAAACCGAGGGTACAAGTTTTATTTCCACACTTTGCCTCCTTTCAAAGGCATGCCAGACGTTCCTCCTCAGCAAAGGGTGGAGGCTCACAAGCAGATTTCTTTACTTCTTCAAATGGGGGCTATACAGCAGGTCCCTCTGTCAGAAGTGGGCCTAGGATTTTATTCTCGCCTGTTTCTCGTTCCAAAGAAAGGAAACACTTGGAGGCCAATTCTGGATTTGTCTATCCTCAACACATACCTGGACATTCCAAAATTCAAAATGTTGACTTTGCAACAACTTCTGCCTCTGTTAGGCAAAGATCACTGGATGGTAACTCTGGATTTCAAAGAGGCTTATCTTCATATTCCTATCAGGCCCAGTTGCAGAAGATTCCTGCGTTTTCGGGCTGGGACTTTACATTATCAGTTCTCTGCATTGCCCTTTGGCTTATCTACTGCGCCCAGGGTGTTCACAAAGGTTCTGGCTCCGGTGATAGCCTTCTTAAGGTTAAAAGGAATACAAATTTATCCTTATTTGGACGATTGCCTGATTCTTGCTCAAGACAAAGACAAGCTACTTCACCATCTACAGTATGTTATGGCAGTGTTAAGGTGCCTAGGGTATTCTGTGAACGAAATAAAGTCCAGTCTAGTACCCTCTCAGGACATGTGCTTTCTGGGTGTGAGACTGAATACAGCCTCTCAGATGGCGTTTTGACCCCGGACAAGCAAAGAAATCTTACCCTTTACTTCCAACAATTGTCTCTACGGTCCAGGCTGACTGCAAGGACAGTCCTTCAAGCCTTGGGGTTCATGGCATCTTGTATTCTGGTGCTTCCCAATGCCAAACTGCATATGAGGAAGCTACAATGGTATCTCAAAAGTGTATGGACTCAACACTGCCACAATTTGGACACTGTCATTCAGATAATACCTTGCATTCAAAAGGAATTTTTGTGGTGGGCTCAGGAATGTCACCTAAACAAGGGACTCTGTGACCCGACCAGAGGCGAGTCAGATCTTAACGACAGATGCCTCAGACAAGGTTTGGGGAGCACACCTCAATGGAAAATGGGTTCAAGACACGTGGCCTGCCAGACTTCAACATTTGCATATCAACATGAAGGAGATGTTAGCAGTCCAATTTGCATTGATGGCTTTCAAGGATCTGCTTCACCCAGGACAAGTGTTGATTCAAACAGACAACACAACTGTCATGTGGTACATCAACAAGCAAGGGGGAACCCATTCGTACCCTCTTTGCAGGCAAGCTATGATTTTGTGGGAGACTGCTCTCAGTTTGCACGTCACTCTTCAGGCAAGGTTTCTGCCAGGAGCACAGAACTCCTTAGCGGATGTTTTGAGCAGACAGATGGTGGATCCCCACGAGTGGAAATTGGATCCTCATGTATTTTGACAGTTGACAGTGATTTGGGGGACTCCAGACATAGATCTGTTCGCTTCTCCACTAAATTTCCAGCTGCCAAAGTTTTGCACAAAGCTGTTTCATCCAAAATCCTGGAAAGTGGATGCTCTCATTCAGTTGGAACAATCTTCACGTCTATGCCTTTCCTCCTCTGCCTCTCCTTCCCAAGGTGCTCTTGAAGGTCAGACGGGACAAGCCCTCCATGATTCTAATAGCTCCAGATTGGCCACGTCAGCACTGGTACCCTCTGCTGAGGAGTTTAGTACGGGAGCCTCCTTGGCCTTTGCCATCAATTCCACAGCTTTTGTCCCAGGCAGGCAATCACTTCCTCAATGTCAGGATGCAGTCCCTGCATCTGACAGCCTGGCATATTCTGTTTTAGACCCTGGAGGGTCGCAGCTTCCTCAAGTTTTGAATGTTATGTTGGAGGCCAGACGGCCTAGTACAAGGAAAGTTTATGCTGATAAATGGAGGAGATTTTTTCTTTGGAGCAAAGCAAATGGCTTTGATGTTTCAGTACCTAATTTGAGTGTTTCACTTCAGTATCTTACAGAATTACTAGACAAGGGTTTGTCTTTCTCCTCTGTAAAAGTTCATGCTGCAGCCATTTCTGCTCACTATGACTGTGACCCGCCATTATTCTCTCATCCTTTGTTTAAGCAATTTCTTAGAGGGGCAAAGAACATAAGACCCCCGCGTAGAGCTCCTACTCCTTCCTGGGATCTCAATTTTGTGTTGGAAAAACTCACTTTACCTCCTTTTGAACCTGCAGCTACATCTGAGTTGAAGTTTGTCTTGGAAGACTGCTTTTTTGTTGGCCATTACGTCTGCTAGAAGGGTATCTGAATTACAGGCTCTAATGGCAGTTGAACCCTTCCTGATTTTTTCATAAGGATAGGGTATCCCTGCGTACTAACCCTATTTTTATGCCTAAAGTTGTTTCTAATGTGGCCTTGAACCAATCTATTCATTTGCCTACATTTTATGCTGATCCCCAAAATAAAGGGGAGAAAATTTTGCACTCTTTGGATATTCACAGGCAGTTGCGTTTTTATTTGAGCAGAACTAAAGGGTTCAGACAGTCTCAACAGTTGTTTCTTTTGCTTTGGCCTCTCAGGGGAAGCCTGTTTCTAAACAAACTATTTCTAAGTGGATTGGCCATTGTATTGCTTTTTGTTATTCTCATCATGGTAAGGAGATTCCGGCTGGAATCAGGCCTCATTCCACTAGGGCTACTGCCACTTCTACTGCTTTTTTAAGGGGTGTTGCTACTAAAGATATTTTGGAGGCAGCTACTTGGAGTTCAGTGCACACTTTTTCCAAGCATTACCATCTCCCTCTTTATTCCAAATCTAGAGCTGGGTTTGCCACTGCAGTTTTACAGGGCATGTTAGCAGCTCCCAATGCTTTATGATTTTGCCAACCTCCCTTTACCTTTACTTTGGGATTCTACCCACAGGTTATGACTGTAGCAATGTGAGATGAAGAACATAGTACAGTTTTGTGCCTACCATAAATGTAGATGTTCGAAGATCCACATTGCTGCAGTCCAATTTACCTTCCCTCCTTCCCCACTGTAGTTTGGGGTGGTTGTGTGGTTTGGGTTGTAAATATTGTTTGTACATGGGTGTTTGGATGTTTTCCTGTTTTTTGGCTATGGCCTTTCTTTTTAGGGCCTTCTGACATCTGGGGCAAGAAAGACTGAGGATATGACGTCGGTCATGCGCTTTAGTACCACGGCGTACTGACGTCAGATCTAAGCGACCATGACCGACGCCAGCCTAACACTTTGGTATTCGGGCCGACCGAGGACAGCGGACTACCCACAGGTTATGACTGCAGCAATGTGGATCTTCGAACATCTACATTTATGGTAGGTACAAAACTGTACTTTTTTTTCCAAAGACTTGTACTGGATAATTTTTTCTACAAGCCCAATTGGGTAAAAAAAGGGGGGGGTCTTTGATTTCCAAATTGCCACAGGAAAAAGGATTGTCCACTTACCAATGGTCACTCAACAGGTTCTGTCTAAAATCCCCCCCCCCCCTTGGGCAACTACCCTTGTTTGGAAATTAACAAGCCATCAGGAATTCCACTGGAAAGAACAGGTTTGCCTAAACAGCCTTGTGCTTGTACCATTTAGGCTTTACTAATTTCCTCCAACGTCTGTTAACATGCACAACTGGTCAGTCTGTGAATACTGAGATTTAAACTGGAATTGACTTCTGCCAACATCTTCAGTTGAACTACATGTGATGTACATAACCTATTTGAATTATTTACATGGGAACTTTATGCAGAACCGGACATGGAATGACCCTGCTTAAAACGCAATTGGCATTAATTTTTTTTTTAATATAAATGTTGTTTACCAGTAGATGGTGATAGCTGGCATAGGTTGTGTGGTTAATTTTTAAATGCTTTTTGATTAAAGTATGTTTTATTGGCTGGTTTGGTATGATGCCACTTCCTGTGAATTTTCTGAAGTTCTCTACAGCAAAGAACAAAAGCACTTGACATTTTCGGCATGTCCAGTGGTTTTGTTTAAGTTTTGTTAACCCTTTTGGTTCCTATTTTTCTTTTACTGTGTTCTAAGGAGGGTTGTTCCATGGCTAGTATTAACATACATAAAAGTAAGGTCTGGGAAATATCTTTCCCTGTGGTTTGATTGGCACACTTTTAAGGTTCCCCTGCAGTTGACTGAACACATGGGTGTGATTTAATGTAGATTGTACAGATGGCTGAACTGTGGATGTCGATGGTGCTGAAGGTCGATACAGGTAAGTATGCTTGGGTGGGTATGTAAGTTAGGGTTATGGTCAGGGATGAGTGAAGGATAGGTGAGAGTATTTTGTGGTGAGAGGATATAGATGTAGGGTTTGTGCATACTTGTCAGGCTGTTTTGTGTAGCAGCAGTGAAGGTTTTAATGAGCAAGTTGTAGGGGCAGAGTTACAGTTAGGACCCATTACTAGACCCCCCCCTTGCCTTCTAGTAATGGGTGCTAACCCTGGCCCTAATGCTGCCCCTTCCCCGATCCTTAACCCTACACCTTACCATCATTAAAACCTTCCCATAACATTGTCACTATAGTGTTATTGGGGGGGTCCACCCAGTAATATCTGGAGACGAAATAGTTTTCCCCTCTACATTTGCATTTTTACCTGCTATTGTGCAAGATAGACCAGTTGGTCATACACAATAGACCCATAGAGTATTTTGGCTAATACTGCAACTTTACAGTGGTCTATAATCTCCATAAGCAAAGGTTTATGTATACAAATTTAAACCTGATGCATAATGGAGTGCTCTAGAACAAATGACAGCAGATGAAAAAAGGGAGGAGACTGATGTAAATTTTTGAAAACCTATAAATGATTTGATCTTGTCCTTTGACAAAGAATATTGTCTAAATGTTATACAAGTAAATATATGTAGCAAAGTGTGAAATGTTTGTTTTATAAAGGATTAAAAGTAATAGGAAATTAAGACTATATGAGCACTACTCAGATATACATAGATGGAAACCAATGCTTTATATAAAACGTACAGAATGAAGGGGATGTGCATGTTTACAAATTTCATGTTTAAGTAGTTAAAACTCAGAAGATCTGATAGTATATACAGAAGGTATAGAAATGGATTTGATTTTATGCCACATGATTTGAGCTTCAGTGTTTGTACTGTTTTATAATACTTGGTAAAGCACACTGGTGCGAAAGCTTATATTTTATTAAATGTCACAGAACATTGTAGGTTTTTTATCCAGTACAGTTGTAGCCATTCAATAGTTTACATGGCTCACATTTTTACCCATTTTGAGCTTCACTATTGTCTGTTTAGTCTACATTGCCAGAAACATCTAAATGTTCAACTTCAAGGATTTTTTTCCCCTGCTTACTCACAAGATACCAGTTTACCTTCAGTTATCAGCTGCTAATTGAGACTAGGGGGCAATGCACCAACCTACTATCTGGGAGTGCCCTGTATTCCCCAACCTTTTGGTCAGTCCTGCTGGGGTCTGATTTAACAAATTAACCATCCTAAGCCAACTACAGCCTCACCTAGCATATTACTGCAGTTTGTCCCCACAGAAGGGAGAGGCTCTTAATGTCTGACCCAGATCAAAACACATCAAACAGCTCTCCTCTTGGGAGCTCTACTACCTAATCCAACAGTCTTCCATTAAGTCATTAGCTCCAATGGAGCTCAGGAAGTTTGCACTGTTAACTTTCAATGAGCAGAGCCTAAGCATTTTGACAAATTATGTCCTTACATTTCAAATAGATGTTCATATCTGGAACCATAGTGATTATGAAAGTAAAAATAACCCTCTTCAGCACAAACCATTTTTATAGTGGTAGACTTTAGATTCTAGGTCTTAAACCAAATTTAGTAAGTCTCAGTAAACACACTATTACATTTGTAATTTGCAAACAAATATCTCAGCAACCACTGAAGTTGCACACACCAGTATTTTATTCATCTGACCGCATTCCTATGAGGCTAAGGAGTTCTGTCTAGGTTACTTGGTTGTTGAGATTTAGAAATGTGAAAACTATATAAATATAAAAACACTTACCAGCACTAGACAGAGGTCAAATACAGTTTGCCATTGCTTTAAGGTGAAATATTTTAAAACCTTGCACATAACATGGTTTTAGAACTGATGCAAATATGGACAAGCAATATTTGACACCTAGAGACATCCGTAGGAGTCCACTCCAGATGCACCTGGAGGTGTTACTCTGATGTAATGAGTTAATAAGATAGCAAAACTTGCACTGGACTTCTGTGAAGTAAACTTGCATATGATAGGCAACACTTTTAAGCTACCTGTCCAAAATGTTGCCCATAACAGTTTATTGATCAGGCTGTGTCTACATTTATGGTAAACTGGTTCCAAAAAAATATTTGGAGGCAGAGTTTTTAAAGATCAGCAGTAAATTCCATTCTACAAAATCTTATGTCAGCAAGATGTCTGTCTTGTGACTCTGCAAAATTTCAGGTGAAACCCCTCAAACATAGGGCCATATGGAGGCCTTGTCTTTGGTTTCCCTGGTGGCATCACAACCCACTGCTAATGTCATTCTGAAGAAATGGAAAGACAAGGATCAAGGACTGTATTTCCAAGAACGAGCTGCCTGTATCTATTACACTGACAGATCCAGGTGAGATGCCTTTGCAGCCCCCTGGTCTGGTGACTCTTAGGGCCAAATCCTCTGGCATATGACTCCTTGACAGTCAACCATGGTTTCTGGCCTACGTACTACTGTTACCATGACACAAATGGTTTGGTTTAATGTTACTCAGCAGATCTCAACTTTTGAATTCCAAGTTGTGGATCTCAAGGGAGATGCACTTGTCTATCTTGGCTACCAAAATTGGGGTTGGACAACCTCAACCTCAGGTCATCACTACTAAGCTGAAGTGTACCATTTCCTTTTCACCCTCTTCTCAGGCTGAAGCTCAATATCTTTTAAAAATAGCACAGGAAATCATGTCTAAAGAAATCTAGGGAGCTCTTCCACATTTCTGCTACTGATGCCTCCCCATACAAAAGAAGCAGGAAGGTGGCTTTTCAGGAAGATTCAAATTCCTCAAGCAAAGGATATGGAAGTTATACTTTGGGCATCTGCTACCACAACTTCAGTCTGACACACTTCTACCTTCCCTGAGGAGCTTTCTTTTGGAGATGCTCTTCATAAAATGAAAGCTTTCAACTGGGAAAGCAAACTGGTTTCACAAGCTCAGACCCATTGTAGGGAACTGCTAAGGTCTCCCTTCTCCCCGACCACTAGCTCTCCCTCCTGTATAATGTAGTACTGGATGATTTTGAAGACCTTGCTTTACATCATGATTCTTTACCAGCTGCTCCTAGGGCACCAGACAGGTTTAGTGTGCTTGAATCTGACAAGTACCTTTACAAAAATCTCAAGGATGAACCCTTTGTAGTCTTCTGAATCCACAAAAGGTGTACCTAAGAAGCCAACTAAACATCTATTACCCAACAATAGTGAAAGTAGACATTTTGGAGGAAAAAAGCTTATACCTCTGCCACCCTTGCAATGAGAGCATTAAACTGCCAATTTTATATGCTGAAGAACCTTGAATCTCTCCAGGACAAAATTCTAGCTAAGGTGGAATCCCTTATGGATAGAACCTTATCTAAGGAAATTCAGGAGAAGCTTTGGAAGACTCCAGACACTACCTAACATGTGGCTATGATGCCTTGGGTGCATCAGGTTAGAGTAGCTTCCACAACTTGTCATCAGATGCACATGGCTCATGACCTAGCTGTGCTCTGATCGGGTCAAGGCTGAACTACTGATCTGAAGTAGTTAACTTCATTTGGTCAGCAACCTGTGGGTATCTGATCCGATTCGGATCAGAGCCGGCAGCTTTCCTAGCAAAAGATCTGAGCTCCAAGCTCTTCCCCTACCCATAATGCCCTGCTACCTCTCTAGTCCTCTGATCTTGTTTGCCGCTGCTTCTTGAAGCATCTGAGAACGAGCTCCTAGCGTTGGGTTTCGTGAGTTAAAGTAGAATATTTAAATTTTTTTCCTTAAAAAAATCTCAACTTTGTGTGTGGTACCCTTTTCTCCCTTGATCTATTTTGGGTAGTTTTCTCATTAGCGTAGTGTAGATTTTAATTTCCCTCCCCCTTCTGTGTGTGAAGGTGTGTGTGTGTGGGCCTGTTCTTTTCAAAATGTCTGAAGGCCCAAAAGCAGTTTTTTCTAAATGCTCAGTGTGGCCATAAGCTGCCCCCAGCGGATGGCCACACTCGGTCCGTTATTTGCCTGGGCATGGACCACCTTTCGTCAGGCTGCACTGTCTGTGCAGCCTTCAACCCCAGGGCTTTGAGGGATAGGTGGACTAAGCTAGTCCTTGCGGACCTCTTACCCCCCCTGATTCAGCTTCATCGTACTCCCCCTCTGTGGCACCAGCTGCAGCTGCTCCACCGATCATTCCCGCTACCCTGGCCAGGATTCAAACTCCCTCTTTGGCTCAGGGGGAAAGAGACACCGGGGAAAAAGGATAGGAAAGACAAAGAGCGTGATAGGGACAGGCATCGTAGCCACAAGAGGCGGGCCGATTCAACTCCAGCCCCACCGTCTGAGCAGCTCGCCTCCCCCTTAAGGTCTCTGGGTCTTCCCCTTCCAGGCTTCGTTCTCCACGTTTCTCCCCGGAGGAGACCCGGTCACCTTCGAGGTCGTCTAGGCGGCCTTCCTGGCCAGCCTCTGCAGCCTCATCCAGGTCAACAAGAAGTTTGTCCGACACTGACATGGACCGGATGATGCGTTGATTTCATCAGGCCCAGCTGTGCAGATTGGAGTGCTCTTGCCTCCCCCCTCCGGGGGAGGGAGCTCGACCCCCATTTTTCACCCCATTGCTCCTCTGACCCACTATCGGGGTTCAGAGCTGTTGGATCAGAGTAGCTTCTGAGTCGGGGTGGTGTCGGCGCCGACAGTTTCCTACTTCAGCACTGACTGCACCTTCGAGTTTGTAGAGTCCATTTTCAGATCCGAGCTCTCGGGGCCGTGAGATGAGTGTCTGATCCGGAGGGGTCAGTGTGCCTTCGGCTCTGTTGAGGTCAGATCGCACTATCCTTTCGGATACGATCAGGTCATCTCCGGTGCTGATCCACACACTGGATCCGAGGGGGCTGCTTTTGGATCCTAGGGAAAGCAGCTCACCCTCAGCATTCGACGTTGTGGAGAGGGTCCTTTTGAGGGATTCGAGGCCCCAGGCTCTTGCTATGGATCCACCCGCCATTCCCTGTCAGACGGGCCTGTCTTCCATCATCCGGCCCCAGGGACAGCCTGCACCTACATCCCAGATGGTTCCTGTAGAGGAACAGGACATTCACTTGAGGGACCTCCTCGGGGGGGGGGGGCTGTCTGAGCAGGGCTCACCAACAAAGTGCAAGAGGAGGCACTTGGACTCGCCCAAGTCCCTCACAGAAGACACAGACTTGGAGGAAGGGGAAGGTTCCCCCAGGTCAACCCCCCTGAGGCGGGTCTCATTTGGAGACATTATGGAAATGCTTCGTATTAGAGGTGGGTGGTCAGCCCAAAAGCCTTCCTCGTATGAGTCTTTCTGGAGGCGTTCGACGCAGGCCCATCTACCTCTTGGGTATCCCCTCCTGCCGATCCCCTGTGGACCTCATAACTACCAGGGCATGGAAGGAGCCGAACACTGTGGAGCCAATACCCAAAAGACCGGACAGGATTCTCAGCCCCCCCCCCCCACAGACAGGACAGTTTGGAGCAAAGGTGCCCCGGTAGATGCCATGGTGGTGGCAGCTGCCACCAAGAAGGAATTGGCACAGGAGAGTTCCTCGGTACATCCTCCAGACAAGGAGTCTCTGACGATGGACCACCTCGGAAAGCGGATGTTTGCTTCAGCGACCTTCTGTGTCAGGTCGCTGAACTATATGACACAAGTGATTCGACTCCAGCGGGACCTAATCAGAGAGTACGCTGGGTCACCCCCAGAGTCCATGTCGGCCGAGGACAAACGGATCTTCTCGGCACGAATGGCCACTCTTAAATCTATCACAAATACCTCTATGCGGCTTCTCTCCCATGCCATGGAGGGAGCGACTAGAGCCAGCGGAGCAGGCATTGTCTTACGACGACAGGCCTGGCTCCGTCTCTGTGACTTTGTGGAACCCTTCAAGGCGTCTTTCGCGAATGCCCCCTTTGACAGTTCTACGCTTTTCGGAAAAACCATCCGCAATACGCTACTCCAGAGTGAGAGAGACTGGAAAACGTCTGCCATTGGGATCCACTTCTCGGCTCCTAAGAGGTCCTTCTCCAGGAACCAGAGGAGACAAAAGATGTGATTCCGGAAATCCCAACAATCCCATTTCGCTCCGGACCCCTTGTCCTTCAGAGCCAGAGGAGGACAGGGTGGATGCCGGCCCAGAGGCAGAGGGGGGCCGAAGAATTTCGGGTCGAGGGAACCCTTTTCCGATCGACCTGCGCAGCAACCCTGAGAGGTTGCCTGACTGCTCCACTCTGGAGGCAGTCGGGGGCGCTTCTCTGAGCATCTAGCACATTGGGAGTCCATTACAACAGATCGCTGGGTGCTCCGGATCATATCCAGAGGTTACTCAATTCCATTCCCAAGTTCTCCTCCCCGGTCGGGGCGCCTCCCTGATGTTCCACCCAATCAGAGGGAGGTAGCAGCCTTGAAGAGCTAATAAGAGCGAGCCATCCAGCATGCCCCCCCCCCCCGGTCAATCCAGATCAGGCTTTTACTCCAGGTTCTTTTTGGTACCAAAAAAGATGGGGGACTTACGGCCAATTCTCTACCTGTCCACTCTGAACCTGTCAGTCGCCAAAGAAAAGTTCTGGATGGTCACCATTCAATCCATTCTCCCACTGTTACAGGAGAACGACTGGATGTGCTCCATAGACCTCAAGAATGCATACTACCATGTTCTAATGGGCAGACTATCCAGGAGGTTTCTCCTCTTTCGGCTGGGAGCCAGCCATCATCAGTTCAAGGTCCTACCCTTCAGTCTCACCACAGCCCCCAGGGTGTTCAAGGTCATGGCAGCTGTAGCGGCCCACCTGAGGCTTCAGGGAATACAGGTCTTTCCTTACCTGGATGACTGGCTCCTAGCTGCCTGCACCAGGCATCTACTATGTTCAGCAAGAGACTATTTCCCCCGCCATCTAGGGATCACGATCAACCAAAAGAAATCCTTCCTTCAGCCTACTCAGATCTTGGATTTCATAGGGGCCAGGATAGACACAATTCAGTCCAAAGTCTTTCTTGCATCGGACAGACTCCGCAATCTAAACCTCCACATTTTGGCTCTTCTACAGTCCTCAGCCCCTCCAGCAGAGTTGGTCCTGAGGGCTCTGGGGTCCATGGCAGCGGCCATTAACCTGTTACTGCTCACACGTCTGAATATGAGGATTCTCCAATGGACCTTACAGGTCCAGTGGTCCATGATACGACATCCTTTGTCTTCCCGTATTCCTCTCAGCAGGGTTTGAGGGAATCTCTACTCTGGTGGCTCCATTCCAAACACCTCCAGGAAGGGCGCCCCTTCTCCATGTCCCCACCCCAAGTCACAGTGACCACGGATGTGTCTCGCCTCGGGTGGGGGGGGCATTGCAAGGGCAAAACTGTCCAAGGCATGTGGACTCGCACAGAGACCTTTTTGCATATCAATGTTCTGGAGATGAGGGCGGTGCTTCTAGTGTTGCAGGCTCTCCATGCCCTTCTTCCTCTAGGGACTATTGCAATTCAGACAGACAACATGTCAGTGGTCTGGTACATCAACAAGCAAGGGGGAACCAGATCTTACCCACTTTGCCAAGAGGCCATGAGAGTGTGGGAATGGGCGATATCCACCAACTGCTTTCTCATAGCATCGCACATACCTGGTCGGTCAAACATTCTAGCAGACAAGCTGAGTTGAACTATCCTCTCACCCTACTAGTGGTCTCTGAACTCCTTAGTAGCGAAACAAATCTTCCTCAGATGGGGGTCAACCTTGCTGCGATCCGTTCGCGTCACCTTCGAACGCAAAGTGCAGTGAGTTTTTCGCTCTAATTCCCCCACCAGGGGAAAACCCCAGAGACACTCTGGTTCATGCTTGACTATCCAGTCTTCTTTATTCTTGTCCTCCTCTTCCATTGATGACCATTCTTGCAGAAAGCTCTTCGGTTGGGGAGCAGAGTTATCCTCATAGCCCCATTCTGGCCTCGTCAAACCTGGTTCCCATGCCTACGGTCTCATCTAGTGCATCCTCCCTGGATCTTAGATCCCCTTCCGGATCTGATTTCTCACCCCTTGGGATTGAAGACCCCCGACCTGAACAACCTCAAGCTCTCTGCTTGGTTGATCCAGTTCCTCTAATGGCTAAGACTCCCGGTATCTCATCCTCAGTTAAGGCTATCCTGGTGGCTGCTCATAAGCCTTCTACCAGGAAAGTCTACAAGAGTAAATGGAAACATTTTTCTATCTGGGCGGAGCATAGGAATTTGGATCCCTTTACGGCTCCTATTCCAACAGTCCTCGACTTTTTATCCCAAATTTTTCATCAGGGGGCTAGTTCTTCAACTGTTACAGTTCAATTGGCAGCAATTTCCCACTTTCACATTGGAAACAATTTTGGCCCCCTAGCTTCCTCTAAGATCTGCAAGACCTTCCTGAAAGGTACCTTTCTTTTGAGACCCCCTGTTAAGGATGCAGTTCCTCCATGGGATTTAACCCTAGTTCTCCAGGCTCTGACTGGTCCCCCTTTTGAGCCTGCAGCTTCGGTCGACTTAAAGTATGTATCTTGGAAAACTGCCTTTCTGATTGCTATTACCTCAGCTAGAAGGATATCAGAGCTTCAGGCTCTTTGCAGTAAGCTCCCATACATCATTTTTCATAAAGACAGAGTTTCCCTCAGGACTAACCCCTCCTTTCTGCCTAAAGTGGCTTCTGAAGCCAACATCGACCAATCCATCAACCTGCCTGTCTTCTTTCCTAATTATCACAACAAAGGAGAGTATAGACTTCATTGCCTGGATGTACATAGACTGTTACGATTTTACTTGCACAGCACGTCTGTTTTTCGAAAATCGGAACAGCTCTTTGTCTCATTTGCTAAGTCCTGTTTGGGTAAACCAGTGACAAAGGTAACCTTAGCTAGGTGGATTTCCCAATGCATTCTTCTCGCATACAGAAGCTCTGGTCGACCTGAGCCTGTTCGGGCACATTCTACCTGTTCTGTGGCTACTTCTTCAGCCTTCTGGTCGAGGGTCCATTTGGATGACATTTGTTCAGCAGCTACTTGGGCTTCCTCTCATATTTTCATTTCTCATTATAAATTGGATCGGATTTCCAGAGGAAGGGCATCTTTTGGCTCTGCAGTGCTCCGGAATATTCTTCCATAAGGACCTCCCAAGTTGTTGGTAGCTGGGGACTGTCCCACGGTTGCTGACCAAATTAAGTTAACTATTTCAGATAAAGAAGTTATGTACTCACCATAACGTTCCATCTGAGTAGGTAACTCATTTGTCAGCAACCAACCCTCCCTCCATCCCCCTGACGTTGTAAGTTCGTCCTTGAAGGAATCATTGTTTCACTTCCCAGATGACATCAGGTTAGGATGTTCAGGTGTTTTTTCCTTGTGTTATGGTAGTATTCTGTGATGATATGGCAAACTCGATCTGAGGACTAGATGGAGGTAGCAGGGCATTATGGGTAGAGGGAGGAGCTTGGATCTTTTGCTAGGAAAGCTGCCGGCTCGGATCCAATACCCATAGGTTGCTGACAAATGAAGTTACCTACTCAGATGGAACGTTATGGTGAGTACATGACGACTTTGTCACTCCACTAGACTATCTTTTTAGACATCCACCTGAACCAGTTTTCCAGAAACTGGAAAAGTGAAGGAATTTTGTCTCCACCACAAAGATACAACAGGAATTGTCCTTCAGTACCTTGGCCTTTCCCCTTATCTCCCCATGGCAAAGTGACCTAGGGAATGCAGAAGGTGGCAAAATTTCATCTGTCCATTCTTATTCATCCTCAACCTGTGGGTTCAGTTCTGATCCTTGCAACTGACTTGGCCGCTACACTAGCTTGTGGGGACTAAACTCCCACTATTCCTTACCCACAATGTACCCATCCTAATTATCTCTGATAGTTTGCTGATAGAAAAGATAAATACTTTCGTGGAGACTATATTTGGAACTATAAATGTATACCAAAAAAGGAGATAGGTTACCCATTCTTCCAGAAGTTAAAGGTGGGGGGGGTTGAAGAATGAAAATGGGCAACACATATGAGACACTATGGTAAGATGTCAATTTTCATTCTATTCTCAAATTATATTTTGGTGGACTTGATGTTCCTGCGTACCATTGAGCTGAATGATGCTCCTACCTTTGGATACCAGCTCCAAATTGTAATGAGTAATAAACATATGGGAAGTAGCTGAAATTGCTGCTGCACAAATGTCATCCATGGAAGCTCAAGACTGAAAAACAGCTGATGTTGCTATAGCCCTGGTTGAATGGGGCCCGTAAGGGTTTTAATAAGAAAGCATTCAATTTGGTATAAATGAAACAATTTGTGAGTCATCTGGCTAAAATTACTTTGGTAAACCTTCCCAGGCTGCTTTGTGGGGAGACAAATTGGTCTGACTTCATGAAATCTTGTGTTCTATGAAGATAAAATAGTAATTGTCTATGAACATCCAGCAAATGTACACAATATTCACCTTTGTTAGAGAAGCTGGGGAAGAATACTGGCAGGTAAATTGGTAGATATTGGTTTCTGTAAACCACCTTAGGTAGGAAGCAGGGATTGGTCCTGAGTGATACTTTGTGAAAAATTAGATATGAAGGTTTAGAAGACGAAGCTTTAATTTCTGAAATTCTTGCAGAAGTTATTGCCACCATGAAAATTGTTTTCCAAGTAAGGAATAACACTCATTTACAGGTTCAAAGGGAGATTGAGTAATTGCTTGCAACACCAGATTCAGATACTGAGGAATAGGATTTTTGTAAGTAGACTGAGTACCCCTCAAAAGCTTTACAAAACTTGAGAAGCAACTAGTCTTTAAAGCCAATGTGAAAATTTGATAATAGCTGCTAATTGTACTCTGTGGAAGCTGAAGCTCCTTCATTGAACAGCACAGCTAAAAAAAATGGAGAATGTCATGAAGCCAAAAAAGGTTCAATGCCGTTCTTGAACACCCAATATTCAAATTTCTCCCACTTATTAGAGTAAAGCTTTTGCACAGGAAGCTTATGAGAAGGCAGCAGTATGTGTCAGGTGGGGAAGAGAGCATAGGCTGTCTGGCTATCAATAGAATTGGAGAAACCAAGCTGTCAGCTTGAGCTTTGGAATGTCTGGATGAGTTGTGTCTGGTTGAGACAGGAAATCTGGTATTGTATCTAGAATCCAAGGCTGTCTAATCAGGTGCTCTAAGAGGGAACCATATCTGTCGAGGCCAATAAGGTGCAATGAGGATCTTTGCTCTTCAACCTGCTTGCTTTTTGTAGGAATGTGGGAATTAATGGAATTGGCGGAAAAGCTTATAGGAGACTGGGGGCCAAATGTGGAAAGCATCCCTCTAACTCGCCCTCTGGTGGGATCAGGGCAAAGAACTTGCTGCACATGTTTAGGGGAGAGGCAAACAAATTGCAGCATGGTTGACTCCATCTTCAGAATACCATTTGTGAGGTAAAAGTATGTACCTGCTCAGTTTGTCTGCTGTGACATTGGATTTCCTGAGAATGTGCATTGCTATGAGAAAATGGTTGGATGAGATCACTCACTGCCACACTCAGTTTCTCGATGTAGTGGGTATGATCCAAATGGTTGGATGAGATCACTCACTGCCACACTCAGTTTCTCGATGTAGTGGGTATGATCCGGTTCCCTTTTTGTGCCAACCAACGGACGTCAGTTTTTGAATTGCAACAGTCTCTGAGGGGAGAGTGTCTTGAAGGCCTGCAATGCTAAAAGCACTGCTCTCATCTCAAGGACATTGATGTGCAAATTGGCCTCTTTTGGGGACCAAGTACCTTGAAGTGTCCTCGGACAAATTCCTCCATATTAGTGGGGACGTGTCTGTGGTCAATGTGTCCTGGCCTGTGGGGGAATGAAAGGAAGACCTTGCAGAATTTGATCTGATTGATTCCATGTAAGATCCCGGTGATTATAATCTGCATTCCCATTGGTTGATAGAGATTGGACCATTGTGTTGCAAGCAGCCATTGTAAAACTCTAATGGGAAATCTGGCCAAGGGGACAAGTGTTATTGATGCTGCCATGGACCCCTGTGCCTGAACTAATTTTGCTGAGACATTGTTGCTATTGATCTTGACTTGAAAACTGATGGTTTCCCATTCTTGGAGGAAGGGAGGCAATTGTGGTCTTTGTATTTAAGGAAGCCCCTGTGAAAGGATGTTTAAGATTTTTTTCTAATTTGTGGTAATGCCTAAGGAAGAGCATGTTTGGAGAACTTCTCTTGCCTGTAGTAGTCTGGTCATGGCAGTGATGAGCCAGTCCAAATATAGAAACACCCAGAATCCTTGAAGTCTCAAGTGAGCTGCTGCTGCCATGCACTTGAACACCCTGAGGATGTGGTGAGGCCAAAGGGCAGTACTCTGACTGGGTAGTTGGCTCCCAGCTGAAAGCATAAGACCATTCTGGATCATCTATGAATCTTTGTGGTAGAACATGAAGATCTATTGAGCACATCCAGCTGCCCTGTTCCAAAAATGGAAGAATGGATTGAACTGTGACCATCCAGAATTTGGTTAATTTGCTGAGATCCAGAATTGGTCTTGAGCCTCGTCTTCTTTTTTTACACTAAAATGAACCTTTAGTAAATCCTGGACTCTCTAGTCTGGTGGGACTTAGATGACACTTTTCTAGCAGCTTTTGAATTTGTACTGCTGCTTCCCCTTGAGTGGGTGGAACATCTGGGATTTTTTTTTTTTGTAAGTGAATGGAGGAAAGGAAAATGGTATATAACCTATGGATATAATTTGCATCCATGTATCAGAAGTTATTTAAAGTCAGGCTCTCTGATGCAGCAACCCCTTATTATATCTCTTAGTGCAAGAAATCTGGACAAAGCTTGTCAAAATGGGGGACAATGGCCCAAAAATAGGAACATTTTAAATATTGCTTTTATAAACAAAGTTGCTAGGGTGTCTGTCTTTGTTTTAACATACATTTTCTGCAAGATTTGAAGTCCAACTCAAATTTATGTCATTATCCTAGTGCCTTCAGTCCTCGGATAATCTCCATGATTTGCTAGAATAAATTTAATGAACAGACCAAAAACATGAGCTGTAAATCTGTACAGTTGAGAGGTATGCCCTGACTCTCTCCAGAGGACGACAATCTGGACCCCTTTCAGGAGAGCTGAAAGGGTTTACGAAAGAAGGAATATCTGTACCCTTGGCTTGCCTCTGCCAGGAATGTGGCATCTCACATTGAAGTCCCCCCTCTGCCCTGGGGGAACCACCATGTGTGTTCTGAGAAGATCCTTGGGATTTCCTGAACCACCATTTTCCACTGCTGAGCTGATTCTGTGAAAAGGATCTTTGCGGAGGGAGAGACAGCAGAAAGGGTTTTCCCATATTTTTCACATCTGGTCAATGTAACTTTGGGGCCAAACAGTGACATGCCAGCAAAAAGGAGCATTGACAAATAACTTAAAGGGCTCTATAATCAAACGGGCACATTCAAGCATGTCTCCATATGGCAATGCCTGAACATGCAGCTCTGGTAGCTATATGCAAAATAAGCCTCATGGAAGAATTAGAAATTGAATTTAGGGTGGCCAACAGAGGTAAGACTCCCAAACCTTAGAAATTGCTCCTGAGAGGGTATCTGAACATTCTTTAATCAAATCTCTGAAGTATACAAGGTAGTTCAAGGACCGTAATGTAAAGTTTGTTGAAGCATAAACTCTTCCCAGATCTATCCATCATCAGAGACTCCTTGTTGGGAGAATGGATAGAAGAACTTTCCTCTGCTAGTTCCTTTTTTGTGGCTGCTGCCATGACCATGGCATCCACAGACAAACCTTTTGTCCAGAATTACTTCAGGGGCAGTGATTTTGTCAGGTCTTTGGGGGATTGGCTCAATGGAATCAGGGTCCTCATGTCCACTGTGATATCAACTCTGAGCTCAGCAGGCGGAGTGACCCAGGAAATAGAAGGGTGGGGTAACAAATCCCTGCAGGTAGTTTCCTCAGATGGAGGATTGGTGGACTTCCAACCACCTTCAGTGGGGTGTTCTGGAGAGGTATCGGAAGAGGGTACCCTGCTGGGAAACCTGAGGCTTTGATACTTGCTGTTCTGTTTGAGGTTCTGAACAAAAAGCGTGACAGTTTGCTGTTCTGAGAGTGGACTGACCTAGTGACTGAAGCAGACATGGTTCTCTTCATAGCCTTGAAAGCAGAACCACCCAGAGAAGGAAAGGATCCCGGATCTAACAGGGCAGACCTCCCCACGCTGAGATTACTGTTTTTTTCTGAGCCATCTGCACCAAGGCTTGGGCATGGATCAGCTTGGCTCTAGCTTCTTGCCTTAGGAAGGACTCTGCTCCAACCCCTCAGAACCAATAGGACAGAAATAGCTCAGCTCTGAAGTTCCAACTGAACCATAGAACTCAAACTGTTGGATCAGACATAGTTAGTACTAGACAACTTGAAACAATGAACATGGCTTCTGGTAAAGTCAGAGGAGAAATTTAGAGTAGTAGTCAGTGAAGTCCCTGACTTGTGGGGTGGGAACAGTCCCCATCACACCTTGCACCCAGATCATTTTCTTCCCCAATCTCTCCATATCATCTTTAGCAAGACTTCTGGAAGAATGGGTGGACAAGAGGGATAGAAGTCTGGCTCTTTCCAAAAAGTGAGAAGGAAGTCTGGGGAAAGGTAAATTGTAGGTGAATAGCAAGTCATAGGTACGAAAATTGCAGTTGACAAATCTGTGATTTGAGGTGTCTAATCTGAAGAACTCTACACTGAAACATCATTTTTTTTTGTCAGACTGGAATCACATATGGTCAGTTCCAGTGACTGAGTGGAAGTACACTCTTGGTTCCAACAACTATGTCTGAGATGAAAGCTTAGATAATTTAGATGTCTGGTCTGAAGGAGAAGATGGAACTGATACTCTTGTTTTTTTGAACTCGGAACTGATGCAGAAGTCTAAGAACTTCTTAAATGTTTGAGGAGGCAAGAAAAGATGCATCAGATTTAAATTTAGTCTTTAGAGAAGGAAGTTCCAGATATGGCCTACATAAAAAAGTGAAATAAATCCTTTCAGAATCGATTTATTCTTTCAATGAGACCATGGTGCTTGAAGTGGAAAATGGAGTAGTCCCAAACAATATACCACAGAGAATACGGAATTTTGTGACCACATTTCTCACAGCGCTTAAACAGGCCTTTTTCTTTACCTGCCATTAAAGCAACTACACACACCACATGTGCTCTTGAAAAGATTCAAGAAAAAAAAGGTTAACAGTAAAAAAAAAAAAAAAAAAAAAAAAAAAAAAGTTTATTTAAAGGCTACACAAGGTGTAGAGGAAATGGAGAGAGATGAAAATGTAGAAGACTAAAAGATAGGTTTAGAAATAAGTTATGTACTCACCATAACGTTCCATCTGAGTAGATAAACTTCATTTGTCAGCAACCTATGGGTATCTGATCCGACCCAGCAGTTTTCAACAGCTTAGATCCGAGCTCCTAGCTCCTCCCCCTACCCATAAACCCCTGCCAACCCTGACTGACCTCAGATCAAGTTTGCCCCTAAAACAGCAACTGCTAAAGATAGATCAATATCAAAGACCATCTCTGAAGACAACAAATGTGAACAATCAAAGGTCAGAGGGGAGGATGGTTGCTGACAAATGAAGTCTATCTACTCAGATGGAATGTTCTGGTGAGTACATAACTTCTTAATCTGAAGTAGCTAACTTCATTTGTGTAACAACCTATGGGACAGAGTCTCCAGTTACCTAAACCTTGGGCGGCCATCATGGAAGGATGTTCCGGAGCACTGCAGAGCCAAAGGATGCTCTCCCTCTGGAGATGATATCCAGTTTATAATGGTTGATAAAAGGTATGAGATGAGGCCCAAGTGGCAGCCGAACAAATATCTAAGGATACCCTGGATCTAAAGGCAGCAGAGGTGGACATAGATCAGGTAGAGTGGGCACGGACTCCCTGAGGTGTGGGCCTACCAGAACTTTCATAAGCCAAAAGAATACATTGCGAGATCCATCGAGACAATGTGACTTTAGATACCGATTTACCCAAATTCATTTTGGCAAAGGAGATGAACAACTGGTCGGATTGCCTATGACCAGATGTCCTGTGAATATAAAATCAAAGTTGTCTATGCACATCCAAAAGGTGTAGTTTGTATTCCCCTTTGTTCTGATAATTGGGAAAGAAAACTGGCAGGTTAATGGACTGATTGATATTTGACTTGGAAGCAACCTTAGGGAGAAAAGAGGGATTGGTCCTGCGGTAAACTCTATCCTTGTGAAAAGTTAGATACGGGGGTTTCACACAAAGGGCTTGAATTTCAGAAACTCTTCTAGCTGAAGTGATGGTGACGAGAAAGGCCCGTCTTCCAAGACAAATACTTGAGATCCACTGAAGCTGCAGGCTCAAAGGGGAAAGCTGTCCAGGCCTGAAGCACTAATCCCACGGAGGTACCACTTCCTTTACCGGAGGTCTGAGAAGGAAGGTGCCCTTCAGAAAGGTCTTGCACAGTTTTGAAGTGATCAAAGGACGCAGATCATGTCCGACATGGTAGTGAGAGGTAGCTGCTAGTTGAACCTTGACGGTGGAACAGCTAGCCCCCTGGTGAAACAGTCCTGATAAGAAGAGGGATCTAAGTTTTGACGTTCCGCCTAAATCGAGAAACGTTTCCATTTGCTACTGTAAATCTTCCTAGTAGAAGGCTTGTGGGCTGCTACTGGAATGGCTTTGACTGGGGAAGAGATGCATCTGGTCCGGGAGGGGATCTAGAATCCAAGGAGGATTCCCCAGATGAGACCAAAGGTAAGGAAACTAGGTTTGACGAGGCCAGAATGGGGCAATGAGGATAATCCTGCTCCCCATCTGACTGGCTTTCTGTAGAAACTTTAGCATCAGGGGAAGAGGTGGGTAAGCATAAAGCAGACCGGGAGGCCAAGCATGCACCAGAGTGTGTCTCGGGCTTCCCCGACTTGGGGAATTGAAGCGAAATAGCTGTTGCATTTGGTGTTTGAAGGAGAGGCGAAAAGATCGCAACAGGGCTGCCCCCACTTGGCAAAAATTTGATTTGCTACCTGCGGATTGAGAGACCACTCGTAAGGGGAAAGGATGGTGTGACTGAGTCTGTCCGCCAGGATGTTGGACCATCCCGGAATGTGCGTTGCAATGAGAAAACAGTTGGTGGAGATCGCCCATTCCCACACTCTCATGGCCTCTCGACAGAGTGGGTAAGACCTGGTTTCCCCCCTATTTGTTTATGTATCAGACAATCGACAGGTCCGTCTGGATCGCAATCGTTCCTACAGGAAGAAGGTCCTGAAGTGCTTGCAACACTAACAGCACTGCCCTCATCTCTAGGACATTGATATGCAAAGAGGTCTCCGTGTTCCACGTGCCTTGGATAGTCCTGCCCGCAGAGTGCCCCCCCACGAGAGGCGTCCGTGGTCACTGTGGCAAGGGGAGGGGCCATAGAGAAGAGGCGTCCCGTGTGGAGGTCTAGCCACCATACGAGAGCCCTCTTGCAAGCCCTGCTGAGGGGAATGGGATGACTCGGAGGGTAGTGACGAAAAGACCACTGGACTTGGAGGGTCAATTGCAAGACCCTCATGTTCAGACGTGCCATTGGCAAGAAGTTGATTGCCACTGCCATTGAGCCTAGAGCCCTCAGGACCAATTCCGCAGGAGGAGCTAAAGATAGAAGGATGGCCTGCACATGAAGCCTCGGGGTTAAGAAGGCTACAAGACTGTGATTAACCTGGCCCCGATAAAATCTATGACCCGAGTCGGGGTGAGAGAAGATTTGTCCATATTTATTGTGATCCCTAGCCAGGGAGCAATGCGAAGAAAATAGTTCCTGGCTGTGCAGAGTAGATGCCTTGTCGGAGCGGTCAGGAGCCAGTCCAGGTACAGAAAAACCTGAATTCCCTGGAGCCTCAGGTGGGCCGCTATCACTGCTAACACTTTGGTGAACACCCTGGGGGGCTGAGGTGAGACCAAAGGGGAGAGCCCTGAATTGGTAATGACTGGCTCCTAGCCGGAAGCGGAGAAACCTCCTGGATCGTCTGTCCATGAGAATGTGGTAGTACGCATCCTTGAGGTCTATAGAGCACATCCAATCATTCTCCCGTAAAAGGGGGAGAATGGATTGAAGAGTGACCATCCGGAACTTCTCTTTGGTTACTGACAGGTTCAAGAGGGAGAGATTGAGGATTGGCCTTAAGTCCCCCATCTTTTTTGGCACCAGAAAGAACCTGGAGTAATAATCCGATCCGAGCTGGTCTGGGGGGACGTGTTGGATGGCTCTTTTGTCTAGGAGCTGCTGAATTCCCACAGCTGCAGCCTCCCTCTGATCGGGTAGGACATCGGGGAGGTGCTTGGGGAAGAGAGGGGGGGGTAAGAGGAATCTGGTAACCTCTGGATATGATGCGAAGCACCCAGCGGTCTGCTGTGATGGACTCCCAAGCTGCCGGGTGCCTCCAGAAATGTCCCCTGACTGCCTCCAGAGTGGAGCAGTCGGGTAACCCCTCAGGGCTGCTGTGTGGGCTGGTCAGAGAAGGGTTCTCTGGACCCAAAGTTCTTCGGGCCCCATCTGCCTCTAGGGCGGCGTCCTCCCTGTCCTCCTCTGCTGCGGAAGGACTGGGGATCCGGAGCAGACTGGGACTGTTGCGACTTCCGGAAACACATCATCTTCTGTCCCTTTGGGTTCCTGGAGAAGGACCTCTGGGGAGCAGAGAAGCGGACTCCGGCAGACAACGTCTTCCCGTCCTTTTCGCTCTGGACCCAAGGAGTCTCAAACGGTCTTCCTAAATAGGGTAGGACCATCAAAAGGGGCATTTGCGAACGACGCCTTAAAGGGTTCTGCGAAATCACAATGCCGGAGCCAGGCCTGACGCCTCATGATGAGGCCTGCTCCGCTGGCTCTAGCGGCTCCCTCCGTGGCATGGGATAGCTGCATAGAGGTATTGGAAATGGACCTAAGAGTGGCCATATGGGTGGAGTACAGCTGTTTGTCCTCTGCCGACATGGACTCCGGGGGCAATGCAGCGTATTCCTTAGAGATCCCGCTGCAGTCGAATAACGTGTGCCATATAGTTCAGAGACCTAACCGAGAAGGACGCTGAACTAAACACCTGCTTCCCTAAGTAGTCCAGTGATCAGGACTCCTTGCCCGGGGGGAGGACAGAGGGGCTCTCTTGAGCTAGTTCCCCTCTTAGTGGCCGCCACCACCAACATGGCATCTACCAGGGGACCCTTGCTCCAATGGGGCCTATCTGCAGGGGGACTGAGGATCCTGTCGGGGCATTTCGGGACTGGCTCCACAGTGTCCGGCTCCTTCCACACCCTGGTGGTACAGGTCCACCAGGGGGTCTGCCAGAGTGGACACCCAAGAGGTAGAAGGGCCTGCTTCAAACGCCTCCAGGAACACGGACTCAGAGGTCGGCTTTGGGGTAGACCACCCACCTCTGATCCTGAGCATTTCCATGATGTCTCCAAAGGAGACCTCCTCGGGGGGTGACCTTGGGGAGCCTTCCCCTTCCTCCAAATCCGTGTCTTCAGTCAAGGACTCAGGGGAGTCCACGTACCTCCTCTTGCACTTCCGCTTGTGGTGGATCTCCTCTGGGGGCTGTCCGAGGAGGCCTCACCAGCAATATCCTCTTCCAAGAGAACGACCTGGGACATTGAAGCAGGCTGTCCCTGGGGCCGGGTGATGAAAGTCGGACCCAACAGAGGAGGAGTGCAGGGTGGAGCCATGGCAAGGACCGGGAGCCTGGAAGCAGTCGACAGAGACCTCTCCACCACGTCGAACGCTGAGGGAGAGACGCTCTCTCTGGGATCCGAGAGCAGACCCTCACTCGGATCCGACAGGCGGACCGGGGCCGGCACCGAAGTGATCGGATCAGACGGACCAGTATGCTCCAACCTGGACGGCGCCGAAGGCATACTGAAACTCTCTGATCCGAAGCTCAGCCCTCGGCTCAGAGAGCTTGGATCTAACAAAAATGGACCTGACAGGCTCGAGGGAAGCGCCGGCGCCAAAGTACCCGAGACTGTCAGCGCCGACCCACCCCCGGTTCTAAGGCTGCCCGGCTCCGAAAGCTCTGAACCTGGGAAGCGGGACGGAGAAGGAGCTATCGGGGCAAAGAAAGGGGTCGAGCTCCCCCCCGGAGGGGGGGGCAGGAGCACTCCCATCTGCAGTTGGGCCTGGAGGAACCTTTGCATCATCCGGTCCAAATCCGCATCAGAAAGGCTGCGAGTGGATCTCGAGGCCATCAAGGCGGGACGGGAGTGCCGCCTCGATGACCTCGAAGGAGATCGTGTCGTCTCCTCCTCGACCCGGTGAAAAACATGGAGACCGGATCCGAGAGGGAGGAGACCGGGAAGCACTGGAGGGAGGAGAACACTTAGCTGGGGGGGCCGTCGCGGAGGCCTCGGCCCTCCGCTTGTGGTGCTTCTCCCTCCTTTTGTCTTTCTTGGCCTCCCTCTCCTCCAGGCCTACAGTGGGAGGTTGAGTCCCGGCCGGGGGGAGAGAGGCAGGAGTGGCCACCGCCAAAGCCACGGTGGAAGCCATGGTGGGACCGAAGGTCGAAGCCGGGGGCAAGAGACCTGCCAGGATCAGCTTGGATCTCCGGTCCTTAAGTGCCCTGGGGTTGAACGCCGCACAAATGGAGTACCCAGAGGAAAGGTGTCCAACCCCAAGGCACAGAACACACCGAGTGTGGCCATCAGCCGGTGAAAGCTTATTGCCACACTCGTTGCATTTGGAGAAGATTGGTTTTGGGGCCTCAGACATTTTAAGCTAAGGAGGACACACTCATTAGGCTCCAACACATGCGCACAGACCCTGACGAACCAGTGAGGGAGAGGGAGGGAAAATTATAACTAAAGTAGAGTTAACACTAGGGTTTACAGACCAAAGGGATCTAAACACACCACACTCACACTAAAGGGATAGAAAAGAAATGAATTTTTTTGTTTTTCTCACAAACTAACGACCAAGCCTGGAGCTCGAAAACCCAGCTGCTGACAAGCGCGGCAAACTAGATCTGAGGTCAGTCAGGGTTGGCAGGGGTTTATGGGTAGGGGGAGGAGCTAGGAGCTCAGATCTAAGCTGTTGAAAAAGTACAGTTTTGTACCTACCATAAATGTAGATGTTCGAAGATCCACATTGCTGCAGTCATAACCTGTGGGTAGTCCGCTGTCCTCGGTCGGCCCGAATACCAAAGTATTAGGCTGGCGTCGGTCATGGTCGCTTAGATCTGACATCAGTACGCCTTGGTACTAAAGCGCATGACTGACGTCATATCCCCAGTCTTTCTTGCCCCAGATGTCAGAAGGCCCTAAAAAGAAAGGCCATAGCCAAAAAACAGAGAAACATCCAACCACCCATGTACAAACAATATTTACACCCCAAACTACAGTGGGGAAGGAGGGAGGGAAAATTGGACTGCAGCAATGTGGATCTTCGAACATCTACATTTATGGTAGGTACAAAACTGTACTATGTTCTTCATCTCACATTGCTGCAGTCATAACCTGTGGGTAGAATCCCAAAGCAAAGGTAAAGGGAGGATGGCAGAATTATAAAGCATTGGGAGCTGCTAACATGCCCTGTAAAACTGCAGTGGCAAACCCAGCTCTAGATTTGGAGTAAAGAGGGAGATGGTAATGTTTAGAAAAAGTATGCACTGAACTCCAAGTAGCTGCCTCCAAAATATCTTTAGTAGCTACACCCCTTAAAAAAGCAGTAGAAGTGGCAGTAGCCCTAGTGGAATGAGGTCTGATTCCAGCCGGAATCTCCTTACCAATGATGAGAATAACAAAAAGCAATACAATGGCCAATCCACTTAGAAATAGTTTGTTTAGAAACAGGTTTCCCCTGAGATCCCAAAGCAAAAGAAACAAACAACTGTTGAGACTGAACCCTTTAGTTCTGCTCAAATAATAACGCAACTGCCTGTGAATATCCAAAGAATGCAAAATTTTTTCCCCTTTATTTTGGGGATCAGCATAAAATGTAGGCAAATGAATAGATTGGTTTAAGGCCACATTTGAAACAACTTTAGGCATAAAAGTAGGGTTAGTACGTAGGGATACCCTATCCTTATGAAAAATCAGGAAGGGCTCAACTGCCATTAGAGCCTGTAATTCAGATACCCTTCTAGCAGACGTAATGGCCAACAAAAAAGCAGTCTTCCAAGACAAAAACTTCAACTCAGATGTAGCTGCAGGTTCAAAAGGAGGTAAAGTGAGTTTTTCCAACACAAAATTGAGATCCCAGGAAGGAGTAGGAGCTCTACGTGGGGGTCTTATGTTCTTTGCCCCTCTAAGAAATTGCTTAAACAAAGGATGAGAGAATAATGGTGGGTCACAATCATAGTGAGCAGAAATGCTGCAGCATGAACTTTTACAGAGGAGAAAGACAAACCTTTGTCCAGTAATTCTGTAAGGTACTGAAGAGAAACACCTCAAATTAGGTACTGAAACCTCTTAGCTTGGTGCCAAAGAAAAAATCTCCTCCATTTATCAACATAAACTTTCCTTGTACTAGGCCGTCTGGCCTCCAAAATAACATCCAAAACTTGTTGAGGAAGCTGCGACCCTCCAGGGTCTAGAACAGAATATGCCAGGCTGTCAGATGCAGAGACTGTATCCTGACATTGAGGAAATGATTGCCTGCCTGGGACAAAAGGTGTGGAATTGATGGCAAAGGCCAAGGAGGCTCCCGTACTAAACTCCTCAGCAGAGGGTACCAGTGCTGACGTGGCCAATCTGGAGCTATTAGAATCATGGAGGGCTTGTCCTGTCTGACCTTCAAGAGCACCTTGGGAAGGAGAGGCAGAGGAGGAAAAGCATAGACGTGAAGATTGCTCCAACTGAATGATAGAGCATCCACTTTCCAAGCCTTTGGATGAAACAGCTTTGTGCAAAACTTTGGCAGCTGGAAATTTAGTGGAGAAGCGAACAGATCTATGTCTGGAGTCCCCCAAAGCACTGTCAACTGTCGAAATACATGAGGATCCAATTTCCATTCGTGGGGATCCACCATCTGTCTGCTCAAAACATCCACTAAGGAGTTCTGTGCTCCTGGCAGAAACCTTGCCTGAAGAGTGAGGTGCAAACTGAGAGCAGTCTCCCACAAAATCATAGCTTGCCTGCAAAGAGGGTACGAATGGGTTCCTCCTTGCTTGTTGATGTACCACATGACAGTTGTGTTGTCTGTTTAAATCAACACATGTCCTGGTTGAAGTAGATCCTTGAAAGCCATCAATGCAAATTGGACTGCTAACATCTCCTTCATGTTGATATGCAAATGTTGAAGTCTGGCAGGCCACGTGTCTTGCACCCATTTTCCATTGAGGTGTGCTCCCCAAGCCTTGTCTGAGGCATCTGTCGTTAAGATCTGACTCGCCTCTGGTCGGGCCACAGAGAGTCCCTTGTTTAGGTGACATTCCTGAGCCCACCACAAAAATTCCTTTTGAATGCAAGGTATTATCTGAATGACAGTGTCCAAATCGTGGCAGTGTTGAATCCATACACTTTTGAGATACCATTGTAGCTTCCTCATATGCAGTTTGGCATTGGGAAGCACGAGAATGCAAGATGCCATGAACCCCAAGGCTTGAAGGACTGTCCTTGCAGTCAGCCTGGACAGGAGAGACAATTGTTGGAAGTAAAGGGTAAGATTTCTTTGCTTGTCCGGGGTCAAAAACGCCATCTGAGAGGCTGTATTCAGTCTCACACCCAGAAAGCACATGTCCTGAGAGGGTACTAGACTGGACTTTATTTCATTCACAGAATACCCTAGGCACCTTAACACTGCCATAACATACTGAAGATGGTGAAGTAGCTTGTCTTTGTCTTGAGCAAGAATCAGGCAATCATCCAAATAAGGATAAATTTGTATTCCTCTTAACCTTAAGAAGGCTATCACTGGAGCCAGAACTTTTGTGAACACCCTGGGCGCAGTAGATAAGCCAAAGGGCAATGCAGAGAACTGATAATGTAAAGTCCCAGCCCGAAAACGCAGGAATCTCCTGCAGCTGGGCCTGATAGGAATATGAAGATACGCCTCCTTGAGATCCAGAGTTACCATCCAGTGATCTTTGCCTAGCAGAGGCAGAAGTTGTTGCAAAGTCAACATTTTGAATTTTGGAATGTCCAGGTATGTGTTGAGAATAGACAAATCCAGAATTGGCCTCCAAGTGTTTCCTTTCTTTGGTACAAGAAACAGGCGAGAATAAAATCCTAGGCCCACCTCTGACGGAGGGACCTGCTGGATAGCCCCCATTTGTAGAAGTAAAGAAATCTGTTTGTGAGCCTCCACCTTTTGCTGAGGAGGAACGTCTGGCATGCCTTTGAAAGGGGGCAATGTGTGGAAATAAAACTTGTAGCCTCGGTTTATAATGTCCACCACCCATTTGTCCTGGGTGACTAAAAGCCAATTTTGACTGAAAAGTGCCAACTTTCCTCCCAGAGGAGCTGCCAGACAGGAAGGATCAGGCAGCTGAAGATGCAGGTCATTGGGTCTGTTTACGAAAGGACTGGCCCCTGCCCTCACCTGTAGACTGTGCAGGGGAACTCCACGTCCTAGGCCTAAAAGAACCCTGTGCATGAGCTCTGCCCCTCCCACGTCTAGATATACCCCTAGACTGTAAATCCGAAGAAGGGTAAGCCCATCCCTTAGTAGGCCAATTCCTGCTAAACTTAGGGGGCTGCACCTGCAAAAAATCCTTAACAGTCTGCATAGACTTAGCTTTGTCCTCCATTTTCTTCAAGACCGACTCCACAGGAGAACCAAACAAAACTTCAGACTGAAGGGGAGCATCCAAAATTCGAGCTTTAACATGCTCTGACAAGTTCTGATCCTTAAGCCAGGCGTGCCTACGAATAACTGATCCAGTGGCAGCCACCCTGGAAGAAGCCTGTAAAGCATCAAAACCACACTGCAAAGAATGCTTACCCACCTGATCAGAGGCATGAACCAAATCCTGTAATTCTTTACACTCTATGCCCTCTGCTAAAGCATCTACCTTAGATTTCAATTGACTAAGGAGAAAATTCTGGTACTTCAGCATATGAAACTGGCAATTCAAAGCCCTCATTGCAAGAGTGGAAGAGGTATACACTTTCTTACCCCACCTATCCAAAGCTCTAGAGTCTTTATCCATAGGAACTGGATTCTTTACAACAGAAGCCCTGACACCCTTAGGTCCCTGGCTAATAGTTTCTGGGTCAGCCCTAGGGCTCTTATACAAATATTTATGAGCCTCTGGCACTCTGTAATACCTGACTGGCTTAACCGGGGCAGGAGGCAAAGAATCTGGATTAAGGGAAGCCTCAGAGAAAACATCCTGAACAACATCCAAAACATGAGGTATAGCCAAGGGTCTATGTTGTGGTAAAAATAAGAATTCCCTAAGCCTCTTTCGGGAATCTGAGAAATCCTGACCCTCCCATTTAAAATGTTCCCTCATAGAATGCAGGGTTTCTGAAAAAGAAAAATCCTCTGGAGGGGAAGCAGAAGGACTAGAATCCTCTGCATCTGAATCAGAATAAGGGGGAAAATCCTGAATGTCTTCAGCCGAAGACTCTGAGTAATCTGAAGAATGTTCCAATCCTTCCACCTCTGGCTCCACCCTAGGCCTCTTATCTGGAGGGGGCATAGAACCTCTGATCAAGGAAATCAAATCTTCTGCCATTTTAAGCATGTGTTTTTTAGGTACAGAACCTGCAGAACTAGGACTGACGCCAGAGGAAGACAAACCAGGCCTGGCCTTGGAAGGTACCTTAGAGACAGATGGAGAAGGCCTAACCACCTTATGTAAAGAAGGGATTACAGCAACCTGAGAGGCCACATCTTGCAAAATTAAAGGTTCCCCCTGAGACTCAACTGAAACCTCGGCTGGATCCACAGATTTCACCGTGGTTTCTAAAGAACCGGCATCCGGCACGGACGACTCATCCTGCCTGGACTTTAACGATTTCTCCTTACGCTTCTTAGCGGTAGCGGGCGTCGGAGGATCCGACGGCATATTGTAATTACACCGCTTACCGAAGACAAGCCTAGCACAATCTAACCTACGTTTAATGGTGCGCTTATTAAATTTAGCACAAAAGCGACACCCGACTACGTCGTGCTCAGGCCCCAAGCAAGGAATACAGAGAGAGTGGTAATCCCTATGAGGTATCTGTTTCCCACAAGAAATACAATTATTCACTTTTTCTGACATCCGGATTTAACTGAGGCAAGAAAAGACAAAAATATTCCCCAACGGGGTACTTAGCCCAACTTGGTTTTCGGTCTGAAACTCAGAATACGAAAATTTCAGGACGCCGAATGGCACTTGCAAACGCTGCTTCTGCTTCGGACCATGCGGCAAGAAAGACTGGGGATATGACGTCGGTCATGCGCTTTAGTACCAAGGCGTACTGACGTCAGATCTAAGCGACCATGACCGACGCCAGCCTAATACTTTGGTATTCGGGCCGACCGAGGACAGCGGACTACCCACAGGTTATGACTGCAGCAATGTGAGATGAAGAACATCTGCCGGGTCGGATCCTATACCCATAGGTTGCTACACAAATGAAGTTAGCTACTTCAGATGGATAATTATAATAGTATCAAGGAGTACAGACACACAACAGGGTAAGGAGTTTGAAGGGAGAATTTAAGAAAATGAAAAAAAAATCACTTATCTGGCTTGAGAGGAATGGCACCACATCTAACTCGCAAAGTGGCAAATGAGATCTGAGGTAATTAGGATGTGTGCATTGTGGGTCAGAGATGAACTTGAGATGTTCCCACGAGCTACTGTACTGGCAAGTCTTGTTCACAGGATTGGAACTGAACCCACCCATTGAGGATAGAATGAAAACTGATAACATCAGGTTGAACAATTACACACAACAGAGTTCCAAAGAGCCCATTCAGCACAGACCAACTTTGACTATATTCTACCCCACCCTCCACACCAAACCTCTCACAGGATGACTCCTTTCTAAATCACTGGAAAGCCATCACGAAGTACCAATTACCTTAGCATTATAGACAGGGGGTACCACATCCAGTTCAGAGAAATCTTGCCATTCTTGGGCATTCTAAAACCAAAAGAACAGGAAATTCTCTTGCCATCTAGTCTCTGGGAACTACTTCACAAATGACCCATTCAGCCTGTTCCTCCAGGAGCTTTCTAGTTCCAAGAAAGGAGGGTACTTGGACCTTGCAACACTAAACCAGTTTCTCAATATCCTAAAGTTGAAAATGCTTACTTTACAAAATTACTCCCACTGATCTTCCATGATGCCTTCATGGTCACTCTAGACCAGGGGGTGTCCAACCTTTTGGCTTACTGGGGCTGCATTGAGTGAACACAAATTGTCTTGGGGCCGCATATAAAATATAACCTATAGTTAACTCTCTTGCTGCCACGGGAGACCAAAGTTGATGATCTGGCTGTACTGTAGGTGTATCCGAACATGAATAAATCCCTAATATTTGCCTTAAAATTTTAACTCTCGTAATTCTCTAATCTAACAGTTCACTCTAACATCTTAGTCAATATATATTTTTTTTACAAATAAACAGATTCACTACAGCACTAGCATTTCTCACTGGGAAAACCACTCCAGCAGTCCAGTTACATAAAATGTCAACATTAGCAGTCCTGCAATACTGTAATACACAAAAATAAGCCAACAAATTTGAAGTAAAGTAAAGAATTCACATTACTGACATAATAAAACAATTCTGAATAAGCTACACAAGAGGGTCTCACCCAAACAAATAACTGGTGCCAGAAACATTGTCTGAAGCTAAATGCCAAAAAATGCATCATCCCCTTTGAGGAAAGTGATGTTCCCACAAATTATCACATTAATAAATGTTGTAAGCATGCAATCAGTCATGAGGTGCTTGGGCACCCTGGTTGATAGAAACTTGACTTTTGACCACCATGTTGTCTCCATTGTATGGAAAGCTTTACCACTTCATTAGTAAGGGTATCTCATCCAGGGACAAGGAGGTCATAATATCCCTGTATTCTTCCTTTACAATAGCCATTATTGAGTGCAATGCCCCTTTTGGCATGTGCCTCAGCAAAACACCCTGCCAAAAGAAAGACTACAACCATTTCTGACAAAAAAAATCAAAAGACTAAGTTCAATTAGTTATCCAAACAAACTAAAAAGCTTCTTGCTTTCCTCTGTCTCTTACTGGCTCCTATAAATTCCCATCACTGGCTTGCTTTCCAGGCTAGGAAAGATCCTGCCTTAAGAGACAGGATTCCTCTACCTCAGAAATACTGGTTATATTTAAAATGCTCACTACAAAGACCACAGCCTTCACTGCAACATAAACAAGCCACTCTGTTTGGACAGGTTCTTGATACAAAAACTTCAACTTCTGTAAAAAGCTCCTCTCATCAAACAATGTAGTTCAGCAACACGACAACTGGATGGATAGCCATAAATGTACTCCTTGAGTAAGTAGCATAGCCTTCATCAAACCGGATGGAAAATCCACATACTAACCTTTCCTAGTTGGATGGCTAAGATCACACATACACTACTTGTAAAATAGGCATTCTCAGTAATCACATGACACACTCACTGAATGAAATTGTCTGGAAGTCAAAATATCTGAAAAAGAACTCATAATAGAGATGGATTCATCCATGCAATTTCCCACCAACCAAAAGGACCATCAATAAATCAACAAACAACTGCTCAGCAAACAGTAAATCAATAAGAAATCCATAAACTCTCTAAGATCATACTGGAGTAAACATATAACTTCCCTCCAATCTTACTCCATTTGACATTCAGACATTTTAATTTGTGCAGAAGTTATTCCTAGACTGACACTTTACAGAGTTGTAATGCTGACCTTTGCTTTTCAAAAAAAAATAATAAATTCCCAGACTATGTCAATAGCTCAAAGTGCAGACAGGATTATTTTTGGAAAACACAAAACTGTTAAACTAATTACACACCTGGAAACACAGAAAAGTTGTGATAAGTAAACCACAGACTGCTGCAAGAAATCAGTCACATTAGGACTCCATGCTTACGTCCAAACCAATGAGGCATGCCCGTCAATTCCAAAAGAATTAAAGCATAAAGTTATTTGCAAGGTTACATGGCAGTTTATATTGGAAATGAGCAGAAATATTAAAACGGCTCTGTTTCTCATAATTATGTTGACAAGTCTTCCAAGCTAAATACAACCTTCTGATTTAATATGAAACCATACCTCTCAACCTTAGCAAGAAATCTGTACAGAGAGAAAAATAAGTGGGACACAGGCCCAAAAATAGTTATGCATCACAGACACCGCTGAAACAATTGTAGCTGCATTATACATCACTTATGTTTCTTTCCCATCATTGTCCGTTAAGCATTATATGGCTCATTTAATTCTGCCTTCTTTTGCAACAAAGACAACCATGCTTTGAAATGACAAATGCATTAAAAATAATAAATAAAACTGATTGCTTCCACGTCCTGCAACTTCCTACCTGCAAACAACCACAGAGCTTTTACTGAAACTAGGGCTGCTTATTTCCCCCAGAATGACCGCTCTCCCTAATTAAGTCTAATGGTATACAATCTACCAGGATCTGGACTACCTGAAATAAATTTAAATTATGGCCTGTAAATTGCAAGTGCACTTTGTTTAATTAAGCTATATTTCTAAGTCCACTTATTATATTTTTTCAGTAACATCCCAATATCCATTTCCAGGTCCCTTTACAAGACATTGGCAATGGTAGACTTGGCATCCTTCAGAACCACACAGGCCCACACTCATACTACTAGCATTGTCCATTAAATGTAAATATCCATCCACTGTAAATGGCAAGAAGGTATGTCTTAAAAAATCTACTTTTGGCATGCCTAGTACCCAAGTATCAGGTTTTGAAAGAGAAACATATTCTCCACAGTACCGTAAGTCTCTGTCTTTAATAATCAGCTGTTGTTGCAGCACTCCCAACACATGAGCATACACACTAAAACCCCCAACATTTAAAAAATGACATTGTGCCCACCTAATTTCCCAGTATTGATGATCCACCAAAGCTATGCTTACTGTTGTCCAATCTACCACTGCTTAGAACCCACAAATGACAAAACAGTACTGAGTGCTTTTTTGTTTGTCAGAAAAAACAATGCAACTTTATATGCTACATTCCTAAATAGTCAATCCACTACTGACCCATTAACCCTAGGCTGCTGTCTTCTTACTCCCTGGAACTGCATTACCTTGTATGACTATGGCAAAAATCCAGACATTCTTCAAAAATCCATGAAGTTAAGAGGTATGATTTCATATTCAATACAACACTCTCCCTGTCAGGAAAGTCGCAATTTAATGAAAGTGTACTTTTAATGTATGATATGTTTGTGAGCTAAATCAAAAAATAAAGCACAATGTTGCGGGTCCATGGATGATTATTATAAAAAACACATCCACAAACGTAGTTAAAATTCACAACTGTTAACATCCACAATGGTTAAAACACATCCACAAACGTAGTTAAAATCCACAATGGTGTTAAGCGCTTTCATCAAGTAGTTTGACTTCCTCAGAACACAATGACTAGTAAAATCCAAGTTTAAATACATGAATTCTAATTAATCAGAAATTCAAAATGCCCAGTTATGTTGAATGAAAATTCCCTCCTTATGAATATATAAATGCATGGTTATTTAAAAAGAAAGTATAAGACTCATCATAACCTACTTACCAAAAAAAAAAACAAGAACAAGAAAATACACACATAACATCTCATTTCAATAGAAAAACTTATAATAAAAATGTATACTACAATACACTAATATATTAGTGCACTGAGCCTGCCTTTTCTTTTAAGATAGGCATAATAGAGATATGCTCATTAAGCCCTGGGGGGTAATCAGCAGCCATAGTAATTCCTTTTTATACAACACATTTTGCCAATCCCCCCCCTCTGGCTTCAATAGTGACAAATTCTAGTATAGCTAACTTGTTTGTGTTCAGTAGGTAGACTGATCATCATTAGCCTCTTGGTGCATGTGTCTCTCTCTGTCATGCACACACACACTTCTACTTTTCACCCACACAAACATTCTGCTTTCATACATGCACTCACTCCGTACTTGCCTATTAACACAGGTAAGTGCTGCCCTTTCAAAGGCAACAGCGGCAAATCCATACACGAGTCCCTCTTTAGCCAGAACACACACGCACTGATTTTTCAGCGCAAAATAATGGAGTAAACATACTGACCCTTCTTTGGAGAAAAAAAAATCAAAACTAGAAGGGTGCTTTGGCTCATGCACACACCGATGTTAGAGTTACAGGTCACAGGAGCGAAAAACACACAGAAAAAAAAAGTGATGTTCATCGTGTTACACTGCTGCAGTCATTACACTTGGGTTATCCTGCCGTCAGGCAGTCCCCGCAGTCGACCCTGTCAGGTGGTCCCGCAGTCAATCCTGCTGTCAGGCGGTCCCGCAGTCGGCCTGAGTTCCAAAGTCTTGGCCCGGCGTCGGTTGCTGTCGCTTCTTCCCTGACGTCAGTGCGCCAGGGGTATATAAGATGCACCCGATGCCATTTTCTTCAGTCTTTCTTGCCGCACGGTGCCCGAAGCAGAAGCAGTTCGCAAGTGCCGGTCAGCCGACTCCTGAGATTTTCGAAGTCGAATTTCAGATCCAAAGTCTTCAATAAAGCTAAGTACCCCATTGAGGAAACTTTTTTCTTGCTTCAGACCGATGTCAGAAAAAGTTAATTGTATTTCTTGTGGGAAGCAAATACCTCATAAGGACTTCCACTCTTACTGTATTCCATGCCTAGGGCCCTGATCACGACGTCACTAGTTGTCGGTTTTGTGTTAGATTTAACAAACGCACTATAAAAAGACATTTTGATTTGCACTACTGTGGCCAAAGGTTCAATTATATGATGCCGTTGGATCAGCTGATGACCTCAATACCGAAAAAATGCAAAGAGAAGGATAAAGACAGGCATCCGAGGTCCAAAACAGACTAAACCTCTTCTAGGCCAGTCGCTGGTTCTCAGTGAGGCGCTTTCGTAGCCCCTGACACCCGCTACCGACTCCCACGTGAAGACATCTACGCCTCTGGAAACTCAAGGTATTGGGCCTACGGAAACTAATCCTTCAGATGGGTCCAGAGCCGCTGAGCAGGCATCGGCTTCTGACGGTGTTTTCAGACCTTCACAACTTGCCATTAAGACAACAGCTAAGACAAAGGTACCATTAAAGACAAAGAAACAAGTACAGCATTCTTCTGGACAGTCCTCCATGCCTAAGAAACAGATGCTCAAAATGGCCAAAGACCTCATTACTCTAATCAGGGGTTCCCATCCCCCTCTTGAGAAAAGGCCTAGGCAGGATACAGACTATGACTCCTCTGATCAGGTTTCCATTTCCTCTGATTCCTCTTCAGACCAGGGATACTCTTTACCCCCCTATGAGGACTCTGATGCTGAAGAATCTATCCCTTCAGCCTCATCCTGAGGATTATTCTTTTGGAGAAACTTTACATACCATGAGGGAGCATTTCCATTGGGAAAGTCAGGATTACTCAGAATCCAAGAAAAGGCTCAGGGATTTCCTCTTATTGCCTCAGCACAGGCCCCTGGCTATTCTGCCTGTGGTAGATATTGTGGATGATGTGTTCTCTGAATCCAGTTTATCTCCTGACTCTTTGCCCCCTGCTTCAGCCAAGCCAGATAGGTATTACAGAGTCCCTGACTCTCACAAGTTTCTTTACAAAAACCCTTCTGCTGATCCAGAAACTATTTCCCAGGGTCCAAAAGGGGTTAAGGCTTCCATTGCAAAAAATCCAGTACCCTCTGACAGAGATTCCAGAGCTTTGGATAGATGGGTAAGAAAGTATACACTTCTGCAATTTTAGCATTAAGAGCTTTAAATTGCCAGTTTCACATGCTTAAGTACCAACAATATTTAATGGCTCAGTTAAAATCAGAAGCTTCTGAGTGTAAGGAAATGCAGGATTTATTGCATGCAGTTGAACAGGTGGGAAAACATACTCTGCAATGTGGTTTTGATTCTTTAGAGGCCTCTTGTAGAGCCGCAGTTACAGGTTCTGTGATTCGAAGACATGCTTGGTTAAAAGAACAAAGTTTACCTGATCATGTTAAGGCAAAATTATTGGATGCTCCTTTACAGCATGATACTTTGTTTGGTGTTAAGGCAGAAGAGGTGTTAAAGAAAATGGAGGATAAAGCTAAATCTATGCAAACAGTCAAGGATTTCTTACAGGTACAGCCACCTCAGTTTAGCAGAAATTGGCCAACAAAGAATTGGTCCTTTCCAGTGTCAGGGCACAGATACAGACGCCCAAGGGGCAGATCTCAACCCCAAGTCTCAGACAGCGACAGTGAGGCACCTCAACCTCAAAAGGTGGTGAGGACAAGTCTCAACCTTACAGGAAACCGTCACAATGACTTCCCCCTTTGTACACCAAGCATGTCCCTTTTGGAAGCCCCCTTAGGGGGGAAAACTAGCACTTTTTTTTCAAAACTGGCAAACAATCTCCCAAGACAAATGGGTCCTGAATATTGTGTCTCAATGTTATAGATTCCACTTTCATACCTTACCAAGGCTAAAAGGAATACCAGACCTGCCACAAAATCAATGGGCAGAGGCACAAAAACAAATTGCAGCCCTCATGGACATGAGAGCTATTCAAAAAGTACCACAACAGGGACAAGGATTTTACTCAAGACTCTTCCTGGTCCCCAGAAAGGACAAGGCCTGGAGGCCCATACTAGACCTTTCAATTCTGAATACTTACCTGGATATTCCAAAATTCAAAATGTTGACATTACAGCAGCTTCTACCCATGCTGGGCAAGAAGGCTTGGCTTGTTACTCTTGACCTCAGAGGCATACCTGCATGTCCCTATCAGACAAAATTGCAGAAGATACCTCAGATTCAAAGCTGGTACAATGCACTACCAATTCTTTGCACTGCCCTTTGGCTTATCTACTGTGCCCAGGGTCTTCACAAAGTGCCTGGCACCAGTAATTGCATTTTGCAGACAAAAAGGAATTAAAATATATCCATACCTGGACGACTGCCTCATTCAAGCAGAGACAAAGGACATTCTACAGCATCTGGCGTTTGTAAAAAGGTTGCTAATTTCTCTAGGGTACACAGTAAACGAAAAGAAGTCAAAACTAGTGCCCTCGCAACATATTACATTCCTGGGTGCCAGCTTAAATACAACGGCCCAGATGGCTTACCTCACGCTAGACAAACAAGTTCACCTAACTCAATATTTTCAATTACTGGCAAGAAAGTCCCATCTCCCTGCAAGAAAAATTCTGCAGGCCCTGGGATTCATGGCATCATGCATACTACTAATACCATATGCCAGACTGCATATGAGGAAATTACAATGGTACCTGAAAAGTGTTTGGACTCAACACTCTCACAGTTTAGAAGCAGGTAATACCAATGATTCCCTGCCTACAACATGAGTTTTGATGGTGGGCACAGGCATGTCACCTAAACAAGGGTCAGCCTTTTACCCAACCCACAGCCAGGCAAACTCTAACAGATGCTTCGGATTATGCCTGGGGAGCACACATGGCAGGAAAATGCATTCAGGGCAAGTGGACCACAGACCAGATGCATCTTCACATCAATCAAAGAGAGATGTTGGCTGTTCAAAATGCCCTAACAGCTTTCAAGGACCTTCTACATCCTTGACAATTATTACTAAAGACAGACAACACCACAGTAAGGTGATACATAAGCAAGGGGACACTCATTCTTATCCCCTATGCAGGCAAGCCATGACCTTGTGGGAACACAGCTCTAACGTATCAAGTTCACCTGCAAGTACAATTCCTGCCAGGAAAGAAAAATACTCTGGCAGACTATCTAAGCAGAAATATCATAGACCCTCACAAATGGAAATTGAATCCACAAATCTTCAGCATGGTAACGCAAAAATGGGGATGCCCAGACATACATCTTTTTGCCTCCCCACTGAATTGCCAACTACAAAAATTCTGCACAAGGACTTATCACAAACAAGCATGGAAAGTGGATGCTGCTCTGTTCAGCTGGAAAAACCTAAAAGTTTATGCCTTCCCGCCACTACCTCTCCTTTCAAATGTACTCCTAAAAGCCAGACAAGAAAAAACACAGATGATCCTGATTGCTCCAGACTGGCCACGCCAGCACTGGTACCCTATCTTAAGGGACTTGGCTCAAGGCCCACCATGGATTTTGCCTCAAATTCCACACCTTCTGACTCAACAAAACAAATCAGATCCTGCACAGGCAGCTCAAACCCCTAAACCTGGCTGCATGGCAAATACATTAGTCAAACAGGCAACACCTCTCTCTAAAGCTGTTATGGATGTCATTTTGGAGGCCAGAAGTCCTAGCACCAGGAAAGCTTACTCAGAAAAATGGAAAAGATTCTGTGCCTGGAACCAGGCTCAAAACCTTGACCCTCTTGTTCCAAACATTCCTCAGATTTTACAATACTTAACTGAGATGCTGGACAGAGGCCTATCCTTCTCATCAATTAAGATCCACGCCTCTGCTATTTCAGCACATTACAACACAGATCCTCCTTTATTCTCTCATCCCTTGTTAAAGTAGTACCTCAGAGAGGCTAAAAACATAAGACTGCCCCGGAGAGCACCAACTTGGGACCTCAACTTCGTTTTGGAAAAACTGACACTACCATCTTTTGAGCCAGCCAATACAGCCGATCTAAAATTTTTATTATGGAAAACAGCTCTGCTCCTGGCAGTAACTTCAGCACGAAGAGTTTTAGAGCTACAGGCACTGGCAGTGGAATCTTTTATAACTTTTCATCAGGACAGGGTATCTTTAAGGACAAACCCTACCTTTATGCCAAAGGTGGTATCTAATGTGGCTCTTAACCAAACCAATCCATTTGCCAACTTTTTATCCAAACCCCCAGAATAAAGGGGAGAAACTTCTGCATTCTTTGGACATGCACAGGCAGCTACTCTTCTACTTGGACAAAACAAAGGCATTCAGGAAAACTGAGCAACTGTTTGTAGCATATGCTGCAGGATCACAGGGCAAGGCTATCTCAAAGCAGACTATATCCAAATGGATAGGACACTGTATTCGATACTGTTACACACAGCATGGGAAATCAGTCCCAAATAACAGGCCACATTCCACCAGGGCAACAGCCACTTCAGCAGCCTTTCTCAGAGGAGTACCTACCAAGGAAATGTTGGAGGCTGCAACTTGGAGTTCAGTGCACACCTTTACCAAGCATTACCACCTGCCTCTTTACTCTAAATCCAGAGCAGGCTTTGCCACTGCAGTTCTTCAGAGCCTCATAGCCAAGCCTAACTCTTTATAGACCAGCCACCCAACCTCAGCTTTGGGATTCTACCAAGTGTAATGACTGCAGCAGTGTAACACGATGAACATAGTACAGTTTTGTACCTACCATAAATGTAGATGTTTGAGTGTTCACACTGCTGCAGTCCAGGTTACTCTCCCTCCATCCCCTCTGAACTAGCTGGACTTATCTATACCTTTCTATCCTATACAACCTTTGGGGTGTATTTGCTGGTAACTGAAGCTATTGTTTTTATTTTACATGTATATTTTTGATTAGCAATATGTATTGCCTTCCTACTTGGTGGCACCTGACATCTGGGGCAAGAAAAACTGAAGAAAATGGCATTGGGTGCATATTACATACCCCTGGCGCACTGACGTCAGGGAAGAAGCGACAGCAACCGACGCTGGACCAAGACTTTGGAACTCGGGCTGACTGCGGGGACCGCCTGATGGCAGGATAACCCAAGTGTAATGACTGCAGCAGTGTGAACACTCGAACATCTACATTTATGGTAGGTACAAAACTGTACTTTTTGGGGCATGCGTGCATTGATGTTGCAGTTAGAGGTCGAGGGCCGCATGGAAGAACTCTGAGGGGCTGCTTGTGGCCCACAGGTTGGACACATCTGCTCTAGACCTAAAAGGCTCTTAACTTCATATCCCCATAGCAAACAACCACTGAAAATACCCAAGGTTTATAGCAACAAGCTCTTACCTCCAGTTCTGTGCTTTACAATTCCGGCTGTGTACTGCTCCCAGAGATCTCACACAATGCTTACCACCTCTGATAGCACACTGCAGAACTTAAGGAGTTCATATTTGCCCCCTACTTAAGACTCTCATTCAGGAAAAATCCACAGCTGCCTTAGACTTCACCACAGACTGCTTTCAGAAGATGGGTCTTACTTTAAATCTTCAGAAGTCACAAACTTTTTCTCAAACAAGGATCCTCTTTTTGAGAGCACTCAGATTCAGCCCAACAGAAAGCCTGCCTTCACTAGGACAAGATATCTTTCCAACAACCTATCTGACCAGCCTGTTTACAAAACATCTCAGCAAGGGAATCTTGGGGATCCTAGGTTACATGGCAGCTTGTTTTCTCATGATCCCATTTGTAAAGTTACACATGAGAACTTCAATAGCTCCTTAAAAAAGCTTGCAAACAAAATTCTCAACCCCTGGATAACTTACTGCTTCTCCAAGCCTGAAGAAGGCACGGCTATGATAAAGGGGCAAATTTCTCTCTAACAGAAGCAGAGAAGATCATAATCACTTGACATCTTAGACATAGCTTGTGGGGGGGCACAGGTTCCATGAAAGTGCAGGGCAACTGGACACCACTACATATAAATCAGGAGCTACTAGCAGCTTACCTGGCTATAAAGGCTTTTTGGCAGAATTACTGCTTGGCTATCTTGTAGATGTTATCAGACAATACCACAGTGGGGTACCCTGTCCTACTCTATGTGCAGCCTTGTGAGGAAGATTTAGATGCTAGCTCAGCCAGGGCTAACTCTCACAATATCTTATATTCCAGGTCAGAACAATACCCTGGCAGATTGAATCTTCTAGACCCTGAAGGAATGGGTGCTGGAGAGGTATTCCTGGACCTAACCCTACAGTTGGGGGCAGGAGTCCCTTGACATACTTGTTCTTTCACCAGACCAGACAATTATAGAAGTTCTGCTCCAGAACTCAGACAAACTTCAGAAGCTTTCTTTCATATGGAAAAACTTGTTCTTGTATGCATTCCCACACTTGCCTCTAATTCCCAGGGGATCTAGTCAGGATGGACAGACTCAGCATAATCTTAGTGGCCCCCTTCTGCCCAAGGCAATACTGGTTCTTTCTCCTGACGAGCAGAGATTGCATCCTACCAAGAGAATTAGATGATCTCACTCAAGCTGAAGGATTTGTATTCCATCCTCACTCAGAAGCATTTAAGTTAACAGATGGAGAATTAGGTTTTGACACCAAGGAATGTCTTATTCCACAGATGTGCTTTCAATTCTAAAGGAGGCAAGGAAACCCAATACCAGGAAATCACATCTGACAAAATGGAAGAGATTTTCCATCGGCTATCACAGCAAAAACACCCAATGCTCAGGCAAACATCAACTCAGTCATGGAGCATATTTCAGGCCAGTATCATACTGCAGTAGTAAAGTTCCTGTCTAACATTTGCCATATCAGTTTGCTTGCACCGGTCTTCTCTCACGCCTTACATGAAACTTTTCCTAAAATTGGTAAATTTGAGACTATTCAGAAAGAACCCTATTCCTGCATGAGATCTAAACTATGTGCTAAAGAAACTCTGCTTGCCCTTTGAACCCACTCCCACATAAACATGCCAACATCTACAACCACTTTCTTATAGCTGTCATATCAGCAAGGGGGGTCTCAGCTACAAGCCCTCATGGGTAAAGAGCCATCTGCTGCCTTTTACAGAGATAGGATAATCCTTAGAACAAACCCATCTTTTATGCTTAAGGTGGTATCAGAAGTCATACTAAACCAGGCATATCCACCTTCCAGTCTTCCCAAATCCAAAGAACAGGGCTTCTCTGGATGTGCATAGGTAAATAGAGTGTTGTCTAGACTGGACAAAACCACCTAAGAAAGAGCACAGCAATTACTGGTGGCTTTTGCACACACAACTCTCTCAAAACAAACCATTTCCAGACAGCCAATTGCATTAACTTCTGTCACTTTCACCATGATAAAATTCCATGTGAGCACATTAAAGACCACTCCATGTGGCATGGGGGCACCTTTTCTCCAAATCCCTACCCAGGTCATCCTAGAAGCAGCCTCATGGAACTCTGTGTACACCTTTACAAAACACTATAACCTAGACAATGTCTCCAGCGCTAGAGCAGGTTTTGCTGCTACCAGCCTGCAAAAGTGTTTCCTAGGGCCATACAGATGACCTACCACCCCCGTTGGCTTTGGGAGTCCTCCAACACTAACTACCAAGAACACAGTACAATTGTGTCCCACTTACAACTGCAGCAGATCAGTATATATGCCCACCCTCCAATGCCTCTGTCAACTGCTAGTCTACCCATTGCTGGGTGCAAGGGTTTAGAGGATTATCTGTAGAAAATTATCTGTCACCTATGATTTTTTTTCCTCCTCACTCAAATTCAGTTAGTTGGGAAGGTTGTGCTGTCCTCAGGCAGTAGGCTGCTTGTTCACCACTTAGAAAGACCTAAAGCTGGTGTTGACCGATGGCCTTGTATAGTGATGTCGGTCTTTGGATATCTCTCAGCTAGGATGTTCATAGTCCTCTCCAAGGCAGAAGACCCAATAATCAGTACTTGCAACACTGCTCTACCTGTACATCTACAATTGTAAGTGGGACACAAAGTACAGTTTTGTACCTACCATAAATGTAGATGTCCGATAGGTATGCATCTGCAGTCATCACATATGGGTTGTCCTGCCTCAGACAGCCCTTCGGTCGGCCAGATTCCAAAGTCTGGGTCTGGTGTTGGCTGATGTCACCCTTTCCCCGACGTCAGAGCACCTGTGGTATAAAAGCGTCAGCCGACACCATCTTCCTCAGTGTTTCTTGCCCCAGATGCCAGGTGCCCTCAAAGGAAGGCCAAATTTGGAGAAATGCAATAAATTCCAAACATGCACAGAAATATATATATATATATAAAACAAATACACCATAATAGATAACCCCAGCTAGCTATGAGAGGGAAAAGTACCCAATAACTACCAAAGAGGGGAAGGAGGGAGGGTAAACCTGACTGCAGATGCATACCTATTGGACATCTACATTTATGGTAGGTACAAAACTGTACTATGTCCTTTAAGGATGCATCTGCAGTCATCACATATGGGTAGAATACCATAGCCAATCTGGGGGTGGAGGATCCGGATGGTGTAGCTAAAATGCCCTGCAGGACTGCCGTAGCAAAGCCTGCTCTGGATCTGGAATATAAAGGTAGATTGTAATGCTTGGAAAATGTATGCACGGAGCTCCATGTAGCAGCCTCTAAAATGTCCTTGGTAGCCACCCCTCTTAAGAAGGCTGTGGAGGTGGCTGTGGCTCTGGTGGAATGAGGTCTAATGTTAGCTGGCACAGTTTTTCCATGAAAGGAATAACAAAAACAAATGCAATTCCCTATCCATTTTGAAATTGTTTGGAAATTGCTTTTCCTTGTGCACCAGCAGCATATGCTACCAACAGCTGGTCAGTTTTTCTGTAGCTTTTAGTTCTGTCCAAGTAGTAGCGCAACTGTCTGTGTATGTCCAGGGTTTGCAGAAGCTTCTCCCCTTTGTTTTGTGGATTTGGAAAGAAGGTGGGCAGGTGAATAGCTTGGTTTAATGAGACCCTGGATACCACCTTTGGCATAAATGAAGGATTGGTTCTCAATGAGACTCTGTCCTGGTGAAAAATAAGAAATGGCTGTACTGCCATGAGGGCCTGTAACTCAGATACTCTTCTTGCTGAGGTTATGGCCAGAAGGAAGGCGGTCTTCCAAGACAGGAACTGTAGTTCTGCAGATGCTGCTGGTTCAAAGGGAGGCAGAGATAGTTTTTCCAACACGAAGTTAAGGTCCCAAGTAGGCACTGGAGGTTTCCTTGGAGGATTGATATTTTTAATTCCTCTTAGAAACTGTCTTAGGAGAGGATGAGAAAAGACAGGTGGATCAGTATTGTACTCTGCTGAAATTGCTGAAGCATGAATTTTAATGGAAGAGTAAGACAGGCCATTGTGGAGCATTTCTGCCAAGTATTCCAGGATATGTGCCATGTTCATCACTGTCGCATCTAGGCCCTTTGTGGTGCTCCAAGTGTGAAATCTTTTCCATTTTGCTGAATATGCCTTTCTTGTGGAAGGCCGGCGAGCTTCCAAGATGATATCCTTCACTCTCTTGGATAGCTTAGCTTATCCTGAGGAGGAGTCAAGGTATTTTCCAGGCTGTTAGTTGCAAGGTTTTCAGGTTGGAATGCAGAGTCTTGTAATTGTGCTGTGTCAGGAGAAGAGGCCATTGAGGAAGAAGCCATGGTTTCGTGCGTGACATGCTCTTTAACAGTGGGTACCAGTGCTGTCTTGGCCAGTCCGGAGCTATCAGAATCACTTTTGGCTGCTCTGTCCTGATCTTCAGTAAGACCTTGGTCATTAATGGAAGAGGTGGAAATCCATACACTGTTAAGAGTTCTCCAGCTGAAAGATAGGGCGTCCACTTTCCATGCTTGTGGGTGGTATGTCCTTGAGCAGAATTTCTTCAGCTGATGATTGTGGGGGGAGGCAAAAAGATCTATGTCTGGCCTTCCCCATGATTGTGTTATCTGTAGGAAGATGTCTGGGTGCAGCATCCATTCGTGTGCATCCATGATATTTCTGCTTAAGCTGTCCGCCAGTATATTGTCTTTTCCTGGCACAAACTGGGATTGCAGCTGTATATTGAGTTCAAGGAAAGTTCCCATAGATTCATTGCCAGTCTGCAAAGAGGGTAGGAATGGGTGCCTCCTTGCTTGTTTATGTACCACATAACTGTGTTGTTGTCTGTCCTTATTAGCAGGTGGCCTTGATGCAGAAAGAGTTTGAAGGCCTCGATTGCATGTATCACTGCCAGCATTTCCTTTTGGTTTATGTGCATGCGTAGCTCCTTTTGTGACCATAGTCCTTGAATACATCTGCACTCCATGTGTGCTCCCCAACCGTGGTCTGAAGCGTCCGTTGTAATGGTTTGGCTGGCTATTGGCTTGCTGAAGGGCAAACCCCTGTTTGACTGGCTTGCTTGAGCCCACCACAGAAATTCCTTTTGGAGGCATGGAATGAGTGGGATCAAAGTTTCTAAGCTGTGACTATGCTGAGTCCATAAACTCCTTGGGTACCATTGTAGTTTCCTCATATGCAGTCTTGCTTGTGGAATCAGAAGAATGCAAGATGCCATGTAACCCAGGGCCTGCAGGATTTTCCTTGCAGTCAGCTGAGTTTGTCTTGTCAGATTCTTGAAGTAATGCGGTAGTTGTCTTTCTTTTCTTCTGTGAGAAAAACCATTTGGGTGGTTGTGTCTAGATCCGCACCCAGAAAAGTTATTCTTTGGGGATGGAACAAGTCTTGATTTGTGAATGTTGACTGTATATCCCAGGGTCTGCAGTAGGTGGATGGCATAATTCAAGTCCTTTACCAAAGTTTGTTGGCTGTCCGCTTGTATAAGGCAGTCGTCCAGATATGGGTATATTTGAATCCCCTGAAGTCTGCAGTGTGCAATTACTGATGCCAGGCATTTTGTGAATACTCTGGGCGCAGTAGATAAGCCAAAGGGCAATGCTGAGAATTGATAATGCTCTGCACCTGCAAGAAATCTGAGGTGTCTTCTGCAACTTTGTTTGATAGGGACATGCAGGTATGCCTCCTTGAGGTCTAGAGTCACCAGCCAAGACCCCTTGCCCAGCATGGGAAGGAGTTGCTGTAGAGTCAGCATTTTGAATTTTGGCACAATGAGATAAGTATTCAGTGCGGACAAGTCGAGAATAGGCCTCCATTGATTTTCTTTTCTTGGAACAAGGAATAGTCTGGAATAAAATCCTTGGCCTTGTTCTGAAAGAGGAACCTTTTCTATAGCTTTCATTTGCATTAAGTTGGAGATTTGTTTTAAAGCCTCTGCCTTTTGATTTGGTGGCAGGTCTGGCATGCCTTTTCTTTTTGGCAATGTGTGAAAATGGAACCTGTATCCTTTGTCTATTATTTGCAGTGTCCATTTGTCTCTTGTAATACTGTGCCAATTTCCTGAAAATAAAGAAAGCTTTCTGCCCAGAGGTGCTTCTAATTGAGCCCTGGTTGGCGGAGTCAAAGCAAAGTCATTGAGTCTGTCCTTGTGCAGCAGTTGTAGGTCCTGCACTACCTCTCTGGTTGGGAGGCTGCCATTGATGCCCTCTATAGGAGCCTCTAGCTTGCCCTCTACCTCTGGCACGCCTGTTCTTGCCTCTCTGAAATCTTTCTGTGTCCGGAAAGGACCAATTCTTGGTAGGCCAATTTCTGCTGAATCTTGGTGGCTGGACTTGTAGAAAATCTTTGACTGTTTGTACAGATATTGCCTTTTCCTCAAATTTCTTTAAGACCTCCTGAGCAGTGGAGCCAAATAACTTTTGCTTTTCCAGTGGAGCATCTAGAAGCTTAGCTTTAACATGGTCTGGCAGAGATTGTTCCTTCAGCCAAGCATGCCTACGTATGACTGCACCTGTCATAGCTGACCTACATGAAGCTTCCAATGCATCATAACCACACTGCAAGAAATGGTTGCTAACCTGCTGGGAGTTATGTACCAGATCCTGAAGTGATTTGCGATCTAGGGGTTCAGGTGAAGACAGTTTCTTATGCAATTCATCTAACAAATACTCTTGGTACTGTATCATATGAAATTGACAATTTAATGCCCTCATAGAAAGAGTAGCAGAAATATACACTTTTTTACTCCATCTCTCTAAAGCCCTGGACTCCCTTTCAGAGGGGAGTGGATTTTTAGAAGTGGCAGCTGCAACCCCTTTAGGGCCCTGGGAAATAGTTTCTGGATCAGCAGAGTGGGCCTTGTAAAGAAAATGATGCGAGTCTGGGACCCTGTAGTACCTATCGGGTTTGACAGGGGCCGGAGGAAGTGTGTCAGGGGTTATGCTAGATTCAGAGTACACATCATCAATGACATTCAAAACAGGAGGAATAGCCAAAGGTCTATGCTGAGGTAAATGCAGAAAGGTTCTTTATCCTTTCCTGGAATCAGAGAATTCCTGGCCCTGCCATTTGAAATGCTTTCTCATAGTGTGAAGGGTCTCCCCGAAGGAAAGTTCTTCAGGAGGGGAGGCCGAGGGGATAGATTCCTCTGCATCAGAATCCTCGTAGGCCGAAAAAGCCTCCTCCTGGTAGTCCGAGAGAGCAGAGGCCTCCTCTGAGGAGTGGGGTCAGAGGGCTCAACCCTGGGCCTTTTGTCTAGAGGAGGTTGAGAGCCCCTAATTAAGGTCCTCTGCCAAAGTTAGAATCTGTGAACTACTAGTGGGTCCCTGAGGAATAACCCTGGGAGGCATAGCTTTTGTGTGTTTAGCAGCTTTAGCCCTGGTGAATGCCTTTATGGACATGGATGCAGGAGGCCTGGCTGCACCACGTGCCGGTGTAGTTTTGTCTAGAGGAATGGTGTCGGAAGTTTCCAAGACACCAATTTCTGAAGGAAATTCAAAAACAGACTCAGCAGGGGCCTCCGGGGCCGAGGTTGTCAGTTGAGCAGTTTCGGGAGTTGGAAGTACCAAGGACTCTGTTTCAGCCGAGACCGAGACACTCGCGGTAGGCCTGGCCGTGGTTTCAGCCGAAACCGCGGCCCACGTGTGTCGGTCCTTGTCCTTCCGTTTCTTTGTTAAATGTGAAGTCGGAGTCTCTGACAGCATAATGTATGAGAAAGTAGCCCCAAAAAATTCCTCTGCAAAGTCCGCCCGACGTCTAAGAGTGCGTCGGTTGAAGGAAGTACAGGCTGAACAGGCTGAGACGTCATGGTCTGGGCCTAGGCAGGGGAGGCAGTAAGAGTGGAAATCCTTATGAGGTATTTGTTTCCCACAAGTTAAGCAATTATTAACTTTATCTGACATCGGCTGAGGCAAGAAAGAGTCCCCAACGGGGTACTTAGCTTTTGAAGTCTTACAGGAGCTGGCCGACCGGCACTTGCGAACTGCTTCTGCTTCGGGCACCACGCCGCAAGAAAGACTGAGGAAGATGGCGTCGGCTGACACTTTTATACCCCAGGCGCTCTGACGTCGGGGAAAGGGTGACATCAGCCGACGCCGGACCCAGACTTTGGAATCTGAACGACCGAAGGGCTGCCTGAGGCAGGACAAACCCATATGTGATGACTGCAGATGCATCCTTGAAGGACATCTGTACTTTTCTCTGTACTGAGTTTGGCTAAGACTGGATATATAGTAGACTTGATTTTGATAGAAGCATGGGCAACTCTTGTATGAGGGGTTAATTTTCAGTGAGCTACTTTTCATAGCAGAATACTGTAAGGTAGTTAGCATTTCAAGATTTTTGACCTGGAACAACTGCAACCTGAAGGGTATTTCTGGGATTAATACTTGACTCATTCCCTCCACTACAGCTCTTTTGAGTGAGCACCTTTAACTCCCACTGGGCATGGCTTGAGCCTTTAAAAAAAAAAAAATGAAGTTTCTCACCTTACAGTTCTAACAAATACTCATTGACATAGGTCAAATATCAATACAGCTGTTTGCCATCATGTATGCTTCAAGATAAAATATTCAGATACCTTGTACGTAGCATGGTTTTGAAAATATTAATGCAAATATGAACAAGGAATATTTGACACCTAGAGGCACAGTAGGAGTTTACTGCAGATGCACCTAGAGGCATCCCACGGATGTAATGAATCTGCTGGATCAAAGGAAAGTAGGTAGGGTTAACTTTCCAGTATGAACAAGTATCTGGCAGAATTGCTTATTTTGTGCTTCTAAATTCAGTCCAACACTTGGAGAGGTTTTTTAATAGAGGAGTAGAATGCAACAGTACAGTTCTGTACACTTACCATAAATGTAGATGTTAGAGTGTATTCACTGTTGCAGTCATCACATTTGGGTTATCCCTGCCAGGATAGCCTTCAGTCTGCCGGAATACCAGAGGCGTAGTATTTCTGCATTGGTTGCTGTTGCTCCAGGACTGACATCAGGTTGTCAGTGCTATAAAAACAGGCAGCCAACGCCATTACATCATTTTTTTCTTGCCCTCTCAGGAGCCCCCAAGTAGGGAGCTTAAGTTATGGTAGAAGAACACCACCAGTAGAAAGTAAATACCAAAAATTAATTGTAAGGAGAGAAGAGGGGGGGGGGTGGAGGGAGTGAAACCAGGACTGCAACAGTGAATACACGAACATCTACATTTATGGTAAGTGTACAGAACTGTACTATGTTCTTTGTGTTTCACTGTTGCAGTCATCACATTTAGGATTTATTCCCCAAGCTGAAGAAAAGGGTGGAGACGGTCAAGAAGACTGGGGGGGCTGGCTAGGATGCCCTGGTGGGGACCCCTCTGAGGCAAGCTGCAGAGGTGGAGGGTACTCTGGTGGAATGTGTCCTGACCTCCTTGGGGGAGGTTTTCCATGCTGTTTGTAGAAGAACTGGATGCAGTGTGCTATCCATTTGGAAATTGTTTGGATATGGCCTTGCCCTCTGCTCCTGCAGCGAAGCTGACTAGCAATTTATCAGTTTTTCTAAAGGATTTAGTCCTATCTAGGTAGAATCTGACTTGCATGTGCACGTCTAGAGAGTGCATAATCCTTTCCCCATTGTTTTGTGGGTTAGGGAAAAAGGTGGGCAAATGAATAGATTGGTTGACGGCCATACTGGACACCACTTTTGGCATGAAGGATGGGTTAGTCCTGAGGGAGACCCTGTCAGCATGGAAACTGATGAATGGTTCTACAGCTATAAGTGTTTGTAGCTCTGATACTCTTCTAGCTGAAGTGATGGCCAGAAGCAAAGCCATCTTCCAAGAGAAATTTTAAGTTTGCTGAAGCTGCAGGTTCAAAGGGGGGCAGGGTGAGCTTTTTCAACACAAAGTTTAGGTCCTAAGCTGGGGTAGGAGCTATTCTAGGTGGCCTCAAGTTTTTAATCCGTCTTAGGAACTGTTTGAGGAGAGGGTGCAAGAAAAGAGGTGGCTCTGTGTTGAAATGAGCAGAGGCATGAATTTTAATAGAAGAGAAGGACAGAACCTTGTGTAGTAGGTCTGCCAGGTAATCCAGGATGAGAGGTAAGGAGGGCTGTACTGTTCCGGCTCCCTTAGCCTGGATCCAGATGCAAAACCTTTTCTACTTGTCAGCATAAGACTTTTTAGTCCTGGGGCATCTGGCCTCACGTGTAACATCTACAACTCGTTTGCTTAGATTGGCAGCTTAAGGAGAGGTCAGGGAATAAGGCAGGCTGCCAGAATGAGTGTCTGCAATTGGGGATGCATGAATTCTTCATTCCTCTGGGTCAAGAGTGTTGGGATCTGAGGTAGGTGGACAAGGCTGTGCAGCAATGGGTACCAGTGCTGGCATGGCCAGTCTGGGACAATCAGGATTGTCCTCAGTTTTTCCTCCCTTACTTTGAGCAGTACACTTGAAATGAGTGGTAGAGGGGGAAATGCATAGACAGAGGTTTACCCAAGAAGGATAGAGCATCCACTTTCCAGGCCTTGCTGTGAGGTTCCTGGTGCAGAATTTATTGAGCTGATGATTGGAGTGGGAGGCAAAGAGGTCTACCTTTGGGGTGCCCCATTTCTGGGCTATAAGGGTGAAGGTTCTTTGGTCTAGCAAGTTTCTGCTTAAGTTGCCTGGCAGGAATTGTGCTAACAGGTGTTGTTGCATTGCTGAGGCAGTGTGCCAAAGGGTCATGACAAGGCTGCACAGGGGATAAGAGTGAGTCCCTCCCTGCTTAATGTACCACATCACTGTGGTGTTGTCTGTTTTGATCAGTAGAGGCCCCGGGGAGAGTAGGGGTCTGAAAGCTGTCAGGGTGTGCTGAACTAATATCTCTTTTTGCTTGATGTGCAGATGTGTTTGATTTGGTCTCCATTGGCCTCCAGGTGTGCACCCCAGACATAGTCTGATGCATCTGTGGTTAAGAGTCTGGGTGGCATGGGGTTGAGAGAAGGGAAGTCCCTTGTGGTAGCATGCTGCTGCCCCACCAAAGGAAATCTTTCCTTAGACAAGGTATCATTGGTTTAAGAGTTTCCAGGTCTTCAGAGTGCTGACACCAAAGGCTTTTTAGGTACCATTGTAGTTTCCTCATATGCAGTCTGGCATATGGAATAAGTAGAATGCAAGAAGCCATAAACCCTAGTGCTTGCAGGATTTTCCTTGCAGATAACTGGGTTCTGGTGGCTAGTTGAGAGAAGTACGCTGTCAGGTAAGTTTGTTTTTCTGGTGTAAAGAAGGTCATCTGGGATGCTGTGTCCAGGCTTGCTCCCAGGAATACAATTTTTTGTGTGGGTACTACTTTGGATTTCTTTTCATTGATAGTATACCCCAGGGATTTCAGTAGGTCCTTTACAAAGGTCAGGTGCGTTAGCAGCTTTTCTTGTCTGCCTGAATCAGGCAGTCATCTAAGTGTGGGTACATTTGAATTTCTCTTTGTCTGCAAAACACAATGGCGGGAGCCAGACATTTTGTGAAAACTGTGGGAGCTGTGGATAAGCCAAAGGGGAAGTGCAGAGAACTGAAAGTGCAGTGATCCTGCTCTGAAACGTAGGTATTTCCTGCATAATTCCCTGATTGGGATGTGTAGTTAGGCCTCTTAAGTCTAGGATGGCTAACCAAGCATCCTTGAAAAGCATAGGAAGAAGCTGCAAGGTGAGCATTTTGAATTTTGGTATCAGCAGAAAGGTGTTTAGAATGGATAGATCGAGGATGGGGTGCCATGTGCCCTCTGTTTCTGGGTAACAGGAAGAGTCTGGAGTAGAAACCTTGGCCTATCTGTTCTGCAGGAACATGCTCTATTGCCCTCATAGGAGGGAAAGGACTTGCTTTTTGGCCTCTGCCCACTGGTTTGGGAGAAGATCTGGGAACCCTTTTGGGGATTGTCAGTGTGTGGAAATATTTGTAGCGCTGGGACAATATGTTGATGACCCAGTGGTCACTGGTGATGGCCCAATTGCTTGTGTGGAAGGAGAGTTTTCATCCTAGGGGCAAGTGCAGGCTGGCAGAGGGAGGGGGTGGAAGTGTAAAGTCATTGTGAGCCCTTACCCTAAGGGGGTGGCTTTGAAGAGGAGGAACTCCATTGCTTAGATATCTGTATTCTCTGGGGGGGGCTGGTTCCCCTGGGTCTGGACTGAGCTGACCTGGCAGGGCAGGAAAGGGGCAATGCCTACTGAACCTTGGTGGCTGGACCTGGAAGAACTCTGTCTGCATAGATTTAGCTTTTTCTTCCATCTTTTTTAAGACCTCTTCTGCCTTGGTGCCAGGGTGGTCTGGCAAGGTCTGTTCCTTAAGCCAAGCATGCCTTCTAGGTACAGAACCAGTGACTGCTGCCCTGCAAGATGCTTCTAGAGCATCAAATCCACATTGTAAGGTGTGCTTAGTTCTTAGCTGAAGTTGCTTTGATTCCTTTAGGTCCTTGAGAGATGACTTCGGAATCAGCAGTAGGGTTTTTGAAAAGAAATTTGCGAGTCGGACTCTATAGTACCTGTCAGGTTTCCTGGGAGCAGGAGGGAGTGTGTCAGGGGTCAGACTGGATTCCATAAAAACATCATCCAGGACAGGAGGAATGGCCAGAGGTCTGTGTTGTGGAAGATTTAAAAATTCCCCGAGTCTCTTTTTTGACTGAGGATAGTCCTGACATTCCCATTGGAAATGCTCCCTTAAAGTATGTAGGGTTTCCCCAAAGGAAAAGTCCTCGGGTGGAGAGGCTGAAGGGATGGATTCCTCTGCATCATAATCCTCATAAGCAGAGAGGGGTTGCATATCTTCATATTCAGATGCATGAGAGTCATCAGACTCCTGTTCAGATAAAAATACTGGGGACAAGTCTCTTTCTTTTGGAAGGGGTAGACTGGCTTCCCCCTGATGAGCATTATAAGGTCTTCCACCATTTTAAGCATTTGAGACTGATGCAAGGAAGCAGGTGCCTGAGCTTGGGGTCGTTGGTTTTTTGGGTGTGGTGCGTACCCTGGGCCTTAGAAACTCAGTAGTTTCCAAAAGAACTGTAGACGTGAACTAAGTCATCAGTCTGTGTCAAGTATCGGTAGTGTGAAGTACTTCCTCGGAAGCCGGTTCCTGCTCAGCGGCTCCAGACCCACCCAAGGTAGAGACATCCGCAGGATCCTTTGTCGAAGTCTCGCGGCATACCAGACTTTGAAAGGGTCACTGTAGCGGCCTGCTAATCCATAGAAGTGAGCATCAGGGGCTGTGAAAGTGCCTCACTGAGGACCGGAGAATGGACGACTAGCTTAATGGAAGCGTCGTCTGCAGTTTTGGATCTGTGCCATCTGTCTCTGTCTTTATCCTTACATTTTATCAGAAGATCCGTTGTCGGATGGCTTACCAAAGCCATATTGGAATTAGAGGACTGAGAGCGAAAATATCTAACTACAATAAAGGCCCGATAATGTAGCGGGGGGACGTCGTGGTCTGGGCCTAAACAAGTGACGCAGTAAGAATGAAAGTCTCTGTGTGGTATTTGCTTTCTACAGGTGAGACCATTAACTTTTTCTGACATTGGTTAGAGCAAAAAAAAAAAAAAAAGGATCCCCAATGGGGTACTTAGGTTTAGAAGACTTCAACTTCAATTTGGAAATGAAAACTCAGGGAGTAGCCAACCGGCACTCGTGCAAACTACTTTGGGCTCCTCGGCAAGACAGAATGATGTAATGGCGTTGGCTGCCTGTTTTTATACCACTGACGACCTGACGTCAGTCCTGGAGTGACAGCAACTGACGCAGAAATACTAAGCCTCTGGTATTCGGGCTGACGGAGGGCTACCCTGGCATGGATAACCCCAGTGTGATGACTGCAAGAGGGAAACACGAAGAACATCTGAGAAAATACTGCAACAGAAGTTGACATTCCCACTAAAAGTACGAGTTAGGAAGACAGGTCTCAAAGCCAATTAAAATTGTCCAGGAGTAGGGTACAGAACAAATTAAGGGATGCCACTTCCAATTTTAACATAAGTAAACTCCATATCTAGTGAAGAAACCAGTCAAGCTAAATAACAGCATCCATGAATGAAATAGGAAAAGTTATGTACTTACCTTCACTTAGCATCTGTGTTATTTTAAACATTTGTTTACCACAAAAGTCGGACTTGGAACGTGCCAATTTTTAGTGGAGGCCCAGGGAGAAACGTTCCAGATGCATGTCACTGTAATGTGGGAGGAAACTCGAGCACCTGGAGGAAACACATGAACTGTAGACTCAACACAGAATGCACCCCAGCCAAGAATCAAACCAGAGAACAATGCAACCACTGTACCATTATCTTATGTCACTACTCATCACTTCTGAGTCATAGGATCTGCTATCTGATCTGAGCTGGCAACTTATTAGACAGATCCTAGGCTCCAGCTCCTCCCACTCTCATACTGCCCTTTAACCCCCTCAGATTGAGTTTGCCCTAGAGCTAGAAGACAGCAAGAGTAGCCCCAAACAACCAGATACAACATCTCCACTTCCTCTAAGCCCTACAGGATGGGGGAAGGAGGGAGAGATAATGATCTATAGTAATACAGGATAACACAGATGCTAAATTATGGTAAGTACATAACTCTATCTGATGTTATCCATGTCACTGTTCCTCACTTCTGGGTCAGTCCCCCCAGCTACCACATAATCCTGGGTGGCCTCATAGAAGGACATGCTGAAGAATTGTGTAGCCAAAGGAAGCCCTGTCCCTGGATATTGTCTAGCTTATGAGTAGACCAGGTGGCTGTAGCACAAATCTAAATAATGGTGGGCCATACAGGCAGCTGACATAGCCACAGATCAAGTGGAATGAGCTCTGACAGATCCTGGCAAGGACAAACCCTCAAAAGAATAAACAGTAGAAATACATTTGGAAATCCAATGAGATACAGTAATAAAAATGTAAGGAAAGACCAGACTATTTTTTAAGAGAGAAAAATTGTGCCAAAAGGCTTAACCAAAAGAAAATATAAGAATAACTAGAAGGGAGGGGAGGATACAAGACTAAGGCTAAAACTCCAAGCAGACTGATACAAAAATTCAAAATCTACACAAAAGGAAGGTATAAAAATTTGCACTTATCCCCAGAAGAGACTCGAGCCAAGGGAATTGTATCTGAAGTGGTGAGCGGCAAATGAGATCTGAGGGGCTTGAGAGCATCAAAGGACTATAGGAGTAGCTCGAGGGTAGGATCTGTCAGATAAGTTGCCGGCTTGGATTCGATTTCGGATCTTATGACCCAGAAGTAAGGAATAATGACATGGATAACATCAGATCTTAAAGGAGCCACACAGAAAGACTGCTGTTCGGTATGTTTATAGTACTACAAACAAATTTGTGATTCTGTTTTACTATGGATCAAGTCCAAAACTGTTGTAGCTCTGAGACACTATAATCTCCTATGCAAGTAAAGTACAGATTTGTACCTACCATAAATGTAGATGTTCGAGTGTACACCCTGCTGCAGTTATCACACTAGGGTTATCCTGTCGTCAGGCGGTCCTGCAGTCGGCCAGAATTCCAAAGTCTTGGTCCGGAACCGGTAGATGTCGCTTCTTCCCTGACGTCAGTGCGCCAGGGGTATATATAATGCAACAGACTCCATTTTCTTCAGTATTTCTTGCGCCAGATGTCAGGTGCCCCCAAAAAGGTGGTCAGTAATGAGTACCAAACTGAGTAAATTTTGCACAAACACAAAATCCCTCCAGCTATAAGCAAATACATCAGGAAGGTATTGTAGAGATTTAGCCAGTTAGATCAGAGGGGATGGAGGGAGGGTAACCTGGACTGCAGCAAGGGTGTACACTCTAACATCTACATTTACGGTAGGTACAAAACTGTACTATGTTCATCGTGTTACCCTGCTGCAGTCATCACACTTGGGCTGAATCCCAAAGCTATGGATGGGTGGAGGAATCAGAGGGTTAGAGGAGGCTAGAAGGCCCTGCAGAACTGCAGTGGCGAAGCCCGCCCTACTCTTAGAGTAAAGTGGTAAGTGATAGTGTTTGGTAAAGGTGTGTACTGAACTCCAAGTTGCAGCTTCCAAAATCTCCTTGGTTGGAACCCCCCTGAGAAAGGCTGTAGATGTAGCTGTTGCCCTGGTAGAGTGGGGCCTAATGGTAGCAGGAACTGGTTTTCCATGATGGGTATAGCAGAAACGTATGCAATGTCCTATCCATTTGGAAATTGTTTGTTTTGATATAGCCTTCCCTTGTGAAGCTGTAGCATAGGATACAAAGAGCTGGTCAGATTTTCTGAAAGCCTTAGTTTTGTCCAAGTAGTAACGAAGTTGCCTGTGAATGTCCAAGGAATGCAGGAGTCTCTCACCTTTGTTCTGTGGATTTGGAAAGAAGGTGGGTAAGTGGATGGTTTGATTTAAAGCCACACTGGAAACCACCTTAGGCATAAAGGAAGGATTAGTTCATAGAGAAACTCTGTCTTGATGAAAAATGAGGAAAGGTTCCACTGCCATTAGTGTCTGCAGCTCTGAGACTCTTCTAGCTGAAATTATTGCTAGCAGAAGGGCAGTCTTCCATGAAAGGAACTGAAGATCTGCAGAGAAAGCCGGTTCAAAGGGAGGTAGCGTTAGTTTTTCCAGAACAAAATTGAGGTCCCATGTTGGTGTGGGTGCTCTCCTGGGGGGCCTAATGTTTTTTGCCCCTCTGAGGAACTGCCTTAGAAGTGGATGCAAAAATATGGGTGGATCCATGTTGTAGTGAGCTGAAATAGCTGAAGCATGGATTTTAATGGAGGAGGAAGAAAGTCCTTTGTGCAACATCTCAGTTAAATACTGTAGAATGTGAGGCTGAAATGTGTCTTGGCCTTTGGCTTGGTTCCAGGCACAAAACCTTTTCCATTTGTCCGAATAAGCCTTCCTGGTGCTTGGCCTCCTAGCTTCCAGAATAACATCCATAACTGCTTGGGAAAGAGGAGCTGGCTGGATGCTTAGGTGATTTGCCATGCAGCCAGATTTAAGGTTTTGAGCTGGCTGTGAAGAATCCGATTGTTTTGCTGTGTGAGCAAATGGGTAATTTGTGGTAAGATCCAAGGTGGGCCCTGGGCCATATTCCTCAATAGTGGGTACCAGTGCTGGCGTGGCCAGTCTGGGGCTATGAGAATCAGTCGTGGTCTCTCCTTTTTGACTTTCAGAAGCACCTCTGTGAGGAGAGGCAATGGAGGGAAAGCATATACTGTCAGGTTTTTCCAACTGAGAGAGAGTGCGTCCACTTTCCAAGTTTGATGGTGAAGTGTCCTTGTACAAAATTTTGTTAGTTGATAGTTTTGAGGACTGGCAAACAGGTCTATGTCTGGAAGGCCCCATTTCTGAGTTATCATTGTAAATACTTGTGGATCTAGTTTCCACTCGTGGGGATCCATGATGTTTCTGCTGAGGTCGTCTGCCAATGTGTTTTTCTTTCCTGGCAGGAATTGAGCTTGTAACTGAACTTGGTAAGCCAGAGCTGTGTTCCATAAGGTCATTGCTTGCCTGCATAGAGGGTAGGAGTGAGTACCCCCTTGTTTGTTTATGTACCACATTACTGTGGTGTTGTCAGAGCTTTCTGTACAGCTAGCATCTCTTTTTGATTGATGTGTAGATTCCTTTGATCTGCAGTCCATACACCTTGAACGCACTTGTCCTGCCATGTGTGCCCCCCAGGCGTAGTCTGATGCATCTGTTGTGATAGTTTGCCTGGCTGGGGGCAAGGTGAAAGGCTGACCCTTGTTGAGGTGACATGCCTGTGACCACCATAGAAACTCCTGTTGTAGGCAGGGAATGAGAGATATTGTGTCCAAGCTATGGCTGTGTTGAGAACATACGCTTTTTAGGTACCACTGTAATTTCCTCATATGCAGCTTTGCAAATGGTATTAGTAGTATGCAAGATGCCATGAAGCCCAAGGCATGCAGAATTTTTCTTGCAGTTAATTGGGTCTTTGTTGCCATTGTTTTGAAATATTGAGTCAGTTGTAGTTGTCTGTCTGGCATCAGATAAGCCTTCTGGGCCGTTGTATTCAAGCTGGCACCCAGGAATGTCATATTTTGTGAGGGTACTAGTTTTGACTTCTTTTCGTTTACTGTGTACCCCAGGCAATTTAGTAGATGTTTTACAAAAGCCAGATGATGTAAGAGAATGTCCTTGCTTTCTGCTTGGATGAGGCAGTCGTCCAGGTATGGGTATATTTGAATTCCTCTTTGTCTGCAGTATGCAATTACTGGTGCCAGGCATTTTGTTAAGACTCTGGGCACAGTAGATAAGCCAAAGGGCAGTGCAGAGAATTGGTAATGGGTTGAACCTGCAATAAAACGGAGGTATCTTCTGCAACTATTTCTGATAGGGACATGCAGGTATGCCTCCTTGAGGTCCAACGTTACTAGCCATGCTTCCTTGCCCAACATGGGAAGAAGCTGCTGTAGTGTTAGCATCTTGAATTTGGGTACTTGTAAGAAGGTGTTTAGAATTGAAAGGTCCAGAATTGGTCTCCAGGCATTGTCCTTTCTGGGCACTAGAAAGAGTTTTGAGTAAAATCCTTGACCTTGCTCTCGAGTAGGTACCAGTTGAATGGCTCTCATGTCCATGAGAGCTGTAATTTGTTTTTGTGCCTCTGCCCATTGATTTTGTGGCAGGTTTGGCATTCCTCTCTTCATTGGTAAGGTGTGGAAATGGAATCTGTATCCTCGTAAAATTGTCTAGGACCCATTTGTCCTTTGTGACAATGTGCCAGTTGTCTGAAAAAAGTGCGAGTTTTCCTCCCAAGGGGGCTGCCAAGAGAGTGTTGCTTGGCCAGATGAGGTGCAAGTCATTGAGTTTGCCTTCTGGTAGATTGGGACCTGTCTTCTCCTCCCTTCTGTGTTGCAGTGCCCCATTGGCGAGGTGGGACCTGTCTTCTCCTCCCTTCTGTGTTGCAGTGCCCCATTGGCGAGGTTTGTACTGGGCTTGTGGTTGTCCTCTGCCTCTTGGACGTCTGTATTTACCCCTCTGTGGTCTGTCAGTAGCTGGAAAGGACCAATTTTTTGTTGGCCAGTTTCTGCTGAAGCGAGGGGGCTGTACCTGTAGAAAATCTTTGACTGCCTGCATAGATTTTGCCTTATCCTCCATTTTCTTTAAGACGACTTCTGCTTTAACTCCAAAAAGAACATCCTGCTGTAAGGGAGCATCTAGAAGCTTTGCTTTAACATGATCAGGTAGAGTTTGTTCCTTTAACCAAGCATGCCTACGTATAACAGACCCAGTGACAGCTGCTCTGCAGGAGGCCTCCAAAGAATCAAACCCACATTGTAAGGTATGTTTACCCACCTGTTCAGTTGCATGCAACAGATCCTGCATTTCTTTCAATTCAGACTGTTGAGGGAGAGTGGTCATTCTTTGCTTTAACTGAGAGATTAGAAATTGCTGATACTTTAGCATGTGAAATTGTCAATTTAGTGCCCTCATAGCTAGAGTGGCTGAGGTGTAAACCTTTTTCCCCCACCTGTCTAGTGCTCTGGAATCCCTCTCAGAGGGTACAGGATTTTTAGCCATAGAGGCCTTAGCCCCTTTGGGACCCTGGGAGTTCGTCTCTGGGTCAGCAACAGGGCTTTTATAAAGGAATTTGTGAGAGTCAGGCTTGGCCGGAGCAGGAGGTAGAGAGTCTGGGTTCAAACTGGATTCTAAGTAAACATCATCCACAATGTCTAAAACTGGTGGGATGGCAAGAGGTCTGTGTTGGGGGAGTAAAAGAAACTCTCTGAGCCTTTTCTTCGAGTCAGAGTAGTCCTGACCTTCCCGGTGAAAATGTTCCCCTCAGTGTGTAGTTTCCCCAAAGGAGTAGTCTTCAGGAGGAGAAGCTGAGGGAATGGAATCCTCAGCATCAGAATCTTCATAAGGGGAGAAAGAGTAATCTTGGTCCTCAGAGGAGTCTGAAGAAATGGACACTTGTTCAGAGGATGCATAATCTTCCTCTTGTCTAGGCCTTTTGTCAGGAGGGGGCTGGGAACCCCTGATTAAAGAGATCAAATCTTCAGCCATTTTAAGCATCTGTTTCTTAGGCATGGGGCCTTGAACAGAGGACTGAAGTGCAGTCCTTTTAGTTTTAATAGGAGTCTTCATCTTAGGATGCGTTTTAATGGTGAGCGTCGTCGGTCTGAAAACGCCTTCAGAAACCAAAGGCGTTTCTGCAGCACAGACATCTTTTTCAGCAATGTTGTCGGTAGGGCCTGAACAAAATGGCTGCGTCGGCCTGGTACATTCTGCCAAAAGTTCCGAAGCGGTCTCTGGTTCCAGATCTGTGGTAGTCAGGGGCTGCGTCGGAGCCTCACTGAGGTCCGGAGACCGGACCAGCTGAGGCCTCGGAATCTGGCTTAGGTCTGGGCTTTCTGTCCTTATCCTTGCGTTTTTTGTGCACGCCAGTAGTCGGTTGCTCAGACGGCATAGTGTAGTTAAAATTTTCTACCGAAATAGTGTGCGAAATCAAAGCGTCTTTTAATAGTACGCTTATTAAAACTAGCAAAAAAACGACAATTAGTGACGTCGTGGTCTGGGCCTAGGCAAGGTATGCAATAAGAATGAAAATCCTTATGTATTTGCTTCCCACAAGAAATACAATTGTTAACTTTTTCTGACATCGGTCTGAGGCAAGAAACGTTTCCCCAACGGGGTACTTAGCTTTATAGAAGACTTTGGTCTGAAATTCAAATTCGGAAATCTCAGGAGTCGGCCGGCCGACCGGCACTTGCGAACTGCTTCTGCTTCGGGCACAGCGTGGCAAGAAAGGCTGAAGAAAATGGCGTCGGTTGCATTATATATACCCCTGGCACACTGACGTCAGGGAAGAAGCGACAGCAACCGAAGCCGGACCAAGACTTGGGAATTCTGGCCGACTGCGAGATTGCCTGACGACTGGATAACCCTAGTGTGATGACTGCAGCAGGGTAACACTATGAAAATCCCAACTTTCATATTAACAGGTGATTACTAGGCTAATGGCACAAAAGCCTTTACAAGCCTAGCCAGTAACACTCAGGATAAGACTATTATATCTTACTACCCATCCCACATCTGTGGAATTATCAGGGTAGTGGGTCTTTGAACCCCCCCAGTCATTTTAGACTCTCTGTCCAGAAGGGACTTTTTTTGTGGGAATCGAGGAATTGCTTATTTTGACTGTGCTGAGGTAATCAAGGAATTGCTTATTTTGACTGTGCTGATATAATAAGTTTATTATTAGCAATAGTGGACGATAGGATTCTGGTCTGTTCTAGTACTGCCATGTTGCTTTTATTACATAGTTCCATGTACTTTTGTTGACCTGTTCCCTCTTTTACACTGTAACGGTGACACTTGTCTTAATTGCTTTATAGTTTTCTCTTCTTCCATGATGGCATTTGATTTCTTTCCTCATTGCCTGTATTTTGGGGTTAAACCTTGTTTCATTAATTAGCTGCACTGAAATGTATCCTATTTACTTCTATGTCACATGAATTTCTGTTAATAGTCTTGATTACTGTATTTGTTTTATCAGACTTTTAACATTTTGGGTCTTACTGACTTTCTGTAATCTACTTCTTTTATCAATCTTAATATCTTTCCCTTAGATCATTTTCCTCTACAATGAGGGCACACACTGTGCTCATTTTCCTGTGGACATTCTAAAGAAAGTTCCAGAACATCTTCCCATGACACATTCAGTTCAGTTGCTCTTTCATATGGATCACACAACATCAATTTCATTAGTTGCCACAGTTTCCTGTTCCTTCCCTTGCTGTGGATGCCAACTGAACTTTTGTACTGGATTCCTACTGAAGGCTCCAGAATACCTTCATGTTGTAACTGATTAGATGCTTCCCGTTCCACCTCTTTTTCCTTAATTTGGGATTAACTTTTCTATCATGCTGTGATGTTATCAAAGTTGGATTTTCTACACTAAATCTTTCACTTTGCAGGTAATTCATAACTTCAGTTTATAATTCTTTAATTTCTCCATTGCTAAGCCTCTCCTACTTCTCCCCTTTGATTTCTTTTTTGTATTGCAAGATTTTCCACATCTGTACATACGCCTTTGGCTGTATTTGGTGCTGATAGTTTTGCTTTCTCCTTTGCACAGACATTGCACCACATTAAATCTATTTTTCTTTCCCCATTATTTTGGGGATTCACTGTTCCCTCATGCTGTGACGACCTGTGTTAGACGTTTTACACTAAATCCTTCACTTCAGCTTTACTAATCTGTTCTGTACTCCCCTTTGTGATCTTATTTTTGTATTGTGAAATTTTTCATATCTGGGTGCCTTTGCCTGTATTTCTCTTCAAATATCTTTGGAGCTGCTTTTCTGTACAGATAAGGTTGGCTTTCTCTCTTGCATAAATATACCATATCTTCCCCTGTTTTTAATACATATACCTTGGTTTTGCTTATATTTTTGCACTTCCTCAGTCACTTCTTTTTGTGGTTGGACCAAGCTTTGTGGTCTAACATTGTTTTATGAATCTGTTGCATTAATGAACACAAATGTGTAGTTGAAGCTTTTGACAGTTTTTTTTCTTCAATCTTTTTGAATAACTTCTATCTAGAAATGCAGGTCTTGTTGCATAATATTAACAATTCATAATTTTTTTCTTATCCTCAACAATCCACTCTACCCTCTTCATGGTCTGTCAGATTTTGTACACTATTTCCTTCTACAAGAGTTATACTTGTTCCCCGATGTAGACAGAGCTTTTGCTCTAGTGTTGGATATGGTGAAAAGGAAGTACTGGATAATGGGATCCTTAAAAGCACAGTAATAAAGACAAGTCTCCTTCACACACAGTACAGGAAGAGTGGTGCTAGCTTTTCCCTGATAAATGAGATGTTTGAAGCACAATATTCATTAATAATCTCTTGTGGTCAGAGGCTGGCATGTATCTTGCTAGACATATTAAAGTGTACATTATTCTATAATGGGTCGGAACATCTCTTCCTTGGTGATGGACTCTACATTTGCTACATGGTGATTGAAAGGGAAGGAGCCATCAACCAAAGTCAGCGACATCGTAGTGCGATATGTGGAAGCCAATTAGTTTCTGAGAGACTGCATTTCTTAACATTTAGTTTAAGCCTTTTCTCAGCATACTAGGTGTTAATGCATGATGGTTCCATTTCAAGGAAATTTGTATAATTTGATTTGGCTACTTCACCCAACTTGTAATCATCGGTGAACTTAAGCCATTGTCAATACTGATCAAAGAAATGGCAAAAGGGGGGGTTGTAGGCACAGCAGCTAATACAGACACCATGAATGCTACTTGTCACCTTTTCCTTAAGTGAGGAGACATCACTAACCCGGACAACATGCATTTTCTCCTTGAGCCAGTTTGCAATCCATCTTACCACATAGGGACAAATGTTTAAAGCAACTAGCTTGTTTACAATCCCCATCATGTGGTATGGTATAAAATGCCTTTGCTATATCCAGAAAGGTATGTGACTGGATATAGCCTACATAAACTTTAAAAAGTTAGCAGGACTGAGGCATGACCTGCCCTTGAAAAGTCTGAATTCTTGCAGGACAGGACTAATTAAATGCTTAATGTCCTTGTTTGAGGTCAATGATGCTGGGTTCCATGACTCTGCAGACTAAACAGGTTAATGGGTTTGTAGTTTTAGTGGTGGTTCATAGATTAGTACAAGGCTAACTGCCCTTGCGAGCCATTTTAAGCCTGGCCAATTATCCCCTGTGAGATTCAAACCCTGTACCTTGTGTTTGTAAGGCAAGCACCTTAACCATTAGGCCACCCTCCCAAGGTCACCACTTATAACAAAACACTACCACTGCAGTGCACCATTGTTCAGGAACAAAGCATGTGGCAAAGATTAGTTTAAGTGGATCAACTGCTGCTTGCAAGACAACCTGGTATGCTGTCTGGACCCACTAAAGTACTTTTCATTTGAAGATGGGGGAGGAGTGGTTCAGGTATGGTTTGGGTTGAGAGGGGGGCGCAGCAAACCTATCACTTGGATACGAGTAGGAGGTGCAATTATAAGAGTTCAGAGCAGTGATTTGAATTATTCATCATTCTTTAACTGTAGCTGCAATTTGTATAGCCTTAACCTACATTCAAGGAATGTTTTGTTGGTCTCAACAGCTGCCTTCAGTTTCATGGTAAGGCATGTCATTCTTATTGTGAGAAGAGGTTTGTAGCTTAAGCAGTTTCTTTACTGGTAATCTACTGACCACCAGTGACATTTGTGGATGTTGCCACGGGGGGGGGGGTGTAAGAGGAACATGCTTATCAATGATTTTATCTATATGAGCATAAGACTGCCCAATCCTGTTTTGGGGAGAATTTATTGTACAGAATGAATACCCCTCTACTTCCAGTTACTGAACAAATGTGATCAATTCAAGGTCCTGATTATTTTTGCAAAAATATTAACAATATTCATACCTGCACTGTAAAAGTAACCCACCTACTGTCAGGTTTAACACGTGAAGCAATCTTCTTGTAATTTTAAGATTTTTTTTTTGGACAATCGGTTTCAAACAAGAAAAGGAATGATCCAAAAAAGTTCAGATCATACATCTGAAATCTGATAGTCAAACCTTGACTGTGCTTTATGCTGAGAAAGTGAATTATATCAAATTTGAAAATAGCTAATGGATCGAGTGAGGTATCTTACAAGATAACAGTATATCTGAAAGCTATTTTGTCCTCGTTAAGTTACCTTAAATATGAATAAAAACGCTTATAAAAGGATTGTGAGAGAAGGCCCAGTAGGAAGGAATCCTGACGCACAAGGGGAGTAGGTATTAACAAAAAAAATGGTATTGGCATATGGTGCTGAAAATAGATTTACAAGTGGTAACCACAGCCAGGAAAAGATGCTGTAAAATAAAAGACTAAACAGGATTATTAAAAATATAAAATCTGTCTTAAAGGTGAAAAAAATAATTGAGAATTTTCTCATCTACTAGATAAGCAATTTTTAAATATGTGAAATATAAAAATACCACCACCCACAGATGAATCTGGCCTTTTTTGGGAAGGAAAAGTAAACAGCAGACACAATCATTTACTTTTTTTTGGAGATACTTATATGAAAACTGATGGAAAAACCACCATTAAATCTAACCTGAGTGGGATAGCCAAGAGGATCTAGAGATCGAGGAATGTATAAACCTCAACAGAGACTGGTCGATGCAGGGGAGGGAGACTTACTCCGAGAAGTAGGACTTTGGGATATCCAATCTGGGTGTGTCTGACTGGAAGAAGTTTGTTCTGGAGATGAGGAACTTTGTATCCGCACTACTTCAGTGGGATCCGACAGAATGCTTGGACCTGAGGGCTAAGGATCTGATAGTGTAGAAGTCTTGACTGACACCAACACTACTGGATCCAAAGAACTCTGATCTGGAGAGAAGCGAGAACGTGCTTCTTGTGGGCATAAGATTCCACAAGAGCTGCATGTTTTGTCTTGGGCCAGGGCATTTGGAGGTACTGTGTGATACCTGCTCTGCCTTCAGTCCCCGAGTCCTCACTGATCGGTGTAACAAGCTAATCTTAAGAGGCCATTTTCTATCCTCTGGAGCTCAAAAACCCATTCCTAAGAATTGTGCTACCCCAGCATCCATGGCTTCCATTCCTGAGAAGCACAAAAAAAACTGTCTACTTCAGATCGCTCCTGTTTTGAAACCAGAGGGTTTGTCTGACATGCTGAGTGTGTGTCACATTCTAGGATAAAGTTAACTTAACAAATTAAAGCTATGGGGAAATTTACACACGTGTGTGTGTATGTATATATATATATATATATATATATATATATATAAGAAAAGATAGAGAGAAGAAAGTAGAAAAGTGGAAGGTGGGAAACAGCCCCAACACTAGCAATTAACTTTGAAAATGACAACTATTTAAGAAGGGGGTGAGGAGGGAGGTACAAAGCTAAATCTGACAGAATAGAGATAGTTTTGTGAAACAAAGTAACAACCTGGAATAGTCAAGAGTAAATAGAAAACCACTTATCTGAGCAGACTTGTGGAATTGCATGTGCTAGAAGGTGGCAGTGAAACATGGGACGGGGGAGTTTGAGGCTCTGATTACATGTCAAAGAAATGGAAGAGTTGGATCAAAAGACCCAGTCGTAATTGACAATATCAGATCAGTATGTAAAACCTGGATTTGTTCCCAAGGCCTAGGGCACAGAAAGCTGAAAAAATTATAGACCCAAAAGTATCACAGCCATTGTTGGTAAATGTGTGGAGAGATGCATATTAAGTTTGCTCATAAGGGTAACATTTATGGGAATAATTTAGGTAGCCTTCATGAAGGGGGAAAAAAAAATCAACCTTGATGTGTCAAATCCAGTTTTATGAAAATATGGCCTTAAGGGGAAAAAAATAAATTGCAGTTGTGTATATTATTGCCTTGCAAGACTAGGAATAAAACACACATTGCATAACTGAAGGGCAACAGAGATTTGTAGTATGAAGTGTATAATCCAGTCTTAATGAGCCATAAAGTTCCATGTTTGGGCTAATCCAGTAACTGCAGAACAAGGAAATGGGTTCTACTCGAGATCCTTTCTGGCATCAAAGATGATCAGTGGTGGCCACACTTACAGCTATAAATCTGAAGAAGTTCTACAAGATAAAGTCAAACACACACAAACTTTGTCTCACTCTTTTAGGGACGTGCCTACATAGTTCCCTATGGTGTTAGGAGGGGAGGCTCCCATTACTTGTTCACCAACTTGTCGTTCTTTAAGTGCACCCTGAATAGGCAATAAATGCCTGGCCCAAGTTGGTACTAATTTGAGGTAAAGTGTTTGTGTTACTTTACATGGTCAAATGATTAGGCCAGCTCTCTCCAAAGCTTACAGCCTGCAGTTCAGAAAACTACAGTGGCTTTAGATACTTCTGTCTCCCTCAGTCATCAAAAAATGGACCACCTTCCCTCTCAGACCAAATGTTTGAAACAGTTGTACTGACCAAAAGGACATGCAAGGCTCTGATGTCCTCCATGTTCTTGGTTCCCAACAGATCGCATGAGGAGGAAGGTCTCACAGATGCCAGACAGACAGCCCTAAAGCCTTCAACTCAGTTCTGTCACTAGGAATTCCAAACACTATCAGAGAAGAAAAGCGGGAAGTACCAGCACCAACGTCTCATGCTTAGTGGTCATGGTAATCTGGGAGCAAGTAATTCTTCAGAACATTTGCATCTGAATTCAGCAAAATAAACTGGCAGAACCCTTAGAGAAGCCATTGCTTCCTATGAGTAGAAACTTAACACTTTACTGAACATGAGAAAAAAAGGGATTTTTCAAGAAAAAATAAGTCTGACTAGTGTAAATCACTGTTCTCACACCCAGGCAAAAGTTCTAATGATATTTCCAGAGAAAGTCAGGATCGTCACTGTCTGTAATCCTAGAGCTGTTGCCAAATATGAAAAGACCAACCTCATTATGGTAGCTTTCTTCTGCAGTAGGCAACTATGATTCATGCCATTAACACTTCTGCAGATCAACAGTAACCCTGCCACTTCAAAAAGGCTGAATGCATCCATGTGTTATGCCCCATAACCTGATTGCTTGCAATCATTCAGGTTGCTTTCCATTTGCCAGTGGAATGCTCCCAGAGGGGGTGTGTGTGTGGGGGGGCACCCGTTTAAATGTATCAAATTTCACAGTGGTATGAAAACCCATTAAAGCATCAGTCGGTACCTTACAGCTGCTCATCCACAAAGGTGAATCAGTCTGTCATATCTGCATGTACATTAACCACACAGTTTTTGAAGTGTCACTCTCACTGAAGTTATCCATGCCATCACACACTGTTAGGTTTATCAACATTTAAAAAAAAACAAAAACTACACACTAGATCTACTCCCTTAACAGTTCAATACAAGTTATATATCTTTCCTGGAAATGGTTTTCTAACTTGCAGTCACTTCAAGCCTGATGAATTTGTGACCTACATGCTTTCAGGAGTAAAATAAGCCATACAGTTTTCAACAAGGTCAGGGGAGCATTCTTTAACTGTACAGAAATACAAACTTTGGTCTCACTCTTTCAACTTATTTGTGAATGCTGCTGCTTTACACACCCATTCACATATTCCCACAAGGTGGATGACCAGTCTAGAGGTAAAGCAGAATTTGCTTTAGCTGTCCTATAAGCAAATGCTGTACACAGTCCAGCCATTACTGGGAGCCAAGGATACAAAAACTGCTTTAGTAACCGCCCCTTCATTTTATGAATACTTCCAGCAACAATGCTCATGGGCACAATACAGTTCTGAGAGTATGCTCAGATAACAGGATCATTAATGCAGAATAGTTTCTGTACTGCCAGCATGCTGGGGCTGCAAATAGGTTAGGTCTTGTCGTTGCTGTACACACTTGGCTCTGTACCATATGTCTTTATGATTTTAGTGTGGTTTATTTTCCCCCATACTGACAGGTGTATTTGTTTCAGCAAGGGAATGTAGCCACACGCATCTTGGTGTACTAGACTGGTGGTATCCATCATCAGTTGCCCCCACTCAATTTCTTAAACAATGATACTGTTATCTGAACATTTACTATGGTGAGTTTACTCTAAAAAATATAACAGTGGGCATCCCTCCCCATCTACTGGCTTTAGTCGAGACAAGCAATGAAATGATTTTATTTTCAGTCAACAAATTCATCCTGCTATGTCTTAATTTAGTTTACAAAACATATAATTCACTACTGGGTCCCACTTCTAAAGACAGAAGACTTGGAGCAGTTTGTATAATTCTTTACCCCTTGTACTTCAGACAGATGATTCGACAAAATACATGGCATAGAACATAACTACAGGAGAATGAGTAAAAGCCATTCTCACTGATCATTCTTATTACTTCTATGGCGATGTTTCACTTTGAGTTTCTTCTTTTCATGATGAGGTTCTACATCCTTGCTCACTGGCTCTGACATTTTCATTCTCTTCACATTTTTGGGGGACGTTGCCTTTGATTCTCCTTGAGCCTGTTCTATTACTGGCTCCCGGGATGCTGAAGACTTAAGTGCCTTACTATGTACTGTGCCTTTTTTGATGTGTTCTGAATATGTATGTTTGAACAGCGCTCTCTTCCTGTGTTCCTCAGCATTCTTTTCCATTTTAAATGGTTTCTTTACTTTTGTTGTTCCAAATGGCTGAAATCGCTGCTTAAGCCCCTCATGGATGTGGAGAGTTTGGCTTGCTGGTACAGTTTTTAATGGGCTTTTCACATTTTCATCTCCACAACTTTCTCTAATGTTAATGCACCCCAAAAAAGATCTTTTACATACTCTACTGGTATCAGGTGTCTCGGTTATCAAAACTGTGCCAGTTACTTCTTTAACAATGCTGAAAGAATTATAAACCTTCTTATTTCCATCTTCATTAGTTTCAAAACTCCGACACCCAACTAGTGGAATCTTCTTTTTAGAAAGACTGAAAGAAAAATCAAAAAATTAGGAATGATGAAATAAGTATTTTACAGAATTCACTGCAATTTATTCCTCACTAAATTAGGATTCTTTAAATGCATAGCTATAAGTACTGTATATATGAACAAGATGGAAAAGTAATTTCATTTTTTATGAGACAAATTACCATGATACTACCCAAACATCCTAAAATTCTAGTAGTATGGACTCATTTTGGAAAATGAACCAAGTACCTTACATATATTTTTTTACTTTTACAAAGATAAATGCAAAGACAACCACTACCTTCCACCAAAAATTACCTTACATATATTTTTTTACTTTTACAAAGATAAATGCAAAGACAACCACTACTTTCCACCAAAAATTACTGTGAGGTATAGTTCAAGATGAAACTGGCATAGCAATAATTTTGCCCTATTTATCACCTAATGTCTTCCCAGACAAACTGTAAAATTAAATAATGGTGTACAGCCAGATAACTTACAAAACTTAATTATATTCTTTAACATGTAAAATCAATCTGACTTTGTATTGATAGCGGAAGGGGTGTGGGACTGATCTCATTTATAAATTTTGAATGTGGGCTAAGTTCGCCCCTTTATGGGGGCTTATAATACACACACTGTGAATGACAGGGTGCACATCAAAATGTGACAAGTATGAGGTATACTGCCTCCTAAGCATCCATTTATTGCTTACTAAGAAGATGAGGCTCTGGATCACGGAGGTGACCACCATTATAAGATAATATATTGTCTTGGATTGGAAGGAACTCGCCTCTTTGCCTATTAGGATGCATCTGATATTCATAGGTAGGTACTAGGCTATCGGCCCAAGTAAGCCTAGCCAGCAAGGTTCCATACCTTACGCTACCCAAGAAAAAGAAGTTATGTCTTACCATAACATTCCAGCTGTATTGTTGATCCTCGTTCAGTCATTACGCATGGGTATCGGTTCTGACCTTGGAACCGAGCTGGCCATTTTCCAAGCTCACGTCAGCTTTAAACTCTCGAGCTAAACTCTTACCCACAATTCCCCTCTCCCTGTTACCGGATTGAGTTTGCAAGTCAAAGAAGGTAGAGGATACCTCTGGTCAAATAACCTAAGAGAACTAGATGGTGAGATCCACTAGAAACCGAAGGAGGGAGGGTTGTAATGACTGAACGAGGATCAACAATACAGATGGAACATTATGGTAAGACATAACTTCTTTATCGGATATTGTTAATCCTCGTTCATTCCTTACGCATGGGACAGAGTCCTCAGCTACCTCTATTCCTGGGAGAGACTCATGGAAGGTCATTTCTGAGCACCATAGAACCAAAAGATGCTCTTCCCCTGGAGGCCAAATCCAATTTGTAATGATTGATGTGTATAAATGAAGGTCACACAGACCTTCAACCATCTAGCTAATGTGACCTTAGCAACAGCAGATCCTAATCTAGGTCCAGAAAAGGCCAGAAATAACTGGTCAGATTTACTTAATTGTTTAGTCCTGTTCAAGTAAAAACGGATTTGCCTGTGGATATCTAAAGTATGTAGGCAATACTCTCCTCTGTTTGAATGATTGGGAAAGAAAACTGGCAATTCAATGGCTTGATTAATGGACATTTCAGAGATCACTTTAGGCAGAAATGAAGGATTAGTTCTCAGAGAACACTATCTCTATGAAAAATCAAGTATGGACTCTTGATACATAAAGCTTGAAGCTCAGAAATACATCTGGCAGAAGTAATGGCGACCAAAAACAAGGGTTTCTATGACAAATACTTGAGGTCGCAAGAGGCTGGTTCGAAAGGTGACACTGTCAGAGCTTGTAGAACTAATGATAAATCCCATGGTTGAATAGGTTCTCTAAAAGGTGGCTTCAGATGATTCACACCTTTTATGAAGGTCTTGCACAATTTATGGGACATGAGAGGAATCTTGGACACCCTCATGAAAATTAGAAATTACAGCCAAATGAACTCTAATGGTAGACCCGATTGAAAAAGGTCGGCCAGATAGTCTAGTATTATCGACACTGGTGCTGAAAAGGGGTCTACTTGTTTATCGTTCAGCCAACAGGTAAATCCTTTCCACTTGCTCAGATAAGTAATTCTAGTAGAAGACTTACGAGAAGCAATGAGAATATCACGTACTGGTAAAAAAAGATCATTCTGCCTGGCAATCAAGGGAATTGGAGTAGCCAAGCCATGAGCTTCAGGCTGTTCAAGTTGGGATGAAACTGTTTCTGTGGATGTGAGATCAACTCCGGGGTTGGATGGAGAATCCATGGTCGATCTAGTAGGTGAGGCCAAAGGAAGGGGAACCACATCAGTCGAGGCCAATATGGTGCTATGAGGATCACCTTGCTCTTCAACCGACGGGCTTTCTTCAGAAACTGGGGAATGGGTGGAAATGCGTAAAGAAGACCCGAAGAACAATCGTGGACTAGAGCATCCCTGGGTGACTGTCCCGGAGGGGGAATCAGGGCGAAGTAGTTGCTGCATTTGTAGTTGGTGAGGGATGCAAAGTCATCGCAAGGACCGCCCCAGCGGTGGAAGATCTCCACCGCTATCAAGGGATTCAGGGACCACTCATGAGGTTGAAGAATGCACCTGCTGAGTCTTGTCTGCTATCACGTTGGAACTCCCGGGAATGTGCGTTGCTAGAAGAAAACGGTTGGTAGCTATCACCATATCCTCATGGCCTCTCCGACAAAGGGGGTAAAATTTGGTTCCACCTTGCTTGTTGATGTACTAGACCATCAGCATGTCTGATTGAATCGCAATTTTCCCAGATGACAGCAGGGGATGGAATGCCTGCAACACCAGAAGCACCGCCTTCAGCTCTAGAACATTTATATGCAGATGGGCCTCCAGTTCGGACCAAGTGCCTTGGAATGTCTGTCCCTGACATAGCCCCCCCACCCCATCAGGGAGACTGCTGTGGTCACTGTGGCCTTGGGTTGCTGGGGGGAGAAGGGGCGAGACCATTGTGAGAGATTGTGTCATCCTCCAATTTAAGTCCTGTTTGCATCTGTGGGTTACTCGAATCATGGCTGAAAGAGGATGCTGAAAAGGATACCATTGGGTGAACAGTAGCCATTGTAGAAGCCTCGTGAAACCTGGCCAGGGGAACAATGGTGATGGAGGCTGCCATGGAACCCAACAGCTGTAGAACCCCGTGAGCCGTGGATTTTTCCTTTGAAAGGATTGGAATTAGTTATTGCTTTATCCTTAGAATTCTGTGCTCTGGAATAGCAGCTCTGCAGTTTTTTGTGTCCAACATAACCGCTATGAATTCTGTCGACTGAGATGGGGTGAGATTAGATTTTTTCCAGTTTATGGTTATGCCTAGCCTTTGAGCAGCAAGGAGAGAGTATGCCAGGGCTTTTTCCAGTAGATGTCTGGTGGGGGCGGAAATGAGCCAGTCATCTAGGTATGGAAACACCTGGAATCCTTGAAGTCGCAAGTGAGCTGTGACAACTGCCATGCACTTTGTGAACACTTTAGGGGCTGTAGAGAGTCCGAAAGACAGTACTCTGAACTGGTAGTGACAGTCTCCCACACGGAAGCGCAGAAATCTTCTTGATGGCCTGTCCACATTTATGTGGTAGTACACATCTTGAAGATCTATAGAGCACATCCAATCATCTTTTTCCAAAAGCGGGAGGATAGACTGCATTGTGACCATTCATCCGGAATTTTTGTACTCTCACAAACTTGTTCAATACACTGAGATCCAAAATTGGTCTCCAGTCCCCGGTTTTCTTTGGCACCAAAAATAGTCTTGAGTAGAATCCGGATCCTATCTGGTCTGGAGGGACTATTTGGATGACTCTCTTTCTTAGCAGCTTTTCTATCTCTAGAGCTGCTTCTTCCCTTTGACTGGGTGGAACTTCTGGAAGATTTTTTGAAGGGACTGGACAAACATCGAGGGGGATATAACCTCTGGTTACAATACTTTGTACCCAAGCATCGGTAAGGAGAAACGTCCCCCAGCCACCTCCAGAGGAAAAGGAGTTGGGCCGCTCTTCAGGAGCGCTGGTAGGATTGACCAGGGAAAGAATCCCTGGTTACGCGGACCCCCTCTGCCCCGAAAGGAGCGGCTTCCCTGTGAGTTTCCCCCCTCTGCCTCTGGGGGAGAACTCGGCCTGTGTGTCATGGAAAGGACCCTGAGATTTTTTGAACCATATCTTTCCACTCTTTTTGGTTTCAGGAGAAAGCACGTTGAGGGGAAGAATAACGGACACCTATGGCAGAAAAGGTCTTACCGTCCTGTTCACATCTGGCCGGTGTGCTTTTAACTTTGGGCCCAAACAACGACGAGGCCTCAATGGGGGCTTTAAAAAAGGAAGACAAAGGGTTCCACGAAGTTGCACAAGCGCATCCAGGCATGTCGTCAAGACCACAGCTGAACCCGCTGCTCCTTCTGATGCGTGAGATATCAGTCACATAGAGGAGTTGGATATAGATTCAATGGTGGCCAGCTGAGAGGCCACTGTCATGAACCTCATCAGATACAACACCAGTCAAGGTTTCAGAGAGCTCAGAAACCAGATCCCTTTGAAGCCTGGTAAAATGTGCCATATAATTCAGGGACCTGATAGCAAAGGTCGCTGAAGCAAAGGTGCGCTTCCCTAGCCTGTCCAGGGCCCGGGACTCTCTGTTAGGTGGATGGACAGTCTGGCTTTCTTCTTCTGCCAGATCATTTTTTGGTGCGGCCGCCACCACCAAAGCATCCACAAGAAGACCTTTGGACCAATGGGGATCCGAAGCAGGAGGGGACAAGATCTTATCTGGCCTTCGGGGAATATCTTCAACAGTATCAGGAGCCTTCCAAGCTTGCTGCACGATGAGCCAGACAAGTTCATCAACAGGTGGAGTAACCCAGAAGGTAGGGGGCCGGGCATGAAAGGCCTGCAGGAACACAGATTCCTCAGAGGTCAAATTAGAGGACTGTCAGTCACCTGTCTGTTTCAGGAATTCACCAAAGGATACCTCAGAGAGTGACCGAGGGGATCCTTCCCCCTCATCGAAATCTGTGTCTTCGGTGAGGGACTCCTCAGTGGAGTCAATGTGCTTCCTCTTACACGAACTTTTCCGGTGGACCTCCTCCGCTGGAGAAGACAGCAGAAAAGGGGATTCCTGAGGGAATATGTCCTGCGGCCCTTGCACCCGGTGTCCGCTAGATGTGACTTGTGAAATCAGTGTACCAGAGGAGGGCGGAGGTATAGACAGTCCGGTATCTCCAGCAGCGAAAGCCTTCTCCATCAGTTGGAAGGCTGGTCCACCCGAAGAGGAGTTCATGTCTAGGTCAGGGGTCACCCCTCCCCTAAGTGACTCAGTCTGCTGACCCGGAGTCCCTGGATGGCTGTGGAGCAGCAAACTATGCGTGTCACAACTGACATCCTGGGTTGTAGCAAAACTTTCCTGCCATGAAGGCAACTGCGGTTCTTTAGTGAGATCCATAAAGGGAACTGCAGAAGGGGAAGACTGTGCTATATCCATGGACTTCAAAGGTAATGAAGGAGGAGAATAAGAAGGGGTCTTTGGAGATGGGTGATCACCTCCCAAGGAAGGATAGTTCCTGAGGAATGGATATCTCTGGCCAAGAGTACCTGGTCCACAAGACGCAACACATGTTTGGAAAGGCTTCTAGTGGACCTCACTGAGACTGAAGGAGAAACAGGCCTGTCCACAGAAGAGGCAGACTCTGTGTGCTCATCTCATCTGACCGCACCGAGGACAATGGTGCCAAGAGAGACTGGACTACTGTTGATTGCACTGAAGTCATCGGTGCCGAGGTCATGGTCTGCACCGACACAGGGATCGGTGCCGAAGCTGGAACTGACAAAACTGGAGTCAACAATAAAGGCGTCTGTTCCAAGGAAGATCTCGGAGCCGACGCGGTCAAGGTCTATGCCGACTGAACGGTCGGTGCCGATACAGTGGTAATGGTCTGAACCAAGGAGCCCCTCAGTGCCAAAATATAGATGGCTGCAGGAGAAGACAGAGCCGAAGGCCTCTGTGCCAAAGGTCTAGGCACCGAAAGCACTGGGGCTGACTGAGTGAGCTCTGGAGCCGAAACTTTAGCTTTTTTAGGTTTTGGATGGCGGGAGTCCCCAGCCCGGGATGAAGGCAAATATTTAGCCTTAGTAGGAACATCCAAGGTTTTCTTATGGGCCCTAGGAGGGGTTGAGGCCTCAGACCCAGAAATAGTTTCTGAAAATGGAGATTTTAGAAGTCCCTTTGGTAACAGCTTGTTTTTCCTTTCCAACAAGGTTCTATTAGAAAAGTTCTCACAAATAGTACAGGGCGGGTCAACAGACAAATGGGAAGCTCCCAAACAATAAACATACAAAAAGTGTGCATCAGAAGTAGGCAGTTTGTGTCCACAATCAGAAACCCCGGACTACCTTTCTTATCTGCCATGACAGCAAACTAATTAAAAGAAATGGTACAAGAGAGTACCCGAAGGTATGAGAGAAAAAGGAAAAGAATTACCAACGATGGTAGAGAGAAAATACCTCGTGGTAAAGAAAGAAGCAGAAAAACCTGAAGAAATTATGTACGCTAGATGCGATAACAATTGACTGTACTTGGCTCAAGAGAAGGAGCTTGACACGACCGAATGGCAATGCGGCAAACAAAATCTGAGGTAACAGGGATTGTGGGTAAGAGTTTAGCTCGAGAGTTTGAAGCTGACATGAGCTTGGAAAATGGCCAGCTTGGTACCGATACCCATGCATAAGGAATGAACGTGGATTAACAATATCAGTTATTTTCCTGTGCTACTGTCCAGCAGAGAGAGAGAAGTGATCCCCGGGGTGCATTTCCTATTACCCATCCACTCAAGATTTTTTTTTTTTTTTTTTTTGAAGAGTGCGAATGAAGAACTTTGCTTGACATAGATGGGTAGCTTGTTCCAGAGTATAGGAAGTCTCTGGGACAGGAATCTATCCCTCCAGCGTGTTCTGTTTATTGTGTTGACAAGGTTTAAGTTTCCTGTTGCAAGAAAGCAGAATAAGCTTAACTGTTTCTAATGCCAGAAAACTAAAAGTTATGTATGTACCACAATCGGTGCTGACTTCTGTGCTCTTCGACTTGTTACTATATCAAATTGGACACCAGCAACTTCAGACCTTGGATCTCAGGCTGTTCAGATCAAGTTTGCTCCCATAACAGACTGATTTATCTATGCCACCTAGAAAGGGACAACTTGAAATAAAAAAAAAAAAAGTCAAAACTGCAATAAGACAAGGCTCTGGTCAGGTGAGAGTTGAGGGCAGTGATCATTTGGATGAGTAAAGTGGAAGACAAGGTTGAGACAGACAGAGATTTACCATTATGGTAAGTACATAATCTTCATGTTCGATATTGGCTTTACCATCCAACTTAACTTATGAGACAGAGTCCCCAGCTACAAAAAAACCCCATGGAGATACTAAGGACATTCCAGAAAATAGTGAAACCAAAGGAAGCCCTAGTTCTAGACTGTAGGTCCAGCTTATAATGAGACACAAAGGTAGGAATTGTGACCCAAGTAGCAGCCACACAGATATCAAAGGGAATGCTAGAAAAGAAAGCTGAAGAGGTTTGCTACAGCTTTTCTAGACTCTGCTTTAGGCCTATTAGGAAGTGAAGGGCCCTTGGCTCTTTAAACACATGATGCAATTAGAAAGTGTAACCTTGGAAACACTGGTACTTAGTCTAGCCTTAGAAAAGGACAGAAAAGTTGGTCATGTTTCCTGAAAATCCTTAGTGCAGTACACATAAAAAACTTTGCTGACAATGAACATCCAACAAATGAAGCAGATGTACACCCTTGTTAGAAAAGAATTAGGGTAACATACTGGTAAGGTGGATAGACAAATTCAAGCAGGTATCTTGAAGCTACCTTAGATGTCCCTAACGCAGATTTCCTTCCTATCTGATGAAAGATCAGATGGGGTGGTTTAAAAAATTAGAAGTTATGTACTTACCATAACGTTCCATCTGAGTAGGTGGATTCATTTGTCTGCAACCTGTGGGTATGGATCCGATATCGGATCCGAACCGGCATGGTTTATCCAGCTATGGATCTGAGCTCCTAGCTCCTCCCCTCACCCATAATGCCCTGCTCTCCCTACATGACCTCAGATCGAGTTTGCCCTGCACCAACTACCCTAACCAAAGGGTAACGCACCTTATGCAGGAAACTGACAAGGCCAGGGGGATAGGAGGGCGGGATGGTTGCAGACAAATGAATCCACCTACTCAGATGGAACGTTATGGTAAGTACATAACTTCTAAATCTGAAGTAGGAGAATTCATTTGTCAGCAACCTGTGGGACAGAGTCCCCAGCTATCTGAATCTTGGGTGGCCATCATGGAAGGATATTCCGGAGCACCGCGGAGCCAAAGGATGCTCTACCTCTAGAAGTGACGTCCAGCTTGTAATGAGTAATAAAGGTATGAGATGAAGCCCAAGTGGCTGCTGAACAAATGTCATCCAGAGGAACCCTAGACTTAAAGGCCGCTGAAGTAGAGACAGACCGGGTCAAATGAGCATGGACTCCCTCCGGTGCGGGCCTCCCAGAGGCTTGGTACGCCAACAGAATACACTGAGAAATCCAGCGTGACAAAAACTTTGGAAATTGGTTTACCCAGATTGAATTTGGCAAAAGAAATGAACTGGTCTGATTGCCTATAACCAGCTGTCCTATGAAGGTAAAAACGAAGCTGCCTGTGAACATCCAAGGAATGCAGCTTGTATTCGCCTTTGTTTTGATACTTAGGGAAGAAAACAGGGAGGTTGATGGACTGATTAATGTTAGCTTCCGAAGCTACTTTAGGAAGAAAGGAGGGATTGATCCTTAGGTACACCCGGTCCGGATGAAAAATCAAATAAGGCGGTTTCATGGACAGGGCCTGAAGCTCTGAAACTCTCTTAGCCGAAGTAATGGCTACCAAAAAAGCAGTCTTAAAAGACAAGTATTTAAGATAGACTGTGGCCGCAGGTTCGAAGTGGGGAGCGGTCAAGGCCTGAAGTACCAAGGAAAGATCCCACGGGGGAACCGTTTCTTTGACAGGGGGTCTGAGCAAAAAGGTGCCTTTTAGGAAGGTTTTGCATAACTTAGCCGACATAAGAGACCCTGAATCGTGTCCAACATGGTAATGAGATATGGCCGCCAGCTGAACTTTGACCGTGGAAATACTGGCACCATCATTAAAGAGAGTAGTAAGAAAATCTAGAACCAAAGGAAGGGGAACCGTGAAATGATCTAGGTCTTGCCGCTCTGCCCAAATGGAGAAATGCTTCCATTTACTGCAGTAAATTTTTCTGGTAGAGGGCTTGTGGGCCGCTACCAGAATGGCCTTAACTTGGGGACGAGATACCGGGAGTCCTGATTAGGAGTGGAACTGGAGCAGCCAAGCAGTCAACTTCAGGATGTCCAGGTTCGGAGTTGGCAGGTTCGAGGGGTGTGATATCAGATCCGGAATGGGATCTAGAATCCAAGGTGGATTCACTGAATGAGACCTTAGGTAAGGGAACCAGATCTGTCGAGGCCAGAACGGGGCAATGAGGATCATTCTGCACCCCAACCGAGAGGCTTTCTGAAGTACTTGTAGCATCAGTGGTAGAGGGGGGTATGCGTAAAGAAGACCAGGAGGCCAAGCATGCACCAGAGCATCTCTCTGAGAATCCCCTGGAGGGGGGATTAGAGCGAAAAAACTGTCGCACTTGGCGTTTAAAGAAGAAGCAAAGAGATCGCAACAGGGAGTCCCCCACTGTGCGAAGATACGTTTCGCTACTTGAGAATTGAGAGACCACTCTTACGGGGAAAGAATGGTGCGACTGAGCTTGTCCGCTAGGATGTTGGTCCAACCCGGAATATGCGTTGCGATGAGAAAGCGGTTGGTGGAGATCGCCCATTCCCACACTCATTGCTTCTCGACATAAAGGGTAAGACCTGGTTCCCCCGTTTGTTGATGTACCAGACCACCAACATGTTGTCTGATTGAATCGCAACTGTTCCCAGGGGAAGGAGGGCTTGAAGTGCTTGCAACGCCAAGAGCATCGCCCTCATTTCCAGAACATTGATATGCAGGGAGGTCTCTGAATCGCTCCACGTGCCTTGGACCATCCGGCCCGCAAAATGCCCCCCCCACCCGAGGCGGAAGCGTCCGTGGTCACCGTGGCGAGAGGGGAGATGCACAAAGGCGGCCCTGTGGAGCCCCGGAGAATGGAGCCGCCACAAGAGAGAGCGCTTGCAAGCCTTGCTGATTGCAATGGGATGATACAGGGGGAGGGAGAGAAATGACCATTGCACCTGAAGTGTCCATTGAAGCACCCGCATGTTCAAGCGGCGTGGAAGAAGAGTAATCGCTGCCGCCATAGACCCTAGCCCTCAGGATCAATTCCACAGGTGTTGAGCTGGAGTGAAGGATGGCCCGCACCTGGAGTCGCAGATTCGAACCCTGTCGGTTGTGAGAAAGGCTCAAATTTCGTGTCTAACCTGGCTCCTATAAATTCTATTGTTTGAGTAGGGACCAGGTTGGACTTTTCTATGTTTACCGTGATGCCTAGCTTGGGAGCTAGACGAAGGAAGGAGTCTCTTGCCAAAGAGAGTAGATGCCTTGTTGGGGCGGTGAGAAGCTAGTCGTCTAGGTACGGAAAGACCTGCACCCCCTGAAGCCTCAGGTGGGCCGCAACCACTGCTAACACTTTGGTGAACACCCTGGGGGCTGTGGTGAGACCAAAGGGAAGGACCCTGAACTGGTAGTGACTGGCTCCCAGCCGGAAGCGAAGAAACCTCCTGGATCGTCTGTCCATCAGAATGTGGTAGTACGCGTCCTTGAGGTCTATAGAGCACATCCAGTGATTCTCCCCTAGAAGGGGGAGGATGGACTGCAAAGTGACCATCCGGAACTTCTCTTTGGGAACTGACAGGTTCAACAGGGACAGGTCTAGAATGGGTCTTAGGTCCCCCATCTTTTTTGGCACTAAAAAGAACCTAGAGTAGAACCCTGATCCGATCTGGTCTGGGGGGACGGGCTGGATGGCTCTTTTTCTCAGCAGATGGCCAATTTCTGCTGATCGGGTGGAACATCGGGGAGGATTTTTAACTTTGGGACATGAAGAAAGGGGATCTTGTAACCTCTGGATATAATCCGGAGTATCCAGAGGTCCGATGTAATGGACTCCCATGCCGCTAGGTGCTCCGAGAAACGTCCCCCGACTGCCTCCAGAGTGGAGCAGTCGGGCAACCCCTCAGGGTTGCTGCGTGGGCCGTTCAGAGAAAGGTTCCCTGGACCCAAAGTTCCTGGGAGCCCCTCTGCCCCTAGGGCGGCATCCTCCCCGTCCTCCTCTGCCGCGGAAGGACTGGTTGTCCGGAGCGGGTTGGGAATGCTGCGACTTCCGGAACCACATCTTCTTCTGGCCCTTTTGGTTCCTTGAGTAGGACCTCTGGGGCACAGAGAAGCGGACTCGACGGCAGACAGCGTCTTCCCGTCCTTCTCACTCTGAACCAAGGTACCGCGAACCGTCTTGCCAAAAGGGCAGAACCGTCAAAGGGGGCGTTCGCGAATGACGCCTTGAAGGGCTCCGTAAAATCGCAGTGGCGGAGCCAGGCCTGCCGTCTTGTGACTAGGCCCGCTCCCGCAGTTCTAGCGGCTCCCTCGGTAGCGTGGGAAAGTAACCGCATAGAGGTGTTAGTCACAGAACGAAGAGTGGCCATACGGGTGAAGTGCATAAGTTTGTCCTCCTCCGATATGGACTCCTGGGGGGGGTGCAGCGTATTCCTTGATAAGATCGCGCTGCATCCTAATGACATGTGCCAAATAGTTGAGCGCCCTCACTGAGAGGGTCGCTGAACTAAAGATTCGCTTCCCCAAATGGTCCATCATCCGAGACTCCTTGCTCGGGGGATGGACTGAGGGACTCTCCTGGGCGAGTTCCCTCTTAGTGGCTGCTGCCGACAAGATGGCATCTACTGGGGGTCCCTTGCTCCAGTGGGCATAGTCAGCAGGGGGGCTAAGGATCCTGTCGGGCCTCTTAGGGATTGGCTCCACAGTGTCCGGGTCCTTCCACGCCCTGGTGGTAATAAGGTCCACCAGGGGTTCGGCAGGAGGTGACACCCAAGAGGTAGACGGGCCCGCTTCAAATGCCTCCAAGAACACTGACTCGTCCGAGGAAGACTTTGGGGCAGACCACCCACCTCTAATCCGTAACATTTCCATGATGTCTCAGAAGGAGACATCCTCAGGGGGTGATCTTGGGGAGCCTTCCCCTTCCTCTAAGGCAGTGTCTTCGGTCAAAGACTCGGGGGAGTTTATGTGCCTCCTCTTACACGAATGCTTGCGAGGTGCTTCCTCGGGGTGGCTGTCCGAGGAGCCCTCACCAGCAATGTCCAGAACCACAGGAACTGCTTGGGGCAGTGAAGCGGGCTGTCCCAGTGGCCGGGTGATGGAAGCCTGGCCCAGAGCAGATGGAGTGCGGGACGGAGCCGAAGCAAGGGCCGGGGGTCCAGATGCCCTCAACAGAGCCCTCTTCACTACATCAAAAGCTGAGGGGGAGCCAGCCTCGACAATAGGATCTGAAAGTCGGCTCCCCCTCGGATCCGATGAGCGGATCGGAGCCGGCACCGAGCCCCTCAGATCCGAGGGACCAGTGTGCTCCGACAAGGACAGCGCCGAAGGCACACTGAGTCACTCGGATCCGAAGCTCAGGCCAAGGCTCCGAGAGGTCGGATCCGACAGACTCGAGGGCATGGTCGGATCCGAAGTACCCAGTAGTGTCGGCGCCGACCCACCCGCGGCTCCGGGCGCTCCGAACCCGGGTAGCAGGTCGGAGAAGGAGCAATGAGCTTAAAAAAGGGGGTCGAGCTCCCCCCCAGAGGGGGGGGGGGGAGGCAGAAGCATTCCCATCTGCATCTGGGCCTGGATGAACCTTCGCATCATCCGGTCCAGATCAGCATCGGAGAGGCTGTAAATAGACCTAGACGAGGCTACAGAGGTAGGCCTCGAGTGCCGCCTCGATAGCCTTGAAGGAGGTCGGGTCTCCTCATCCTCAGGCTCCGGTGAAAAGCACGGGAACTGGAGCCGAGGAGGGGGAGAGCCAGCAGCCAGAGAGGCCGGAGGAGAAGCCCACTTAGCCGGCAGGGCCGAAACGGAGGTCTTGGCCCGCCGCTTGTGGTGCTTCTCACTCCGGTCCTTTTTCCTGGCTTCCCTCTCCTCCGACCCTTTGGCGGGAGTTTGAATCCTGGGTGGAGGAGGGGGAGCAGGCAAGGCAGGGACTGCCGAAGCAGTGACCACCAAGGGGGTGGGGGCCAAAGCAGAGTCTGTGGGCAAGAGTCCCACCAAGACCAGCTTTGACCTCCGCTCCTTCAATGCCCTGGGGTTGAACCCTGCACAGATTGAACACCCTGAAGTGAGGTGTTCAACCCCAAGGCATCGAACGCACAGAGTGTGGCCATCAGCAGGGGAAAGCTTATGGCCACACTTGGAGCACTTTGAAAAAACAGCCTTTGGGGCCTCAGACATCACTATTTTTTTTTTTTTTTAAATAGTAACAATAAACTAAAACACTCACACAAAGGCCCCCCAAAAAAACACACACACACACACACACACACACACACACACACACACACCAACTACGAACCAGCGAGGGGAGGGTAAAAACTATATTAAATTAGCCCAAAAAAGATATAAACAGAAGGGAAACCTATAACTTTCACACAACTTAAAAGTTTTAAAACCCTTTAATAAGAATACTAAGACTTAGCTTTTGGAGCTCTGACGACCCAGCCTTTACCATGCGTGGCAAACTAGATCCGAGGTCATGGAGGGAGAGCAGGGCATTATGGGTGAGGGGAGGAGCTAGGAGCTCGGATCCATAGCTGGATAAACCATGCCGGTTCGGATCCGATATCGGATCCATTCCCATAGGTTGCTGACAAATGAATTCTCCTACTTCTGATCAAAGCTTACAACTCTGAAAGCCCCCTTACCTAAGTGACTACTACCAGAAATAAGGTTTTGTAAGACACAAATTTCAAATGTGCCATAGCAGCAGTTTCAAAAGGTGGTCTGGTCAAATCCTGTAGTAAAAACGTAATATCTCAGAGTGGTACAGGTTCTCCTCAAGAGAAGACACAAGAGGAAAGTACCCTTCAAAAAGGTCTTCAATAATGTCAAAGACGAAGAGGGGACTGCCGTTCACCTACATGGAAATTTGAAATAGTCATGAATTACTGTTTAATCGCAGAGCAACTGGCCCCTACATGGAAAAGATCTGCCAGTAAAGGGGGTGTAAACCTTTGCCTGAAGCCCAGATAGAAAATGTCTTCAATTGCTCCTGTAAACTTTTCTGGTAGAAGTTCTTTTGAGAAGATAAAATATGGATAAGACTGAACAAGAGCCTGGAAGTGGAGAAACCAAGTGGTCAGTTTGAGGGATTTGAGTTGAGGTGAGGCTTGTGGGATGGGTGAGAAATCTGCTCTGGAAGGTAATTCAGTAGGTGCACTAGATGAAGCCAAAGGAAGGAAAACTAGATTTGTTGAGGCTAAAACAGGTTGATGAAAATCACCTTTGCCTTGTACCAGGCTGCTTTCTGAAGAAATTTGTTTATAAGTGGAGTCTGAGGGTAAACGTAACTCGGACCCTGTGGCCATGCAAGGACCAGAAGACTCTTCTTCCTGGGGAATTGGGGCAAAAAAGCTACTGCATTTGGTGTCGGAAGATGTTACAAACAGGTCGCAGAAAAGTTATCTCCAGCAGCTGAAAATCATTGATGCAACTCTTTGTCTAAGGGAACTACTTGTGCAACAGAAGGATCAATCTGCTCAACTTGTCTGCCAGTATATTTGATTTTCCCAAGACATTCTTTGCAAGAAGAAAAAAATTGAAGACATTGCTCATTGCAAGACTCTCGTGGCCTCCCAACATTAAGGTTAACATTGGATCCTGCTTTACTTGCTGATGTACCAGACCATGGACATGTCTTGTCTATATTGAGATCACACTGGTGGGGAAGTAGTTCTGAAACATTTGCAGTGGAAGAACTGCTCTCATCGACAACACACTGATTTGAAGATTGGCCTTAGACCATTTTCTCTTCGAATTGCCCCCCACCTCAGAAGGATGTCTTAATGGCCACTAGAGCTACTGGTTGGGGAAGAATAAACAAGTTTGACCTATTGAAACCAGAGAAGAGTTTAGCCACCAATTAATATGGTATCTGCAAACCCTCGTGAACTTGACAAGATGACTCACTGAATGGTGAAGGATAGACTACTGCTACAGTGTGTCCACCAATATTTTCATGTAAAACCTGGTATAAAGGACCAGGGTGATGGATGTTTCCACACAGCCAGTAATCGCAGAATAAGGTTCGCTGGGGGAATGCTGATATGAGAACTTGTGAAGCTTGTTTATGTACAGACACTATTCACAGCACAAAGTCCGGTGATCTGCATAATAGTATCCAGGTGACATCCTATGAATTCCAGGGTCAGCTTGGACTTTTCCAAGCTGACTAATCCACATATCGGTGCACAACTGCAAGCAAGTAGTCCCTAGCATGGACTAGTAGATTCCTTGAAGCAGTGGTATTGTAACCAGTCAACTGTAAGAATTACAGTGAATAACAAGCTGACAAAGTGTAACAGACATCGCCACTCTTATGATTCTTATACCAATTGTGTAACTTGGATACAAAATGTTTAGTGTCTTTCAGGACAGTACTGGCAGGTCACAACATCTTCTCAACATACATAGAAAGTGGTTTGGTCAACTAACCACAACTAGATACAGTTGGTCTCATAGGAGGATCATATGGGCTCTTATGAATTTTAGTAGCCCATACAATAAAGGAATAGTGGGATGGTCTACTTGAAAAATATTTGTCAAATTCATAAGTTAAGAGTCCGCTCATACGTAAATCAAGTAAATGTGTTCCAACTCTATTGATTAAGCAATTTACTTGAAACCTATGTAAACCAGTACAAGTTGTATCATCAGATAACATATACATTTTATTTAAATATACTTCCTTATCCATTATAACAGCAGCACCACCTTTATCAGCTGGTCTAATTTCAATAGCGGTATGCACAAGAATTTCTATCATGTAATATTAATTACTTTAATAGTGAGATTAATTTGATTTGAATACCGCTAGATTTGATCCAAAACAATATTTTTTTGTTTAGTGATAAAATTTATTTGCAGAAAACTGGTGTTGCCATGGGCACTATATGTACCAACAGTTCTGCCAACACACTTTTAGCGTTGTGGGAGTTTAACAATGTTTTGAATAATATATGCTTTAAGGATTTTGTAAATTTTGTAGACGACACCTTTTTTATCTGGACAGGCACACACTGAAACTTTGTTATTCCTTTACATAATACTACATCTTTTTTTAAAATAAATACTGCAATACATATACTGAATTTTTAGAGGTCTTCATATATAAAGATAATGCAGGACACATTAATACTACTGTATACAAAAAAGACTAAGAATAACAGTCCTACATAGGTCAATTATGCCTCCTCGTTTTGTCCACAGAAATGTATTAAAAGGTCAATTTATTACAGCTGGCAGGTTGAATGATGATGATGAAATTCTTCTTAAAACTTTTAATGAAATACGCACAGACTTTTGGCATAGGAGCCAATTCAGAAACAGGCACTGATAAAACTATAAATGATGCTGCACTTAAAATATGAAGCTAAACAGTTTTTTTCTGATATGGACAGCTGTAGGCAATATGTTCCCAATAAGTGTAAGAATTTTCCTAGAGTTACTTTAAACTTACTCTAGTGGTATCAACATAGTTTGTAATATAACTAAGAAGAACCAGTCTACTTTGATGGTAGATGAGGAATAAAAAGATATTAAATGACAAATCTGAATTATCTTAAATTCTAGATCGATTAAACACTAACTGTATTATAAACAGCACAGCGATACCACTAAAGTCTCTGAGTGGAAGGGGACTTTCACTTGTAATAACTGTAGGGCATGTCAATTTATCCTATCCACCACTACATTTGTACATCTTGATAATGGACGTAGATATAATTTTAAGGTTTATGCTTATTGCAGGAGGACTGATTTAATTTAGCCACATGTACTGCCTGCTTATCATTTTATGTGGGTAAAATGAATCGCTCCTTTAAAGAATGTATCTGAATGTTTAAATATTAGGAAAAAATAAACCCACTAATGCTTTAGCTAAACATGTTAATGGTGTGTTGACTCCCATAAATATTAAGTTTTTTACATTAGGTTTAATGCACTTTAAACAGGAGGTGAATAAAACAAAATATAGAGTTGAAATGGATCCTATAATTGCAGGCTGATAAAGGGCTAGGCTTGGAATGGTACTCTCTCTTTAAAGCCTGTATTGAAGGCACGTGACCTTTTTAGATAATTGCTATTGTATTTAAATGTGTTCTGGCTATTATTCATTTTTATATGGTCTGAGGAAGCACAATGTTTGACATGAAAGAGCTTACCATTTTAATTTTTGGACATGAACTCTATATTCACTCTGCAGATGTGATAAAGATGCTGGGTGAGACAGGGGAGAAATGGCTCCTGATGGTACTCATAACAGTGTGGGGAGAAAGGCATATCCCAGATGACTGGAGAATAAGCAGACTCATGCCAATGTATAACAAGAAAGGAGACATCCACAACTGTGGGCAGTAAAGAGGTATCAAACTCCTGTCACGCTGCATGAAAGTTCTGGAGAGGGTGACTGAAACAGATACTCTCAGCAGTAGAAAGTAGGATGGAAGATGAGCAGTTTGGATTCGTAGTTTCACAGATTAGTACTAGGCTATCTGCCCCAATGGGCCATTTTACGCCTAGCCAATCACTCCATGTGAGAATCAAACCTTGCACCTTGTGTTTGTAAGGTAAACACCTTAACCATTATGCCAACCTCCCTCCCTCCCCATCCAGTGCATCACAACTTGACCTAATGTTTGACACTTTTTAATTTCTCCAAGTCTTTTGGGTTTCTAATACCATAACGGGAATGGACCCCATTCCTACGCCAAAGTACGATTAAAGTTCATGAAATTAGTATTGTTTCAATCTTTGATGTCAGCCAAAAGTGCTCTTCAGAGCACCCACAATGTGCCCAGTAATGACTCCTCCTGCAATTTGTACGAAGTTACATAGATTGGCAACATATCTAAATATGACCGTAGATTCTTTTTTATAAGACCTGTTACTCCTACTACTATTGAACTGTCTGGGTATCCTTCTTCCACATTGCTCTCATTTCAGCCTGCAGATCCAGATATGTTTGCAGTGACACAGTTCAAAAAGCTGATTTGGGCAGTATGGTTGTGGTTCCAAGTCCCAGAAACATTGGTAGAATTAGTGTAGGCTAATTCCTAAACACACTGGAAAATATTAACACCCTTACACTGGGAGACTAACTACCCCCTCCATTAACCAGGAAAATTACTCGTGTACCAACACACTTGCTCAACATTTTCTGGAATTCATTAATTCCAATGCCCTGGATCAACTCATTCTTACCCCCACCAGGGGTAGAAACATCCTTGACCTGGTCATTACTAACATGGGTGACTGTTGCTCTACACCAGTAATTAACTCCTCCCTGATCAGATCTGACACAACCTAATCACCACATCCCACCCTCACCCCCGTAAAGGAAACCACCGTAAAAAACTTCTCCAAAGCCAATTTTGGGCTTCTAAAAACAGAGGTGGCTAACTTCACAACACCCATGCAAATGGAAAATAGGTTGCATGACTGATGAATCATACACCAATGCACTGTATGAGCACATACACAAGTGCATGGAACGGGCCACACCAAACAGAACCAAGATGCTCTCCTCCAAAAACAGGGGGCCACACCAAACAGAACCAAGATGCTCTCCTCCAAAAACAGAAAGCCAATCTGATGGTCTCCCACCATAAACAAACTCTACAACAGAAGGAAAAAATGGTTGCAGAAAAGGGTGAAGTCCCAAGAGTGGAAAAATTCCTTTGTTAGCCTCAGCAAAAAACTGAGATCCATCATCAAATCCTCTAAAGCTAGTTATGAAAACAAAATTGCTGCAGATTCTAAAGACAACTACAAGGCATTCTATAGTTATGTCAAGAATCTACATGGCAATACAGAGCTGCTCTGAGATACAGCACAATGGCAATACATATACAGAGCCAACTGATATTGCCAACATATTGGCTGACCAGTTCAGTGCGAACTTTACCCCTAAAGGGACTATCACAATACCTGAGAAATGCCAAGTCCCTATTATCACGGCCACACAGTTAAAAAAAAAAAAAAAAAACTGTCCAAAGCCAAGAATACAGCTTCCATGGGACCTGATAATATCCCTGGCTGTGTTCTACTTGAATTACAACATGAACTGACACCACACCTGAGTACCCTGTTCAATCACAGCCTCATTTCAGGCTTTGTTCCTACCGAATGGCGCACTGTTACTGTCATCCCACTCCACAAAGAGAGAGTGACTACAGACCCTGGGAATTGCCACCCCATTAGCCTGAAAAGTGTGATGGCTATGGAGCGCATCATCATGGACCTTGTAAATAAGGACATAGGGAATCTCCAAACTCTGGACCCCACGCAGTATGGGTTTGTGAAAGGTAGATCATGCCTGCTCAACCTGACAGACTTCTTTGAGTCTGTCACCAGAGCTGTGGATGAGGGAAGGGTAGTTCACACAGCCTACCTAGATCTTCCCAAGGCCTTCAACACCATCCCTCACACAGGAATCATAGATAGACTCACTAAACTAGGCATACACCCCTATGTAATAAGATGGATTGCCAACTGACTCACTGACAGAACCTACACTGTGAAAGTAGCAGACTCCAAATTTGACTACCGACCAGTTACAAGTGGTGTCCCACAAGGATCGGTCTTAGGTACTCTCCTGTTTGGCATCTACTTCTCTGAAGTTCAAGCCAACACAAAGGGACTCTGGCTGACCAAGTTCGCAGACGATTGCAAACTGGGAGTCATTATTGATTCTCCAACTGATGTAAACATTCTATAAAAAGGCCTCACTGACACCAATGACTGGTGCCCGAACCATGGCCTTAAGCTCAATGCCAAAATGTGCATTGTCACCCCCCTTGGGAAAAATTTGGTGCCCGTGACCTACCACATAGGTGGCAGTCCACTAAACACCAAAGGTGTGATGAGACCTGGGGACACAGGTTGACAGCAACCTCTCCTTTGATAACTATATTGCCACTGTAGTCAGAAAGTCCTATGTGGCACATCTCATTACAAAAGGTTTCTCATCCAGGAAAAAAAGAGGTCATAATCCCTCTCTACTCATATCTCATTAGACCTATTATAGAATACAATGCCCCATTTGTTGTAGGTGTCTAGTGAGGTACATACCAACTGGAAAGGCCACAAAAATACCTCACTAAGAGGATACTAGGCCTTAGATACATGCCCTATATGGATAGACTCAAAAAAACTCCAGCTATACTGTCTCATCGCCTACTTAGAGGCGATCTCTGCTTGACCTACAAAAGCCATGTCTGACCCAGAGCTGCTAGATATGCTACACCTAAAGAAATCCCAATCCCTCTGTGCCACACGCTCCAGGGACCTTAACCTCAACACCACAATAAACAGAACATGTTAGAGGGACAGGTTCCTAACCTAGAGACTTCCCATACTCTGGAACAAACTTCCCATTCATGTCAAGCAGAGCACTTCACTGGCCCTCCAAGAAAAATCTTGACGAGTGGGTAGGCAATAGGAAGTTCACGCCAGGGATCACTTAAATGGCCTTGCTTGACAGGGACACTGGGAACCAAGTTTGGGCGGCATGATGCCAGGGAATCTTCTTGGGCTAGGCTTATATAAGCTCCAGGGCAGTTAGCCTAGTACACATCTATGAACCTATGTACAAGGGGCGCAATGACTCAAATATGAACAGACTTTGGTCTCACAGAGGGTTTCCCAGTGGGAGTGGGTATGCACCAGGGTTCAGCTCTGAGCCCACTGTTGGTCATACTTGTGATGGACTACATTAGCAAACATGTCAGTGGGGACATAAGGTTGCTGTATGCAGATTATGTGGCATTACAGGCAGACTGAGGGAGAACTTCAGTAAAGGATAGGGGAATGGAATGCACATGGGATGAAACTAAATACAGATAAGACCGTGGGAAATCAGAAGAAGCTGAGACAGAAGGGAAGACAATGGAACAGGTTAATAATTTCAAGTATCTGGGAGGGGTGGTTGAGAAGTGAAGTGTATATGAAGAGGTTGATGCTAAAATCAAAAGGGCTGCAGCCAACTGGCAGAGTTTCAGGTGTAGTGTATGACAGAAGAATGCCAAAGAAACTGAAAAGTAAGGTATACAAAACAATGGTGTGGCCAGTGCTACTGTATGGTAAAGAAACCTGGGCAGTAAAGGGAGATCAGACGAAAAAGCTAGAGGTGATGGAAATGAAGTGCTTGAGAAGTCTGGTAATATGCACAATGGGACAGAAGAAGAAACGAGGATGTAAGGGCAGAAGCCAAAAGCGGCTCCAACTACAGTAAAGATCAAAACATAACTGATTATGGTGGTTTGGCACATGCAAAAAAAAAAAAAAAAAAGAAAAGAAAAAGACTATCTAGTGATGATGATTTGGGCCAGACAGGAAGAAGTCGAGAGGAAACATGGGCATCCAATGAATTGGATGGATTGTGTGGGAGATCATCTGCAACAATCGGGTATGAGTGTTGAAGGCAGGAGTGTGGCACTGAATTGAGAGAGACAGCAAAATTAACACCCTGACCCTATGCAGATAATGGGAAAAACGGGGGTTAAAGATGACGACTCTGGATCCTTTCTGGTCAGGAGGAACCTTCTGGATGACTCGTTTTATCAGTTTTACAATCTCTTCAGCTGCAGCCTTTCTTTGGAGAGGTGGAGCATCTGGAAGGCTTTTTTGTAACAGGTTTGGAAGGAAAAGAAATGGAATAAAGTATCCTATAGAAATCACTCTGAGCACCCAGAAAATGAGTGATGGCCGACCAGGTGTTAGGGTGCAGAGATAAGCACCCCTTGGCTGTCTCCAGAGTAGTGCGGTCAGGCAAATCTTCGAGTACTGAAAGTGTTTGTTGCTGACTGGCCGTCAATTTTGGAGGCCACCTCTACCTCTAGGGCAAAATCCTTTAGTATTCCCTCCTCTGCCATGGGAAGGTCCATCTCCAGGAGTGTTCTAAGCAAAGCTCTGGTACTGAAGGAAAGAATAGTTGTGTAAAATCTTACTATAACCATAGGTGTCCTTCTCTTCCATGTTGCAGTATTCTTAGTGTGGGATTCTCTGCCTCAGGCGACCCGAACGTCAGCTCCTATACAAAAGCTTAAGCCTGGTTGCTGGAGGTGCGTGGGATGTCACATGCAGTGCTTTAAATGTGATGTCTGCACGGACAGACCTCAGAACTTAATTGCCCATTCGGACAGTTAGCTAGCATGAGCCAAATAATGTCCACAAAAATTGTGAAATGCCATTTGCTGATTAGTCTGAACACAGTCTAGGTGGTGCTCCAGGGTGCCCGCTAGACAGACTAATTGGAAAGACGGGTGATAGGTGTGGGGAAGGAATACTGCAAAATGGAAGAGTAGGACATTATGGTTATGGTAAGATTTTACACAACTATTCTATGTCCTTCTATTCCCATGTTGCAGTATTCTTAGTGTGGGAGAGTGCCACAGCTTAGGAAGAAGGAGGGGTGGAGGTAGAGGTAGCCGATTCCAGAAAGCCCTGTAGGATTGCCCTAGCAAACCCAGCTCTGGCTCTGGAGATGTGGTCCAATTTGTAGCATCTGGTTAAGGTATGTATAGAGCACCAAGTGGCTGCCTCCAGAATGGAGGCTGTGTCCAGGCCTTTGAAGAATGCTTTGGAAGATGCTACGGCCCTGGTAGATTGAGCCCTAACTCCCTGAAGTAGGTCCTTGCCATGGTAGCAGTAGCAGAAGTGGATAGTTTTCCTGATCCAGCAGGAAATACTTTGTTTGAAGACTGCCTTGCCCAGGGCACTGGGGGTGGAAGGATACAAATGGTTGGATTTTCTGATGGACACTTTTGTCCAAATAAAACCTCAGTTGGCTGTGCACATCCAGGGAAAGGAGTACCCTTCTCACTGTCATTAGTGGGTGAGGTGAATGGACTGGTTTACAGACAGTTTGTTGAACACTTTGGGCATGAAAGAAGGGTTGGTGTGCAGGGTCATCCTGTCCTTGTGAAAAATAGTGAAGGGTGGACAGGCCACGAGAGCTTGCAACTCTGCCACCCTTCTAGCAGAGGTAAGGGGCACTAGTAGAACAGTTTTCCAAGTGCACATTTGGAGAGTTGCAGAGCTGGCCAGCTCAAATGGAACCAGTGTGAGTTTTCCTAGGATAAAGTTTAGGTCCCAAGGTGGTGGGACCGGTTTTCTTGATGGTCTGATGTGCAAGATCCCTTTCCAGAACAATTTTACATCTAGCCTGGACAGCACAGGGGGGTGGGTCTAGGGGTAAGCAGGCAAGGATAGAAGATAGGTGGACTTTCATTGAAGAGTATGAAAAGGCCAGCCTTGATAAGTTCAAACACATACGTTAGGACTAGAGGAACATCCGCTAGAAAGGGATCCTTATGCTTTTTTAGACACCATTTGGAGAATCTTCCCATTTTGAAATGTAGGATCTCCTGGTAGTAGGTTTCCTGGCCTCCCTCAGGACTGAAAGCATGTCCTCAGTGTAGTGGTGTCTGAAGGGAATTAAAAGTTTATCACCCATAGAGTTAGGCAAAATATCTGAAGGTGAAGATGAATGAGTGTTCCCTTCTGCTGTATGAGTAGGTCCACCTTGTGGGGTAACTTGTGGTGACTGCCCTTGGTGATAGAAGTAGGGGGAACCAATGCTGCCATTGCCAATAGGGAGTTACCAGCAAGATGTTTGGTGTGTCCTTCCTGATCTTCAGGAGTATCTTTGTATTGAGAGGGAAGGGGGGAAATGCATATAGAAACCACCCCCCTTCCATGAAATGTTGAAGGCATCCACCCTCCAGGCTAGTGGGGAGTGGTCCTTGGTGCAGAAGTTTTTCAACTGTCTGTTCTGGGTAGAGGCAAACAAATCTACTTGAGGTGTGCTCCACAGGTGGACAATGTCTAGAAAAATTTCCCTGTTCAACATCCACTTGTGATGTGGAAAGAATGATCTGCTGAGAACATCTGCCTGTTGGTTGTCTTGGGATGGGGATGTAGTTTGCCTGCAGGGAAAAGTTGTTTCTGGAGGCTAGGTCCCAAATCTGTATAGCTATCCTGCATAAGAGATGGTCTCCCTCCTTGTTTGTTGAGGTATCACAACTGTGGTATTGTCTGTGAAGATTTGAAGGGGATACAGTTGTAGGTTTGGGGTAAAACCTTTTAGGGCCAAAAGGACTGCTGTCATCTCCATCACAGTGATGTTTTTTCCAGAGGGCAGGATACCAGTTCTCCTGTACCTTGAGACCCTTCATGGTAGCCCCCCCCCCCCAAGCCCAGGTCAGATGCATCTCTATGCATGTGTTGAGCTGGTGTCGGGGGGGAGGGGGTTGAGTGGAAGGCCTGGGTTCAATTGAATTTATTGTATCCACCATTTCAATTCTGCTTTGAGGCAGGGCAAGAGTGGGATCTGAAATTCTAGAGGGAGTTTGTGTTGGGACCACACATTCTTCAGATACCACCCCAGTTTTCTCATATGCATCCTGGCTAAAGGCATAATAGGAATGGTGGCTGCCATAAGACCTAGAACCCATAGGAATTGTCTTGCTGACAGTTGTTGTACCTGGATCAGGTTCTGGAAGTGGGCAGTAAGAGAGAATTTTGTCCTGAGGAAGGAATGCCCGCGTCTGGTCTCTTCTGATCCTGTATCCTAGGAAGATTTTTTTCCTGCTATGGGGTTAGGGATGACTTGGGGAGGTTGAGAGTGAACCCCAAAGACATGGTGAACTACAGGTGTGTTTTTTTTAGGGTATCCTCTTTCTGCAAGAATGAGGATGTTGTCTAGGTATGGGTAAATTTGAACGCCTTTGGTTCTGCAATGGACTATTGCTGGGGCCAGGCATTTTGTGAATACCCTGGGTGCAGTAGATAAACCAAAGTGCAAGTCTGTAAATTGAAAATGAGAACCGGGCCCAGTAAAACTTAATTGCTTTCTTGTGAGAGGGTTTTATTGGGATGTGGAGGTAGGCCTCCTTGAGGTCTAGTGAGGCCATGAATGCCTGGGCTGGCAATAGTGGAAGAAGGGTTTGGAGGGACAGGAAGGGTGAACTCTTAGGAAAAGGTTTAGAAGGACAGATCCAGAATTGGCCTTCAAGTGCCGTCCTTTTTTTGTACAAAAATAACCTTGAGTAAAAACCTTTTCCTTCTTGTCCTGGGGGACGGGTTCTATAGTTCCATGGTTCTAAAGATCCTTTAGGATCTGGAGAATAAGGTGTAGTTGATTCTTGGGTGGGAATGGTATGCCCCTTGCAGGCAGTCTTTCTTCCCAAGCCAGGAAATATCCTTCTACTACTGCTAGGACCCAGCAGTCTTTGGTGATAGTTCTCTAAAGGGGTAAGGCAGTGGGAGAGACTGGCTGACAGGGGGAGGTGGGCAAGGCAGTCACACATTGTTGGAGCTATTTCTGTCATGACAGGGCTGTCTGGGTAGGTTGAGAGGAAACTGGTCTGGAAGTGGTTTGTCTCCTGGCTCCTTTCCTATGTCTGAAGAGGAAGGAGTGGTAGAGGAGGGGGTCCTCTTGACAAAAGTAGTCTTGGCTGGCTGATTCCTGTAGTATTTAGGAATGGGAAACACCAGATTCCTGTAGTATTTTGGAATGGGAAACACCAGAAGGTGTATCCTGGAGCTCCTTGCTTTTCTCCTGAAGGTTTTTAAAGAGTTCTGCGGACTGTTTTCCAAACAGGAGGTTGTGGTCAAGAGGGGCATCAAGAATTTTGGACTTAAAAGTCCTTTGGCAGGGGTTGAAGGTGAAGCCAAGAATATCTGTGTAGCACTGATGCGGAAGCAGCGGAGCTTGCAGAGGCCTCTGCTGCATCATAAAGTACAGTTGTGTACACTTACCATAAATGTAGATGTTTGAGTATATTCACTGTTGCAGTCATCACATTTGGGTTATCTGCCTGCAAGTAGCCCTTAGCCAGCCTAAATACCAGAGTCTATGCAGCCGACGCCATTACATCAGTTTTTCTTGCCCCAGATGTCAGGTTCCCCCACAATCGGAAGCAGTTATATGGTATGGAACACCCCCAACAAAAAGCAAATACACATGATATAATATATGCCAAACAAGGAGGAAAGGTAAAAGTCAAGAGAAGGCAGGGGTACGGAGGGAGGGTACCAGGACTGCAACAGGGAATACACTCGAACATCTACATTTATGTAAGTGTACACAACTGTACTATGTTCGTAGTGTTTCACTGTTGCAGTCATCACATTTGGGTTGATTCCCAAAGCTAAGGAAGGGTGGAGATAGTTAAAAAGCATTAGGGCTAGCAATAAGGTCCTGTAAAACTGTTGTGGCAAATCCAGCTCTGGATTTAGAAAAGATAGGCAGGTGGTAATGATTGGTGAAAATACGTACAGAGCTCCAGGTTGCAGCTTCCAGGATGTCCCTGGTAGGGACTCCTCTGAGAAATGCAGCCCTGGTGGAATGTGTTCTTATCCCCTGTGGGGTAGGTTTTCCATGGTGTTTGTAGCGGAAATGGATGCAATGTGCTATCCATTTGGAAACGGTTTGCTTTGAAATGGCCTTCCCCTCTGCCCCTGCAGCAAAGCTAACTAGCAGCTGGTCAGATTTTCTGAGAGGCTTAGTCCTGTCCAAACAGAATCTAAGCAGTCTGTGTACATCCAGAGAATGCAATATCATTTCCCCTTTATTGTGAGGATTAGGGAAAAAAGTAGAAAAGTGAATGGACTGGTTTAGAGCCACACTAGACACCACCTTGGGCATAAAGGATGGATTAGTCCTGAGTGAAACCCTGTCCGCATGGAAGATAATGAAGGGTTCCACTGCCATGGGGGCCTGCAGTTCAGGCACACTTCTTGCTGAAGTGATGGCTAGAAGCAAAGCTGTTTTCCAAGAAAGGAATTTAAACTCTGCTGTAGCAGCTGGTTCAATGGGGGGAAAGAGTGATTTTTTTCCAATACAAACTTAAGGTCCCAGGCTGGAGCGGGAGCACTTCTGGGGGGGGGGGTCTTAAATTTTTGGCCCCCTAAGGAATTATTTTAGTAAGGGATGAGAGAAGAGGAGTGGGGTCAGTATTATAATGTGCTGATATGGCAGAGGCATGAATCTTAACTGAAGAGAAAGATAGGCCCTTACGGAGGATTTCTGTTAAATAGTCTAGAATATGAGGTAAGCTGGGCACCGTTATGACCATCCCCTGAGTCTGGCTCCAGGAATTGTATCTTTTCCACTTTTCTGAATAGGATTTTCTAGTACTAGGCCTCCTTGCCTCAAGAATGACATCTAGCACCTGCTTACTGAGGGTTGCTGGAGGTGAGGTCAGGGACTCAGCCAGTCTGCAAGGTTCAGGGTTTGAAGCTGAGGGTGCAGAATCTGGCCAGCCTGCTGGGACAGCAGGGAAAGGGGTCTGAGGCAGGTGCCAAGGCTGTAGCACTGTTAGACTGCGCAAAAGGGGGTACCAGTGCTGGCGTGGCCAGTCTGGTGCAATCAGTACTGTCCTTGGCTTGTCCTGTTTGATCTTTAGTAGAACCTTCGAGAGGAGAGGCAGAGGGGAAAAGGCATAAACTGAGAGGCTTTCCCAGGTAAAGGACAGGACGTCCACTTTCCAAGCCTGACTGTGGGGAGTTCTGGTGCAGAATTTGTTCAATTGGTAGTTCTGAGGGGAGGGAAACAGGTCTACCTCTGGTGTCCCCCATTTGTTCCTCAAGAGCTTGAATATTTTGGTTTCCAATTTCCATTCGTGTGGGTCCATAAAATTTCTGCTTGTCGTCTGCCAGTGAATTTAGTTTCCCTGGCAGGAATTGAGATTGTAGGTTCACTAGGTAGCTCAAGGCTGTGTTCCACAGGGCCATGGCTAGTCTGCAGAGTGGGTAGGAATGGGTTCCCCCCTGCTTGTTTATGTACCACATAACTGTGGTGTCTGTCTTTACCAATAGTTGTCCTGGAAGAAGAAGGTCTCTGAAGGCTGTCAGAGCAATCTGTACAGCTAACATTTCTTTTTGATTGATATGCAGGTGCATCTGTTTTGGGTTCCATTTACCCTGAATGCACTGCCCTGCCATGTGAGCCCCCCCATGCATAGTTTGATGCATCTGTTGTTATGGTTTGGGCGGCAGGGGGTAGAGTGAAAGGGAGTACCTTGTTGTGGTAGCAGGCCTCTGTCCACCAAAGGAACTCTGCCATTAGACAAGGGATAATAGGAATCATTGTTTCCAGGTCCTGAGAATGTCGACACCATAGATTTTTCAGATACCATTGAAGTTTCAACATATGCAGTCTTGCATATGGAATTAACAGAATGCAAGAGGCCATGAACCAAAGGGCTTGCAGGATTTTCCTTGCAGATAGCTGGGGTTTTGTGGCCAGTAGGTTGTCAAATGAACTTGTTTCTCTGGAGTGAGCAATGCCATCTGGGAAGTTGTGTTCAAGCTTGCTGCCAGGAATACAATCTGTTGGCAGGGTAATAGGTGTGATTTCTTCTCGTTGATGGTGTATCCCAGTGAAATTAGAAGTCTCTCTACAAATGCCAGGTGCTGTAATAACATGTTCTGACTCTGCCTGAATCAAGCAATCATCCAAATATGGGTAAATCTGAATATTTCTCTGCCTGCAAAATGCAATGGCAGGAGCTAGGTACTTTGTAAATACCCTAGGTGCAGTAGATAAGCCAAAGGGCAGTGCAGAGAACTGATAGTGCATGGTGCCTGCCCTGAAGCGTAGGAATTTTCTGCAGGATTCCCTTACTGGGATGTGCAGGTAAGCTTCTTTTAAGTCTAGAGTTGCCAGCCAGGCATCATTGGCTAGCATAGGAAGAAGCTGGAACCACCAGAAAGGTGTTAAGAATAGAAAGGTCCAGGATAGGACACCAGGAGTTTTCTTTTCCGGGAACCAGGAACAGTCTTGAATGAAAACCTTGTCCCCTTTGTTCTGCTGGAACAGGTTGAATAGCCCTGATACTGAGGAGAGACAGCATTTGTTTTTGGGCCTCCGCCCACTGGTTTGGGGGAAGGTTTGGCCATCCACTTGGGGTTGGGAGTGAGTGGAAGAAAAATCTGTATCCTAGGGAAACTATGTTTAAAACCCATTTGTCTTGGGTAATGAGTTCCCAGTTTTTTTGCATGCAGGACGAGCTTTCTGCCTAAGGGAGCAATTAGTTAAGCAAGGCTTGGTAGATTTAAAAATAAGTCATTGTGCCATTTTTCCATAGGGGGGTGATTTACTACTCCCTGCTTTGGAAGTGGGGGCCCCCCACTGCTTAGATCTGTGCATAGCCTGAGGCATAAGTCTTGGTGGTCTGCTGCTCCTGGGTTTGGACTGAGAAGGCCTGGAAGGGACTGGAAAGGACCAGTTCTTTGAAGTCCAATGCCTACTGAATCTAGGTGGCTGTACTTGTAAGAAATCTTTGACAGTTTGCATAGATTTAGCTTCCTTTTGAGGACTTCTGCTTTGTTGCCAAAAAGGCGCTCTTGGTGTAAGGGTGCATCCAGTAATTTAGCTTTAACATGATCTGGCAAGTTTTGTTCGGTAAGCCAAGCATGCCTTCTAAGTACAGACCCAGTGACAGCAGCCCTGCAAGATGCTTCTCAAGCATCAAAACCACATTGCAAAGTATGTTTACCTACTTGGTCAGCAGAATGCATTAACTCTTGTAAATCTTTGTGCTCAGCACAGTCAGGAATCAACATAATTTTCTGTTTAATTAAGCCCATAATATGCTGCTGATACTTTAACATATGAAATTTAAAGCCAAAATGGCCAAAGTGGCAGAGGCATATATCTTCTTACCCAATCTGTCTAAATCTCTAGAATCCCTATCAGAAGGGGTAGGATTTTTGGCAGTAGTAACAATGCCTTTTGGTCCTTGGTAAATGGTCTCTGGATCTGCAGTAGGATTCTTGAAAAGGAATTTGTGAGAGTCAGGCACTCTGTAGTACCTGTTAGGTTTCCTGGGAGCTGGAGGCAAAGTGTCTGGGGTAAGACTGGATTCCAAGAAAACATCATCTAAAATCTCCAGAACAGGAGGGATAGCTAGAGGCCTGTGTTGAGACAGGTTTAAAAATTCCCCAAGTCTCTTTTTGGATTGAGAATAGTCCTGGCTTTCCCAGTGGAAATGCTCCCTAAGGGTATGCAAGGTTTCACCAAAAGAAAAATCTTCTGGAGGGGAAGCAGAGGGAATGGAATCCTCTGCATCAGAATCCTCATAAGTAGATAAGGGTAAATCCTGGTAGTCAGAAGGAACAGAGATATCAGATTCCTGATCAGAAGAATCAGAAGGAAAATCAGTTCTACATCTCTTAGAGGGGGAGGCTGGCTTCTCCTAATTAAGGTAATAAGGTCTTCAGCCATTCTAATCATTTGTTTTTGAGGCATATGGTCCTGAGAATGTGCTTTGGTTGTCAGTTTTCTTGGCTTAGTGAGAGCTTTAGGCCAGAGGAATTCGGTATTTTTAGCTTGAAACAAAGTTGTCGGTTTGATATGAAAATCGGTAGGCCTGAATACACCCTCAGAAGCCAGTGCCTGCACAGCATCCAAGGTAGAGACATCCGCAGGTTCCATAGTCGAAGAAGCATCTTGCGGCATACCTGACTCTGAATGGGTCTCAGTAGAGGCCTGCAAATCTGTAGTAGCGGGTATCAGGGCCTCCAAAAGCGCCTCACTGAGCACCGGTGGACTGGCGACTAGCTTATTGGAAACATCGTCGGCAGTTTTGCATCCATGCGGTCTGTCTTTGTCTTTATCCTTACTTTTTTTTTGGAGATCGGTAGTCGGATGCCTTAACAAAGCCATTTCGGAGTACGGAGAACTAAAGTATTTAGCTACAAAAATAGCCCAATGAAGAATAATTTGGGTGTTGAACAAGGCACAAAACAGACAGCGAGGGACGTCGTGGTCAGGGCCTAAACAGGTGATGTAGTAAGAATGAAAATCTCTCGGAGGTATTTGCTTTCCACAGGCAAGACAATTGTTAATTTTTTCTGACATCGGTTAGAGCAAGAAAAAAGGATCCCCAACAGGGTACTTATCTTTTTGAAGACTTCAGGTCTGAAACTCAAATGAAAATTTCAGGAGTTGGCCGACCAGCACTTGCGAACTGCTTCTGGCACTGCACGGTAAGAAAGACTGATGTAATGGCGTTGGCTGCATGTTTTATACCCCTGATGACCTGACGTTATGGAAGAAGTGACAGCATCCGACGCAGAAATCCAAAGACTCTGGTATTCCGGCCAGCTGAGGGATACCTGCAGGCAGATAACCCAAATGTGATGACTGCAACAGTGAAACACTAAGAACATCTGCATCTAACTGAATGTCTGGCCACTTGAGAAGCCAGGGACAGTTTTGATGCTACCTCTGTCTTGTTAGGGGTGTCCGGCAAGGAGGACAGGAGAAGCCTGTGATACTAAGTCCAAGGCATATTTTACTATATGGGTTTGGTAGCTAATAGCTCAGAAGGTTAGGGTTGAAGAGGTATAAACCTTCTTACCTATCCTGTCCATATTCTTACTGTCCTTGTCAGTAGGTAAAAGGGATGAGGAGGGTATTAATCTTGACTGCTTGTCAGGTGATACAGCAACCACTGCTGGGTCTGCCAAGAGGGATTTCACCAAGAATTTCTGTTCATCAGGGACCTTGTAGAAATTGTCAGGTCTCTTAGGGGCAGGTGGCTGAGAATCAGGATTTTTTGATGCTGATGAAAATGCATCAAGATAAGCAAGTATAGCTGGTGGGATGGCAGATGGACATTCTACTTGAAGTAATTCAAAATGTCTCGAGTTTGTCATTTGGGAAGTATCCAATTTGAAATATTCTTTCATTTTGGTAATGGTGTCCCCAAAGGTGATGTCCTCGGGGAGAGTCCCCTTCAATGGATTCATCATCGGGGGAATAGTATTTCAGTGGAGAGGTAATCTGTGATGAGTAAGTAATGGACTCCTCTGATGAGGAGGAGAAACCTCTTCTTCTTCTCCTGCATGAGAAGTGGGAAGATGGACCAAAGTAGCTGAGGCAGGCCTAGGGCAGAGAACAGGATTGGTGGATGGTGAAGAGGTAGCGAGCCTAAGGGCCATGAAGGCTTGCATTAAGGTTTGAGTGAAGGATTGCCAGTCAGGTAAATCCCTCAGAGATAGACGTTTGCTTTTCTGTTTCCCTTTCAAAGGAGTAATCGTGGGAGGAGGCCTAGTCTCAGGGACCTTTGTTGGAGCTGGGGCTTCGGGTTGTGGTATCCCAGTCAGGTGTCCAGCGAGACTTGGTTCCCCCCTCGACATCGGTAGAAACAGATGGCTGAGCTACCTCTATGGACGTCTTGCCGGCCGTTACTTCTGAAGCAGCTTCCTCGAGGGGAGTCAATGAAGTAGAAGGCTTTAACAGATGCCCCTCAACTCCTAAATCTTCAGCTGCCGGGGGCGTCTGATGGCAGAGGGGCAGTAGTAGTAGGCCGTGATAACTTGGCCTTTTTCCATGGAGGCTCTGGATCCATCCTAAGCACTAATTTCTTTAGCCTCTGGTTTTCTAACTAAAGATTAAGGGTGGCCAGACGGCTTCCGAGTGTCTTAGGGACGAATGACTGGCAAACTGAATGAGGTATGTTCCTGTTCTCGGCCTAGGCAAAAGACACAATAGTCTTATGAGTTTTTATGTGGAATCTGACGACTGCAACGGCATTGACCCTTCTTAGTGGACATTGGCAAAAAAGGGAGGACAGCAAACCAAGCTCAAGCAAAAGCAAAAAACAAAATATCCAATGGGGTACTCCGCTTTAGACATCTTGATGACAGTGGAGCGATGCGATAGATCTGATGTTCAACTGCAAAGTTCTGAGGTCTGTGCATGCAGACGTCATATTTAAGGTCCCTGGTTTATGGCTCTGTGTGTGACGTCCCATGCACCTCCAGCAATCAGGCTTAAGCTTCTGTATAGGAGCCAACATTTGGGTCACCTGAGACAGAGAATCCCACACACAGACTACTGCAACATGGGAATAGGAGGACATCCATAATTACTTCACAACTTTTTGGTGCAGTAAACTGGAACTTTGCAGGATGGGGGAGCAGATGACAATGGAGAGAGCTCCCCCCACTGTTAACTCCTAGTATGTGTGTTCACTTTGGGCCCAAACACGGTGGATCTGTCAAAAAGGGGCATTCAAAAAACATGCAAGCATGTATTGCTGTCTGTAAAGTCAAACAAATGCATCTAGGTATGGCGGCGTATGGCAATACCAGTATCTGCCATCCTCAGTGTGCCATCCTCAACACTGGAAAATAAGTGCACAGACACATTTGAAATGGCGTGCAAGATCACAAAATGCGAATGCAATGCTTTAAAGGATGCTGCTGTCACTGTTCTAGAGAGGGATTTGGCGAGTTTCTTGGTCAGATCGCTCTGAAACCTGGTTAGATGGGTGGACAATTAACCATACTTAGGGCAAATGTCGCTGACCAATATACTCTGTCTATGAATATGTCCAAGGCTCGAGACTCCCTGTTTGGGGATGGACAGAAGAACTCTCCTCATTCTTGGGGGCTTCCACCATGATGTCATCTACTCTGGGTGCCCTGTTTCGGGGAAAGAACAAAGTCTTATCAGGCTTGTCGGAATGGTTCCTTCCATGCTCACTGGGACACTTGTCCATAGGGGGAACTACCCAGGAAGTAGATGGGCCAGCTCCAAAGGCCTCTAGGAACAGGCATCAGTGGACCAGCCCCCTTTATTCCAAGTAATTCAAGGATGTCCCCAAGGGAGACACCCTCTGAGGAACCTGAGGAACCCTTCCCCTCTCATCAAGGTTGAGCATCTTCTGTGAGTGACTCCTCTGAGGAGTCCAAATGCCTCCTTTTGTATGTACGTTTTCTGTGTTCTTCCACAGGGGGACAATCCAGGGAAGAATAGTGGATGATAATCTTACATTCGACCTGCATCTACAAAATTGCATAAGAATCAAAAGCTAGGGATGCTTTACAGACTCGAAAACTCTCACTGATGCAACTAAAACTACACTTGCCAACTACTAATCTCCTTCCCCACTCTTCTACAGGGCACTGCCATTCTTACTAAGTTCCAGGCTTCACAACATTTAAAATATGAACAATGAATGCTATAACAAAGCTGCTAAATTTGTAGCAGATACCCCTTTCAGAACCTACCACTGAAAAGCCTTAATTGATTAAAACTGTCACTTCAACTAACATACACTTCTTACCACCTGTAAAATTATCTGGCATCCACCCGCTGTCCAGCACTAAACATTCTAGACAGCTTTTTCAGTTGGTCACTGCGATCCAGTGACCAAAAACTCCTGTCTACAAACCTAACAAATCTGCTGGGCATTGTCTGTACTTGTACAAGGTTGCCAAAGCCTAGAACTCCATACCTGTATCCATCAGGTCTATACCCTCCATAGCACCTTTCAAAACCACTTTGAAAGACTTCCTATCTAAAATCTGGCTCTGTTCTTGCTCAAAACCAAGATAAACTATATCCTTAAATGTGAGCAAATACCTTCTCGTACCTCCTTACTCTCCCTTCTTCCCTTACTACCATCTAATTCCCCTACCTTCTCTTTAAATATACCATAAGCCCGTTTTTCCCCTCACTTCACACTGCAACTCCTATTTGTATCAGACTAACTTACCTTTAATTTTTCTACAAACTATCTCTAAATATTAAATTATCTCAACCAATATTTTTATGTTATGTCAAATTTGTTATAATTATAAAACTGTAGATGTTATTTGTTTTATTTTTGAGGATTATTCTTAAAATGTTTTGTAATAATTTAGAGCTTTTTTCACCAGGCCTCTGCTGACAATGGGCTTCTACCCAGTCAGACTTTCCTGGTAATCAAATGTCAATAAATAAAAATCAGAAGCAGAAGGGGAGCTCCTGGAATGAGTTTGCTCCAGACTGTTTGGAGCTGGCTGTCATGAGAGAATGGGATGATGATGGATTGCAACCAGTGGTGGTCTGGATAGAACCAAATGAGGGCATGGTCACCTCTTCTCTCAAGAGGGAGGGGGGAGAGAGAGAGAAAAACCCCTTCTCAGACGCCTTGAAGGGCAAAGCTGGTCACAAAGAGAGTACTCCTGGAATCCAAGAGCCCAGATAAGAAAGACTCACTAGACTCGGCCCATTTCAGGTCCAAAGCAGACACTGGAACAATGCTATTAAGGGCCAATGTGCCAGAAAGGCCCCAGTAATCTTTGTTGACCCTGTGCCCTGACAATGAGCTCTCTGCTACAAGACACCCTGAAGATCAAACATGGGTGAGGGATACTGTCATTCTCGAAGATGTCCAGACAAGGGGACCTCGCAGGGCAAGCTCTGATCCAATGGTAAAGTAGGAGACTGGAGCTATGGGGGTTAGCTCTGGGGAGAAGTTAGAATCAAGTAGTACTTGAGGCTAAGATAGAATCACTGAAAGTTTACTGAAAAAACAATTACAAGTTTCACTCAGTTTGATACATTTTTCCCTTGAAAAACAATTACATCCGTTTTAGCTTAACACCACCTCATTACATTTCCCACCCTTGCAGATCTCAAACATGTTCAGTTGATAAAGGCTATGTTATGGTGCTTTTAATCACACAATTCAGTCCCGTCTCATCAGACCACCATTCTGGTCCAGGACTGTCGCACAGTGAGGGTAACCATTTGAAATGTCAGACCTGCTGCAGCAAGTACAGAAACACACAGTGAATAGCTTAAAAAACAGACAAATATACGAAGTATGAGATGGCAATTTCCCTAAATATTCCCTTTTCTCTAAGGTACAGTGATCTCAAGAGTTGGTATACATGTTCGTGGACTGTGCGAGTTTGCACCCTGTAAAAAAGTTAAGGACAAGAGCAATGTTTGAGATTTGTTCTTCCTCAAGTTTTTGATTTTTTTTGGGTCTGTTGGGATTTGGCATTACAAGTGCCAACATTTCAACAGAGAGCCCACTATTAGACTACAATGCCAAATTCTATCCATGAAACGTACTACTGTGCCCACTAGCTGTGTAATCACTTTAGAATACTATGATCTGAAAACGAAAGTTATGTACTCACCATAATGACAGATCAATCAGTGTTGTCCTATTTTTGGCTGGTTCAACTGTTAGGATTCTGCTCTGACTCTTATCTAGTCTTGGCACCTTTAAATGTTCAGATCCAGTTCTGTGACTCCTCCCCTACCTTCAAATTATCTCAGATAGAATTTGCCTAACATAAGATTATAAGCTTCCAATATTGAGCAACAACTAAAGAACATGTTCAATTAAAAAAAAGGGGGGGGGTCAGTCACATGTAAAGGAAAGGGAATCAACTTGAGGTTTCCATTAACAAGACTCCCCTAGAGTACCATCTGTTCTTCAAGGTACAGGAGGTGACAATTTGGAGGGAGGGAGAGATGTTGAACAAGATGAAAATAGGACAACACAGAACAATCATTATGGTGAGTACATAACATTCGTATGAGATATTGTCCATTTTCCTCCGATTCAACTGTTGGGACAGATTCCCTAGCTACTAATTTGGGCGACATCAAGGAAGGATATTCCTGAGAACAGCAGAGCCAAAAAAGGTAGGAGACTGGGACTGTACATCCAACTTACAGTGACACACAAAGGTATGGATGGTAGACAAGGTGGCAGCAACACAAATATCAGCTAAAAAATTATGTTGAAAAACTGGAAGTTTCCACTGCTCTTGTTGAAATGCCAGTTTATTTTTTTTTTGGTTAATAGCTTGCCAAACAAATGTAAAGTTTGACAGCCATCTTGGGAAAGTGACCTTGGAAACATCACATCCAAGTTTAGCTTTGGATAATGCAAGAAACAACTAGTTAAGACTTCTGAAATCTTTAGTTCTACATAGAGAGAACCCAAGTCAGAATAGAGGAGGGATTTGGTTTTAGAAAAACAGATATGGTAGTTTGCATGAAAGGGCCTGTAAGTCAAATTCTCTTTGCAGAAGTAACTGCCACCAAAACAATGGTCTTCCATGTTAATAACTTTAAGTCTACAGATGCTGCTGGTTCAATGGGAGTGTATGTAAGGGCTTGAAGCATCATTGCTAATATTCCATGGAGGATCAGGGTCGAAGGAGGTAAGTCCCTCTAAGAAAAGCCTTTGATACCCTCTAAAGAGACTACAGAAGTTAGAAATGTCTGTGAGCTGTATTTTGAGGAGAAGCTAAAACCTGTTTGGAAAAGAGATGATGAAAAATTGTGATGTATAACCAATCCACAGGAATGTCTCCAGGAATAGAAGGTATTCCTGTGGAAGTTCAGAAGCTAGGAGAGAAAAAAAATCTGATAAAGATCTGGAGGGTTTTGTTTAACAGTATTTTAAGGCAAGCACCAACATCTTGGAAGAAAGTGCTGGTGGTTGCAATACCTAAAAACCCATCAGCTCCAGCTTCATACAGGTGGCCATTTCAATACTAAACCACAATTATACAGTGTTTGTGCATAATAGCTAAAAGAATGGCAAAAGTGACAGATATGGATCAGTGTGGTTTTATTTAGGGGAGGCAAACATTTGACAACATTAATAGAACAGTCATGATCCAGAAGGAAGCAGATGTAAGAAAATATCACTGTTGGTGGGTCTTGATGCAGAAAAACATTTGACAGTGTAAGCTGAGACTTGATGAGCAGGGCAATGGACACATTTGCATTCCCAGATAAAATTATAAGGTTGATTAAGGGGATATACGAGGGATCAGAGGAAAAAAAGTGGGTGGGTTCCACTCTGATAATATCTGCTTGAACAGAGGAACCAGTCAAGGGTGTCCTCTTTCCCTTTTGTTATTTGCATTACATTTAAAATCACTGGCAAACAGAATAAGGGACTCAAGAATGCAAGGATATAATTGGTATGGTAGTCAAGAAAAGCTGGTTCCATTATTGATGATGACATTTTATACCTGATAAAACCAGAGAGTGATGTTATAGTGTTGGGGTACACTGAGAAAGTTTTGTATCTTTTTGGGATACAAAATTAATGAAGCTAAAACAAAGACAATAACTGTAAATTATGTACCCACACAAATTGGTTCGGCAATATCCATATTTATGGGGAGACAATAAAATTAAGTACTTAGGAATATAGATTAAAAAGGATTCTGGTGTGGCAGCTAAGGATATGTGGGAAGAGACTAAAAAGATAATATAAACAATGAGAAACTGGAAGGTCTGTTACATGGATATGGATAATAAGATGCAAGCAGTTAAAATGTTTTTAGTATCTTTAGTTTTCTATACAGGTCAGGCATATTTTTAGCAACCAGAGAAGTTGTGGATAACAATTAATAAAGAGCTGAAGGATTTTATCTGTGAGGGGAAGATGGTAAGAGTAAAGTGGGATAAACCAAATTTTCCAATAGAACAAGGTGGATTGGGATTACCTGATTTGAAGGGGTATTTCAGAGCTACATAGTTAAGGCTGCTCCTACATATAGCACAAGCAGATAACTTTAATTTAAAGTGGAAAGGGACGATGATGAAACAGGAAGCTCAAGAAACAAGGAGATACTAAGTTACGGATGCAGGCCTTTAACAATAATCATACAGATTATTATATTCATAAAGTTGCAGAAAGTATTCCAAGAAGTAAGCCAACACAGGAATGAAGAATGGAGATTCTGCTGACAAAGAGGACTTCAACTTGGGATACAGACAACAGGCAAGACAGGGCTGGAATATGAGAAAACTGAAAAGGAACCAAGGTACTGGGAGCAAATAACTAGAAAGGTAATAGAATGGAAAGATGCCAAGAATGTATTTGGACTGCAGGTCAGAGACCTGCCTTCCCTATCAAGGATTGATATTAGAATATAAGCAAGGAGAAAGATACAAGGGGGGTCCTAAATGAAATACCAGCACTGGTAGAGTTTTCAGTAGAATCTAGAACAGAAGTTGCTGTTACAAAAGGAATAATTAGTACAGCATATAAAATATTGCATGATGACTAAGAATCAGAGGAGGTTAGAAAGGACTGGGAAGAGAGATTGGAAAAGCAATTCACAAAGAAACAATGGGAAGACATCTATACGTCTCCCAAATATGCAACAAAATCTAGAAGATTTAAATTTTTGCTTTGAAATTTTTACATAGGTATTCTTACACCAACAAGTAGACTCCAGAGAATTTTTTTTTCAGGTAGACTGCAAATGCTAGATGTGTGACAGGGAAGAAAGAGGTCATTGGGAACATTTTCTGGGAGTGTAATGAGTTGGCAGACTTTAAAGATTCCCTGCAGACTACTCTACCAGAGATACTGGGTGAGCAAATTGGTGTAACTAGGGAAATGATTTTTCTGAGCTATGATACAGAAACAAATTGCCTAGACATATTAATGCTTTGCTAAAGTCCAACTGTGGTGGCTGTTAGAAATAAAGTCTAAACCAACTGTAAAGTAGTAGAGAATATAGCAAGAGAGAGAAAAACTGGAAGACATCTTTAGAAAAGGGTAGGAGCAAATTACATAGAAAAAAATGGGAATTGTTGGAATATATACAGAGGAAGAATAAGATTTAAAATGATTGATTTGAAAGAGCTATGTAATGTCTGACAGTGATTGGATAGATTTATAAGTGGTGTATAATGCTTGCAACCAAGACTGCCAATAAGGTTTGTTTTCATTTTTATAAAATGTATGATTGCCTGTGTCATAAGTGATAATTTAATAAAGAGGTTTGTTAAAAAAACTTTTTGGAAAAATTACAACAAAAACTCAAATGGAAGAAAGGGATGCAGATAAAGGGTCTAAACTCTTTCCTGTGGTCCAAAAGGAAAATATTTTCCATTTGCTTCAGTATACTCTTCTGGTGCTGCACTTCTGTGAAGCCATAAGGATATGCACTACCTTGTCCCACAAATGTGGGGTGTCTGGACATTGTTAGAAATGGAGGAACTAAGTGGTTAATTTTAAGGTCTATGGGTCCAGGAGAGGGTGCCTGGATGAAGGGGATAATAGACCTGGGCTGCAAGTCAGCATCTAGTTAGTAGGTAGGAGTTGAGACTAAAAGATGAGGGAACCAGAACTGTCAAGACCAATATGGAGCAATGAGGATGACTTTCGCCTTGCAACTTCTGGCTTTCTGAATGAATTTCATGATTAATTAAAAAGGGGGAGAGGTATAATTCCAGGACACTCAAAGGCTGGTCTCTAAAGGTGTCCATGTACCTTTAACAGTCTTCCCTTCGTGATGCCCATCCTCACCTTAAAAGGGAAGTTTCCATGGTAATCACAGCTATTGGAGGGGAAAGACAGAACAGACATTGTTCTAACAACTTTGTGGATGTGATTTACCATCTGATGCAAGTTCTGCACACAGGTGTTAGTTTGCATGGGGAGCTGAGGGGCTGATAAAGTTGGGACCCCTGGAGATAGGGTCCATTGAAGAACTCACATGTGAAATCTGGAAACAGCAGAAGAAGATCACAGATGCCACAAGCCTAAGAAATTTCAAAATTAGGGTCTCTGAGGGTGAAGGGTGAGAAAAACCTTGGCTTGCTGCTTGTCGAATGGACTGGTGGCATCCAGCAAATTCTATGGATTGAACTGGATTCAGATTGCTCAGTCAGGTTTATGGTAACTCCTAATCTAAGCAGTAACTGGAGAAAAATATCCCTCTACTGAATTAATAGATCCCTGGTCGAAGAGGTTAGGAGCCAATCATCCAAGTATGGGAACACTTGAAACCCCTGTGGTCTGAGATATGCTGTCAGTACTGCCATGCATTTGGTAAAACACCCGGGGGGCTGTACAGAGTCTGAATGGCAGAGCGCTGAAACTAAAGTAACTGGCTCCCAGCCCAAAACGGAGGGATCTCCTGGAGTGCCTGTTCATCTTTACTTGGAGATCTACTGAGCACATCCGTCTGGAGTAGAGGTAAAATGGACTGAACTGTGACAAATTGGTTTAGATGACTTTGTTCCAAAGATGATGGGGGACTGAAGGCCTATTCTGGACTTAAAAAGAACCTGAAGGAGACTTGGGATCCTATCTGGTCTTGTGGGACCTGCTGGATGCCCCCCCCCCCAAAAAACAGCTTTTTGACTTCTGCTATTATGGACTCCATTTGAGGGGGTAGAGCCAAGGGAATCCTTGTTTTTATATGAGGGGAGGAATACAAGTGCATCCTCTGGTTGTCCTCAAAACACAAGAGTCTAAAGTGATATTCCACCATGAGGGTGTAGAGATAAGTGCCCCTCTGCCTCCAGAGTGCAGCAGTTGGGCAACCCTTCAGAAGTGTTGAAAGGATTTATCAGAGAACAGACCACAAACTCATTGGTTTTGCAGACTTTGTCTAGGGTGACATCCGTTAAAGGGCAGGGGCATTACTCCAATGAGCTCTATCCTTTGGTGCGGTCAAAATCTTGTCAGGTTTCTTGGAAATAGCTCTGTATCAGGCTCCTTTCTAAGCCACTGAATCAATGAGGGTGTCAGAAAGGGGGACCACACAGGTAGCAGAAGAGCTAGCTCCAAAAGCCTCCAAGAAAACAGATTCTTCCAGGGAAGGTACACTGGTGGACCATACCCCTTTTCTGCTTCATCAATTCTAGGATTTTGCCAAAGGGGGGGATCTAGGGGAACACACTAAATCTTCCATGACAGATTCCGGTAGTGAATCCAACTGCTTCCATTTGCAAGTCTGTTTCCTATGGACCTGTCATTAGGGAACCTCTGGCAATAGGTCAGAATAAGACTGGGAACTCAGTGAGAGAACTTCCCTGAGGCTTTTGGCAACTTACTGTCCCTGTCAATGTGAATGTGTGGAGTCCGAAGCAGTATACAGAGGACACTGGGTCAGATCCAAAAAAGATGAAGGCACCTCTTCTCTCGGCTTGGACAGAACACACTGGAAAGCCTCAAAAGCCAAAGTGGAAACCGGAGTCCAGGCAGTCTCTCTAATGGGGGGTACAGAACAAGCTGCAGAGGCTCAAACATCTAAGCCAAGCTGTCAACAGGCAATACTCAAGGAGGGAGGGAAGGATCAAAAAAATGTCAGCGTTGATCCTTCCCCTTGGTCACCGGCCCCAATTCATATCCCAATCTGACAAGGTCAGAGTTGAAAAAGACTGGGGCATAGTTGGTGGCAAAGTGGAAGGCACTATCAGCATCAATACAGGTGCTCTGGGAATATTTGGAACCAAGGGCTTTGGTTTTGAAGATCAAACCTGCAACAGAGTCATCAGTGGAGGGGGTCACTGGCACTGTTCTCAGTGCAAAATGCAATGCACAGAGGACCTCCAACTGTATCTGCTTTCACAGGAGCTTCTGCATTATTTTGTTAACATCTGCTTCAGGAAAGGCTCCTCACAGAATAGGCGATCAAGGAAGTCCTGGACTGATGGTGGAGCATGAGCAAATACAGTCGGGGACAAGAATGGATCAGTGCAGGCTTCAGATCCAATGAATTTGGTTACTTTCGGTGCCTAACACATGGAAACTACTGGGGCAGGAGATGGTTTTCTGGCTTTTATAAGCCTTTTCTCTGGAGTCTTGCTCTCTAAAGTAGACTCTTTGTTTGGAGAGTTCTTTCTCTTTAGATGTAGAGGGAGAAGGCAATGTCACTGTTTAACTTGACTGAACAGGCAGAAAACTCTTTAAAGGGCTTTGTGGCAAAAAAAAAAACAGACTTTGCAGTGTGTCTAAATGTGCCATTGCCCAAGCAATAAACAAAGGGAGTGGGAGACCTGAGGAGGAATTTTGCAGCCACATTTTTAGTTTTATAAAAACCAGCCATGCTGGTAGGCAAAGTGTCAAGCGCACACACACATGCTTGATTTTTAGCAGCAGGAAAAAACACTTCAACTCTAATGGTAAACTTCAAATTAAAACAATCAATCTAACACTATGAAAACATGTAAACATGCAATTACATAATCTAAATGTTGAACTATTATGCAAGTCTTAAGTTGTCAAAAGGAGAACGGGTAAGGAAGGAGGGGTGCAAAACACCAGCTAAAGCTATAAGAAAACAAGACTGAAAATTTTTGGAAATGACATCCTAAACAGGAGATTGGAGCCCTTGTGAACAGTTTGGTTCAGGAGGCAAATAAGATCCTAGGCAATTTGATAAAGGAAAGAGAATTATAGGTAGGGGAACAGTCTGATATGGTCTCAGCACCTTTAATCATTGGATTCAGAGCTCCTGGATCCAAAACAGCTGAATCAGAAAAATATACGTCAGCTCTATTGCAAATCTTTTATTGTATGCAAAGGATTGAAGCTTTTGGGGAGCCCAAACATTACTTCTCCATATTTATATTTGAATCTTCTCTTGGTTGAATTCCATGACTAAGGTATAGTTATAGTACCGGATATCATTTTCTCTTTGGAAAACAAAACTATGTAGAGCCCCAGTTTATGGTTTGAAATCTCTGTCTATCTGCATTATGAATCATATTCATGATCAACCCCTTTTCCTCCTTTTTAGTCCATGGGGTTGGGTTGTCATGTCAAGCGGTGACACATTTCTCAATTCAGAGGCACCCACTATCTTCTTAGTATGGACGGTCATTCCTGATGAGAAAGCATAGATAACCCAGACTGGCAAATGGAACATCAGCTGGCAAGTAGTTTACTGCTCCAGGACAATTTTTTTTTTGTAGCAATCATACACTGGCTAATAGGGCACCCATAGAATAGACCTTGTCCCACTATTAACATTGGTCCTTGGGTTTAGGTCAAAGCAGATGGGGTCCTCAACCCATTATGCACTAGCAAATACCCATGCCCTTTCTGGCAACATTAGTTGAAGTGACTAAATCACTTGAGCCAATTCTTACACTGCCAAGTGTGTAGCCTTGAAACTCCTGGCTATACTCTGGTCTGCACTATAAAGGAGTCCATTTAAGGCTGCCTTGATTTTCTGAAAACTGCTCACAGGCTACTGACCAGGTTACCTAAAGGTCTGCAAGAAGAGTAGCTATGGTAAAATAATGAGGGTCAACATTTCTGCAATAGCCCATTGTCCTCAAATGCCCTTGCCTGGGTTTCTGTTAATTGAAGTTAGCCATGCCGGTATAGCCTCCACTTTGGAGATCTCTGACCGAATTCTGCCATCACCTGCCCATCATCATCCACTCACAGCCCCTTTTTCCCATTTTTGCACATGGGGTCAGGGTGTCACTATCATCTAGAGTCAAGGTTTACACTTGCTGGATGGCTAGCCTTGCCACGGTAGTTCTTCCACACTACACTCTCACCTATTGTGAATTTAGTGTGTCCAATCCACCTACTGCATGTCTCTAGAATGTGATAGGAAAGTACAGCACCTGGAGGAAGCCCACGTACAAAGTGTGCAGGCAGACTACACCCAGAAGGCACCCCAGCAGAGAATCTAACTGGGAAACATCTTGTGATACAACACTAGCTGCTGTGCCACCTACACAATAACCACAAAAAGTTACTTCTGCAATTCCTACAAAACACTTGTTTGCCTTAATTAACTTGCACATCATCTCTATCCCAAAGGTCATTTTGAATCTACACAATCTATACAGGGTCCAATGCTGCAGGTGGGAAGGGTACCTACCAGCAACCCTTAGGTTAGTAGTGGTCAGATGTCATGCAGAAAGATTATCTAGCTTCTTTAAAGCTTCCTCTGCCCTGGGCATGAGTACATATCTGCTTGTGTGTGACTATTTAGCCTCGTGTAGCCTTGCTGCTGTTCTGCTTGTACTAAATGCTCATGTCATACAGATTAATGTTTGTGTTAATGCTGTTCAACAAAGTACAGTTATGTACACTTACCATAAATGTAGATGTTAGAGTATTATTCACTGTTGTAGTTATCACCTATGGGTTATCCCTGCTGTGGTACCCTTGGGTGGGCCCGAATAAGAGAGTCAATGTTTTTTGTGCACCAGCTGCCGTCGCCTGTAGTCTGATGTCAGGTCGTCAGTGCTATAAAGCAAGGCAGCCGACATCATTACATCAGTTTTTCTTGCCCTAACCCGTCAGAAGCACAAGGGAAGTGAGAGAAGTGGTCCTGGTGGTTAAAAGCCACCTAGGGAAGCTTGTGTCCCTCTAGGGGAAGATGCTAAATGGGGGATGGAGGGAGGGAAACCAAGACCGCAACAGTGAATACACTCCAACATCTACATTTATAGTAAGTGTACACAGCTGTACTATGTTCATCATGTTTCACTGTTGCAGTCATCTCCTGTGGGAGGATTCCCAAAGCTGAGGAAAAGGGTGGAAGGGATAGGTCGAGTCCTAGGTATGGACCAGCAGGCCCTGCAGAATTGCAGAGGCAAACCCTGCCCTAGACTTAGAAAAGAGGTAGGTGGTAATGCTTTGTAAAGGTATGGAGAGAGGTCCAGGTGGCCGCTTACAAAATGTCCCTGGTAGGTGCTCCTCTGAGGAAGGCAGTGGAAGTGGAGGTTGCCCTAGTGGAGTGGGTATGGATAGACTTAAGGATGGGTTTCCCATATAGTCTGTAGCAAAAATGGATACAGTGTGAAATCCATTTGGAAATGGCTTGTTTGGAGATGGGATTCCCCTCTGCCCCTGGGGCAAAGCTTACAAGCAGCGGGTCTGTTTTTCTGAATGGCTTAGTACGGTCCAGATAATATCCGAGCTGTCTGTGCACGTCTAGTGAGTGTAGAATTCTTTCCCCCTTGTTTTCAGGGTTGGGAAAGAAGGTGGGAAGGTGTATGGCCTGGTTAAGGGTCACATCAGATACCACCTTGGGCATAAGAGGGGTTAGTCTTCAGGGAGACTCTGACAGCATGGAAAATTATGAAGGGCTCCACACCCATGAGAGCTTGAAATTCCGAGACCCTTCTGGCTGAGGTGATAGCTAGTAGGAAGGCAGTATTCCAAGAAAGTATTTAAATTCTGTAGAAGCAGCAGGTACGAAAGGAGGTAAAGTTAGTTTCTCTAACACATAATCAGGTCCCAGAGAAGCGCTGGAGGCCTGATATTAGAAGTCCCTCCTGCCTGCTAGGTGATTGCCCCAAGCAATGTTTGAGGCATCGGTGGTGATGGTCTGGCCAGAAGGAAGTTGGATGAAGGGAAGACCCTTGTTCATGGCATAGGCCTCTGCCCAACAGAGAAATTCGGCCCTTATACAAGGGATCAGAGGGAGAATGGTCTCTAGGGACAGAGTGCTGACACCAAAAGTTCTTTAAGTACTACTGAAGCTTTCTCATGTGAAGCCTGACGAGAGGGATGAGAAGGATGCAGGGCTTGCAGGAACTTCCTCGCAGTGAGGGGACTTCTGGAAGCCAGCTGGGTGAAGTAGAGAGGCAAGAAGCTCCGCTTTTCTGGGGGTAGGAAGGCCATTTGGGTTGCTGTGTCTAGCACAATTTTTCTGGTGGGGTTTTGCTTTGATTTTTTCTCGCTGACAGTGAACCCTAGGGAAGTTAGGAGAGCTTTGACAAAGAGAAGGTTCTGGAGGAACTTTTCTTTGCAGTCTGCCTGAATAAGGCAGTCATTCAGGTAAGGGCAACTCTGTATATTTCTCTGTCTGCAGAATGCTATAGCCAGGGCCAAGCACTTGGTGAGTACTCTGGGAGCAGTAGATAAGCCAAAGGGCAGTGCAGAGAACTAGAAGTGTTGATAGCCTACTCTGAAGCACAGAAATTTTCTGCAGGATTCCCTGATAGAGATGTGGCGGTACGCATCTTTTAGGTCTAGTGCCACACGCCAGGCATTTTGTGTAAGCATAGGCAGGAGCTGCTGCAAGGTTAGCATTTTGAATCTGGGAACCACCAAGGAAGTGTTCAGTTTGGATAGAGCCAGGATGGGGTGCCAACTGCCCTCTTTTCTGGGAACAAGGAATAGTCTGGAGTAAGAAACCTTTTCCTGCTAGATCTGAAGGGACAGGTTCTACTGCCCCCTGGGATATTAGAGTTTGGACCTGTTTCAGTGCCTCTGCCCATGGGTTTGGGGGGGGGGGACTGGGTACCCTATTGGAAGGAATCTTTATCCCTGAGAAATAAAGACCCATTGGTCCTTGGTTATAGACACCCAATTGTCCTTTAAGAGGGTGAGCCTTCCTCCTCGTTTTTGATGAGTGAAAGGAGGGCAGAGGGGGGAGGGAGAGTCATTGTGAGTGCTTGCCATAGAAGCTTGGCTTAGAACTCCCAGCCTTAGAGACGGAAATGATCCACTGTTTGCTTCGTTGCTGGCCTGGGATAGGGGCCAAGATGACATGTCCCTGCAGGGCTTACCTTGGCCCTGTCTGCTAGGTGCAGGGAAGGCCCACTGCTTAGAGGGAAAGTTTCTGCTGAATCTGGGAGGTTGAACTTGAAGGAAATCTTTTACTGTTTGCATAGATTGTGCTTTGTTTGCTTTGTTGCTGGCCCTGGGATAGGGGCCTAGATGACCTGTCCCTGCAGGGCTTACCTTGGCCCTGTCTGCTAGGTGCAGGGAAGGCCTACTGCTTAGAGGGAAAGTTTCTGCTGAATCTGGGAGGTTGATCTTGAAAGAAATATTTTACTGTTTGCATAGATTGTGCTTTGTCTTCCATCTTTTTAAGCACCTCTTCTGCCTTTTCCCCTAACAGGCGTTCCTTATCTAGGAGTGCACAAATAAGTTTCAATTTGACATTATCAGGGAGAGGTTGTTCCTTCAGCCATGCATGTCTAATAACAGATCCTGTCATTGCTGCCCTGCTAGAGGCTTCTAGGGCGTCATACCCACATTGTAATGAGTGTTTGGCCACTTGACAAGCACAGTGTAGTAATTCTGCAAGGTGTTTTGAGTTGGCACCGTCAGGAGAGTTAGCAATCTTCTGTTTTAATTGTTCCAAAGTGTGTTGTTGATATTTTAACATATGAAGCTGACAATTAAGTGCTCTGATAGCGAAGGTTGCAGAGGTGTACACTTTCTTACTCAATCTGTCCAAAGCTCTGGAGTCTTTGTCAGAGGGAAGCAGATTCTTGGCAGAACTAGTCTTAGCTCCTTTGGGTTCCTGTGTCATGACCTCAGGGTCTACAGCAGGATTCCTGTACAGGTATTTGTGAGAATCAGGTACTCTGTAGTACCGGTCATGTTTAGTTGGAGCAGGAGGTAGGGCATAAGCTGGATTCATGGAAAACATCATCCACCACTTCTAAAATAGGTGGGATGGCCAGGGGTTTGTGGTGGGGCAGGTCCAGAAACTCTCCAAGTCTTTTCTTTGAATGTGGGAAGTCTTGAGATTCTCACTGAAAATGTTCCCTGAGGGAGTGAAGGGTTTCCCCAGAGGAGAGGTCCTCTGGAGGGGGGGCAGAAGGGATGGACTCCTCTGCATCTGAATCCTCGAACAGTTAAGGGATGCTGTTCCTTTTCAAAAGCAGAATAATCAGATTCCTCAGACTCTTGGCCTGTCAGTTTCTGGAGAAGGACGCCTTTTCCTTTTTGGAGTGGGGGCCTGAGTACCTCGGATCAGGGAGATGAGATTCTCCATCATTTTAAGGATCTGAGCTTGTGGTGGGGGAGCAGTAGCAAGATGGTGGCTAGAAGCAGATTTCCTAGGAGTGGCCTGGCTTCTAGGCCGGAGAGAATCCGTCGGTCTTTGAAAAGCAGTAGTTGGATGCGAAGACGTCGTTTTTTGTCTAAAATCGGTAGTGAGAGAGTCCTCCTTGGAAGCTGGTGCCTGCGTCGCAGCTCCGGACCCAATTGAGGCAGAGACAGCCAAAGGCTTGGAAGACTAAGTGGTTTTGTGTGGCATACCGGACTCCGAAATTGTCTCGGCAGAATCCTGCTCAGAAAGCGAGTCAGGCATCAGGGGCTGCAAAAGCGCATCAGTGAATTCCGGAGAACTGACACCTTGCTTAGTGGTAGCGTCATCGGAAGGCATAGCCTTGTGTGGCCTGTCTCTATCTTTATCTCTACATTTTTTCAGAATGTCGATGGATTGTTGGTTGACGGACGCCATATTGGAATTTGAATATGGAACACGAAAATAATTGTCTACAAAAAGAGCTCTACGGTGAATAGTTCTCGCATTAAAGAGGGCACGGGACCGGCAATGAGGGATGGCGTGGTCTGGGCGTAAATAAGTGATATAGTAAGAATGAAAGTTCGGAGTGGGATCTGCTTTCCACAGGTGAGACCATTGTTAACTTTTTTGGACATCAGTTAGAGCAAGAAAAAAAGGGTCCCCAACGGGGAACTTCGCTTTAGACATTTTCTGTTGAAATTCAACTTCTGGTAGTGAACGACCAGCCCTCCTGCAAACTGCTTCTGCTACGGGCTCCACGGCAAGAAAGACTGATAGCACTGACAACCTGAAGTTGCACTAGAGGCGACGGCACCCAGTGCACAAAAACATTGACTCTGGTATTTGGGCCAACCGAGGGCTACCACAGCAGGGATAACTCACAGGTGTTGACTGCAACAGTGAAAATACGATGATCATCATTTATGCCAGCTTTGTCTCATTCCCATGACAGGGAAGCCACTATCTGTATCATAAAAAGAAAAACTGTCAAGTAGTGCAGAGACTAAACCAGGAACCTTAGCGTGACAAGTTATGTTTTTTTGTTCTTGGTTTCTGTTAAGACTTCAGGTTCTGCCAGTTTTTTTTTTTTTTGTTATTACAATCTGTATCATGTTGGAGCTTCTGCAGAAAAAACTGTTTACTGATACTTTTCCACAAAACAGGTGTAAACAGGAAGCAAACATAAGGTAAAATGACCTATGTATATGGAGACAGCCAGTATATGTTATGAGATGATAATCCCTACCTACATATACCAATATGTCTTGGGTAATGATAATGCCTCCATAAAATATACTTTTTTTTCTAATGCTTTGTAGATGGAAGGGCAGTTGGTTAATTTCATTCGCCAATACACTGAATTTTTACATTTTAAACTCTCTGTAAAACATTTTTTGATGTTAACATCATGATTTAAGGAAGAAAAGGTTATAAATAGCACCATTCTGTGCTAACAGTTACCTGCAGACAGACAGTATGCATCCAAAATGCAATATAAATCTGTCTATACAGACTATCCAGCCTTGCCACTACCAGTAAAGAAAGATGTACTTTATTTTCTATGTACGTTTGACCTGCAAGTCCAAAATAGTAACTATATTTTTTTGAGAAAATATATTTTCTAGCACAGTCTTTGTGCAGGAAACCAGTCCACTTTGCATACCTCTCAAGCAAGGCAATAACTAAACTATCTTTACTTAACCCCCACAGAACTTCCTGTTTTTAAATTTCAAAGTCAGAGGACAGTCTGTTAACGGTACCCAAGTCACTTGACTGTATACAAATTTTAGTGGATTACCACTTATTTTAATCAGAAGTAATGCTAGATTTATCAAAAAGCAAAGGGTTATACCAGCAAGCATGTGTTTGATCTAGCCCTTGCTGGAGAGTGTTTATCAGAGTGGGATTTGCTGCTGATTTGAAAACTAGGGACATTTATCAAACTCTTAGGTATTTCTGCTCTACTCGCCTTCTATGCTGTTCCGTGTGTCGCAGCTAATCAATGTTCCATCCCCCACCACACATAGGTTCACAGGTGTGCAGGAGTGGCCCTAGGTCAATTGGTGCCCTAGACAAAAGGGTTCCACAGCGCCCCCCACCACATTACCTGGTGCCCCCATCCTGGTCTACCTGCACCAAATAAGTACTGGAAAAGCACCCCTGCTAGACCAGCGCCCTAGGCGGCTGCCTAGTTGGCCTATGCCTAAGGCCGGCTATGCAGGTGTGTACTAGGCTAATGGCCCTGGAGCCTTTACAGGCCTAGCCCATAGAAGTGCTCTGGCATTGTGCCATCCGTCATTAGTTCCCAGTGCCTCTATCAAGTAGAGCCACTGGAGTGATCCCCAGGGTGAACTTTCTATTTCCCATCCACTCATCAAGATTTCTCATGAAGAGGGCCAGTGAGGTGCTCTGCTTGACTTGTCTATTCCAGAACACAGGCAGTCTCTGGGTTATGAACCTGCTCCTCCAGCATGTTCTGTTGATTGTGGTAATGAGATTGAGGTCTCTGGAGCATGTGGTGTGGAGGGATTGGGATTTCTTTAGATGTAGCAATTCTAATAGAGCTGGATCAGACATGGATTTTAAGTCGAGCAGAGATTGCTTCTTAGTAGACGATATGAGACAGAAAATAGCTAGCTGGAGGTTTTTTTTTTAGTCTGTCAGTGTAGGACATGCGTTTAAGGCCTAGGATCCTCTTCGTGAGGTACTTTTGTGGCCTCTCCAGCTGTTGCAGGTGTCTAGTGAGGTACATGCCAAATGGGGCATTATACTGTATGACTGGTCTAATATGAGGGAAGTGTAGAGAGAAATGATGACCACTTTCTTCCTGGATGCAAAACCCTTGGTAATGAGATGTGCCACAAAGGACTTTCTGATCACAGTGGCAATGTGGTGGTCGAAGGAAAGGTTGCTGTTAGCCTGTGTCCCCAGAGCTCTTCTAATGCCATCAGTGGGCTCCCGTCAATGTGGTTATTAGTGGGAATGGAGTTTTTCCCAAAGGGAATGACTATGCATTTTTTGGCATTAAGCTTAAGGCCATGGTTTCGACACTAGTTATTGGTCTTAGTGAGGCCTTTCTGTAGGATGTCTGTATCACTTGGGGAGTTAATGGCTCCCAGCTTGCAGTTGTCTGTGAATTTGGTCAGCCAGAGTCCCTCCGTGTTGGCCTGGACTTCTGAGAAGTAGATGCCAAACTGGAGAGGACCCAGGATCGATCCCTGTGGGACTCCACTTGTGACTGGTTGGCAGTCTGACTTAGAACACTCAGTGTGAAAGTAGTGGACTCCATCTGTGAGCCAATTTGCAACCCACCTAACAATATAGGGGTTGATGCCTAGTTTGGTGAGTTTAACAATAATTCCTGAGTGAGGAATGGTATCAAAGGCCTTGGCCAGATCGAGGTAGGCTGTATGAACTGCCTTACCTTCATCCACAGCTCTGGTGACTGACTCAAAGAAGTCAACCAGGTTGAGCAGGCATGATCTACCTTTCACAAAACCAAATTGCGTGGAATCTAGAGTTTGGAGATTCCCTATAGCCTTGTTAATTAGGTCCATGGTGATGCGCTCCATAGCCTTACTATCAGACTCATCAGGCTAATGGGGCGATAATTCCCAGGGTTCTAGTCACTCCTCCTTTATGGAGAGGGATGACTGTAGCAGTGCACCAATCGGTAGGGACAAAGTCTGAGGTGAGGCTGTGAGTGAACAGAGCACACAGATGTGGTGCCAGTTCACTTTGTAATTCATGTAGAACACAGCCAGGGATATTGTCGGGTCCCATCGAGGCTGTATTCCTAGCCTTAGACAATGCAGTTTTAACCTGTGCTGCAATAATGCAGGGTGCCTGGCATTTTTCCAGTATTAAGATTGGTGCTTTAGAGTGGGAGAGAGGGGTAAAGCTGGCACTGAATCTGTCGGCCCGTATATTGGCAATATCTTTTGGCTCGGTATAGGAGGTACCATGGTGCAGTAATTCAGGGAAAATTTGGGTACTGCCATGGAGATTCTTGATATAACTAAAGAAGGCTTTGAGGTCGTTTTTAGTGTCTGCTGCAATTCTGCCTTCATAGCTGGCTTTGGAGTTTTTGATGAGGGATCTCGTCTTCTTGTTGACACTAACAAGGGAATTTTTCCAGTCTTGGGACTTAACCTTTTTCTGCAACAGTTTCTTCCTTCTGTTGTAGGGTTTATTAATGGCAGGGGACCACCAGACTAGCTTCCATTTTTTTGGAGGACAGCGTCTTGGTTCCATTGGTTATGGCTAGCTCCATGCATTTATGTACGTGTTCATACAGTGCACGGGTGTATGATTTGGCAGTCATGCATCTATTTTCCATTGGCATGGGTGCCGTGAAGTTAGCCATCTCTGTTTTTAGGAGTCCCAAGTAAGATTTGGAGAAGTTTTTCATGGTGGATACCTTTGCGGGTGAGATGTGGATTTCCATGGTGATTAGTTTGTGGTCAGATCCAACTAGGGAGGAATTGACTATTGGTGTAGAGCAACAGTTGCCCATGTTAGTAATAACCAGGTCAAGGATGTTGCTTCCTCTAGAGGGGGTAAGAATGAGCTAGTCCAGGGCATTAGAACTGATGAATTCCAGGAAATGTTGGGCTAGTGCATTGGTGCTTGAGTAGTTTTCCCAGTTGATGGAGGGGTAGTTGAAGTGTCCTAGTATGAGAGCGTTGGGTTGGACCTTGACAGATTCCAGGGTACTTATGAACATGGAGGGAGTCTGGGGACATGGTTGGTGACCTATCGCAGGCTAGGACCTGGATCGCCGTCTTATCCAGTGTTGTTCCTGAAGTATCTCAGATGCATTATGCTGGGTTACTAGTCTGGAGGTGTGCATATCCTTTATGAATATGAAGACACCATCACCTTTGGAGCTTCATTCCATGTTTTGGGGCTGAAAGGTGTGGAATAAGTTATAGCTTGGTAGCACAGGGGTGCTTTCTGCTACTTCAAACCAGTCTATGTTACAGCACAAATGTCAATGTTCTCTATTTTGAGGCGTGCTTCGAGCGAGTGCATCTTGAGATTTAGACTTCTAGCGTTGAGCAGCATGACCAGTACTTGGAAACCCAGGGGTGACAGATGCAGGTCATCTCTGGCAAAGCATCGAGGTCTGTCAATCATGTCATTCGAAGCAGACAGATACTGGATCCCCTTAGAATGACACCAGAAACTTAGCCAATTGTTGAAGTCAATCATTTTTTGTTTGTACTGCGGTATCATTCTGGGTGATGGTAGGATACTGCTCAGGGCTAGTGTCATACCTGCCTGGGCCACATAATCTGAGAGCTCCACCATGTAGTCCAGGGAGGTGCATCTCGGGTCATTTACACCAACATGGACAATGACAGAGTCATAATTGTACTTGTTGTGGAGTGACCTGAGTGCGTGTGTTGTGTGTCAGATTCTGGCACTTGATAGACTGCTGACTGTTACCCAACCTAGTGAGTGGGACATCTGTGTGCCTCACTATTGAGTCACCTATGATTAGTGTATTACGCAAGGTGTCTAGGCTTAGGTTGAGAGGCACACTGTGGAGGTGAGCTGTGTATCCTGTGGTTTGTGCTGTGTTGTGGTGGTCTCTGCCGTTTGGGTAAATTTCTATTGAGTGCCTCTGAGAAGGTAAGTGTGTGGTTTGTGTTTTTATGAGAGCTGTGATATCCACTGTTCTATCCCCCCACCCGCCTCTCCTATTTGGCAGTGTCCCCTCTGCTCATTTTCCTCTTGCTTTTCGTGTATAGTTGGCTCCTTTATGAACACTTCTGACTCCTGTCTCTCCCTTATTTGCTACTGTATTTCTCCTTCCATCCTCCCTTTTTCTGCTTGTCTTCTTTTTATTACTGCATTGATCTTCCACCATATTCAGTGCTATTTCATTTGCTTGTACTCGTGAGCCTTTTTCACCACAGCATTCTGTCTTCTTTCTCCCGGTCTCCTTTTGCCTTCTCTCCAGTCTCACTATTCTTTTGTGCCTGATTAACCAGTCCACTAACATCTCCATCACCACATTTTTCTGTGACATTCCCTCAAACTTCTGCAGACTCACATCCTCTGCTATCCCAAAATTCTTTACTCAGGAACAAATAAACAGCTGTTGACTAGCCGTTTCTGGCAAAGCAGTTTCATATTTTGTTTTCCAGAAGTCATTTCATACCTGGTAACAACAAGAAGACACTGAGGGGGTAGAAGACAGAAGGCAGCTAGGGATGAGTAATGACAGCAGAAAGAAGTGGGAAAGGGGGATATCACACCTAGTTAAAGAAAGAAGTTATCTTAAACTGGTGGGAGAACAACGGTATAGAGGGTTGCTACAAGAGACATCAGGAGACTATCTTAATTATTCTCAAGGTAGTACCTGCAGTTAAAAGACCACGTAAAGAATGGAGAGAGGGGATAGCAATAATGTTCTGAAATCTGTAACTCAGCAGCAGATCAAAAGAAATGGGTAAGCTAGATGCACTTTGAGGACTGCATTTATCACTGCAGTTACTTGCATTTACCACTGCAGTTGGCTCGGTGCTGTACACCTGCTACATTATAATCTTCTAGGAACTTTCGCACAGTAACAATTTACTATTGGTACATTAACTACCTTTAAGTTTGTTGCCTGTACTTTATATTGTTTTACTGTAAACCAGTGCCTTTTGTCATCTTTGCCTGGCCTGGGATGGCTGAAAGGGGTCCTTGGACCAGTTTTCTTACCTGATAAATACCAAATAAGATAAAATAAAATACGAAATGGAAAGACAGAGGAAAGATATGAAAAACATGAAACATGTGTGCACCAAACCATGCTGACAAAGAGTTCATTACAGGATTCTTTGATGCATGAATATGAAAAAGAAGTCAAAGGTCAAAATAGTGTGTATTGTGTGGGAGGGGGTCTTCATCACTACACAGTCAAGAAGGTAGACAGGAAATTTAAGAGTCATAACAGAGATGGAAAGAAATGGCCAAAGCTGGAGGGAGACCCACAAGTAAGCGTGAGACAATACTTGCAATACTAGGGGAAGGCTGTAGGCAGATTCAGGTGAAGACAGACCCAAGAAGTGGATTAACACAGCATTGTACAACAAGCCCCATCATGTACAACACCATTGCCATAAGGGAGTATGGAAAGAGGCAGAGAACATAATTAGTTATAGTTTTCCATACATGGAAATAAATGAGGTTTAAATGTTAGGAAAGTATGAAAACAAATACTTTAAGGTATGACTGATGCCAAGATCAGTAAAAGAGAGGAGGACAAGAGCAAAAGAAAAGATGATTAATAGGGTCACATACAAAGGAAAATGTGCAGGGGGAAAAGAATATGTATGGAAGAGAACAGAATGCCTACGTATCATCTAAGAAGAGAGAAGTCAAGAAATTGGTAAGTATGTGCTAAGAGGAGTTTGTGTGGCATACATTCAAAAGTTTGACAGCCACATCTGTGATGCTGCATCCACGAATCGCGAAAGTCGAAAACTGCAAAAAAAAAAAAAATGACAAAACCTCACCCCCTTTTTAACCCATGGTAGCACTTGTTTCAGTGGTGGAGCAATATGGGAATGTCAAATTCAACATATTAATGACATTTAGGACGGTCGACATGACGGAATTTGGCAAAACATTTCACGGTAATAGACATTTGGAAATGTGTGTTCGCACACATGAATGTATACCGCTTGGGTGAATGAACAGGGATGAAGCAGCCAAATACATGGTAGGAAGGGAGCAGTAAATCATTGGGAAACAGAGAAAATGGAAAAACTGTCAGTAACTGAACAAATGACAGCACAAAAAGTACAGTTTTGTACCTACCATAAATGTAGATGTTCGAAGATCCACATTGCTGCAGTCCTTACTTATGGGTAGTCCGCTGTCCTCGGTCGGCCCGAATACCAAAGTATTAGGCTGACGTCGGTCATGGGCGCCTAGATCTGACAGAGCGTCAGGGTATAAAGGCGCATGACCGACGTCATATCCTCAGTCTTTTCTTGCCCCAGATGTCAGAAGGCCAAACAAGGAAGGCCACAGCCAAAAACAGAATACCTCCCAAAAACATGCCCAACAACAACCATCACCTAAAACATAGCACCAAGTCAAACTACAGTGGGGAAGGAGGGAGGGTAAATTGGACTGCAGCAATGTGGATCTTCGAACATCTACATTTATGGTAGGTACAAAACTGTACTATGTTCTTCATCTCACATTGCTGCAGTCCTTACTTATGGGTAGAATCCCAAAGCAACGGGAAAGGGAGGATGGTAAAAATCATAAAGCATTAGGGGCTGCTAAAATGCCCTGTAAAATTGCAGTGGCAAATCCAGCCCTAGACTTGGAATAAAGAGGAAGGTGGTAATGTTTAGAAAAAGTATGCACTGAACTCCAAGTAGCTGCCTCCAAAATGTCTTTTGTAGCTACCCCCCTTAGAAAGGCCGTAGAAGTAGCAGTAGCCCTAGTGGAATGAGGCCTGATTCCAGCCGGAATCTCCTTACCATGATGGGAATAACAGAAAGAAATACAAAACCCAATCCATTTAGAAATAGTTTGTTTTGAAACAGGTTTACCCTGTGAACCCCAAGCAAAAGAAATAAACAACTGCTGAGACTGTCTGAACTCCTTGGTTCTGCTCAAATAATAACGCAACTGCCTGTGAATATCCAAAGTATGCAAAATTTTCTCCCCTTTATTTTGGGGGTTTGCATAAAAAGTAGGCAAATGAATTTTTAAGGCCACACTAGAAACCACTTTAGGCATGAAGGAAGGATTAGTACGCAAAGATACCCTATCCTTATGAAAAATCAGGAAAGGCTCCACTGCCATGAGGGCCTGTAATTCAGAAACCCTTCTTGCAGAGGTAATGGCCAACAAAAAAGCAGTTTTCCATGACAAATACTTTAACTCGGCAGTAGCTGCAGGCTCAAAAGGTTGTAGAGTAAGTTTTTCCAACACAAAATTGAGATCCCAAGCAGGAGTAGGAGCTCTACGTGGGGGTCTTATTCTCTCATCCTTTGTTTAAGCAATTTCTTAGAGGGGCAAAGAATATAAGGGAGGGTCACAATCATAGTGAGCAGAAATGGCTGCAGCATGGACCTTTATCGAGGAGAAAGACAAACCCTTGTCCAATAACTCAGTAAGATATTGAAGAGCAACACTTAAATCAGGTTTGGAGACAAAGTCCTTTTCTTTGCTCCAAATAAAAAATCTCCTCCATTTATCAGCGTAAACTTTCCTGGTACTAGGCCTCCTGGCCTCCAAAATAACATTCAAAACTTGTTGTGGAAGCTGAGACCCTCCAGAGTCTAAAACAGAATATGCCAGGCTGTTAGATGCAGAGACTGAATCTTGACATTGAGGAAGTGATTGCCCTCTTGTGACAAAAGGTGCGGAATCAAAGGCAGAGGCCATGGAGGCTCTCGTACTAAACTCCTCAGTAGTGGGTACCAGTGTTGTCGAGGCCAATCCGGTGCTATCAAAATCATGGTTGGCTTGTCTTGTCTTGTCTGGCCTTCAAAAGTACCTTGGGAAGAAGAGGCAGAGGTGGAAAGGCATATACATGCAGATTGTTCCAACTGAATGATAGAGCGTCCACCTTCCAAGCTGTGTGATGAAACATTTTTGTGCAAAACTTTGGCAACTGGTAATTTAGTGGAGAAGCGAACAGATCTATGTCTGGAGTTCCCCATAACACTGTCAACTTTTGAAATACATGAGGATCCAATTTCCACTCGTGAGGATCCACTATTTGTCTGCTCAACACATCTGCTAAGGAGTTCTGTGCTCCTGGTAGAAACCTTGCCTGAAGATTGAGGTGTAGATTGAGAGCAGTTTCCCACAAAATCATCGCTTGCCTGCAAAGAGGGTATGAATGGGTTCCCCCTTGCTTGTTGATGTACCACATGACAGTAGTGTTGTCTGTTTGAATCAACACCTGCCCTGGGTGAAGTAAATCTGTGAAAGCCATCAATGCAAACTGGACTGCTAACATTTCCTTCAAGTTGATGTGCAAATGTTGGAGTTTGACAGGCCACGTGTCTTGCACCCATTTTCCATTGAGGTGTGCTCCCCAAGCCTTGTCCGAGGCATCTGTCGTTAGAATCTAACTCGCCTCTGGCCGGGTCACAGAGAGTCCCTTGTTTAGGTGACATTCCTGAGCCCACCACAAAAACTCCTTCTGAATGCAAGGTATTATCTGAATGACAGTGTCTAGATCTTGGCAGTGCTGTGTCCATACATTTTTGAGATACCAGTGAAGCTTCCTCATATGCAATTTGGCATTGGGAAGCACCAGAATACAAGATGCCATGAACCCCAAGGCTTGAAGGACTGTCCTTGCAGTCAGCCTGGACCGTAGAGACATTTGATGGAAATAAAGAGAAAGGCTTCTTTGTTTGTCCGGGGTCAAAAAAGCCATCTGGGAAGCTGTATTCAGTCTCACACCCAGAAAGCACATGTCCTGAGAGGGTACTAGACTGGACTTTGTTTCGTTCACAGAATACCCTAGGCATCTTAACACTGCCATCACATACTGTAGATGATGAAGAAGTTCGTCCTTTTCTTGTGCAATAATCAGGCAATCGTCCAAATAAGGATACATCTGTATTCCTCTTAGTCTGAAAAAGGCTATCACTGGAGCCACAACCTTTGTGAACACTCTGGGCGCAGTAGATAAGCCAAAGGGCAATGCAGAGAACTGATAATGTAAATTTCCAGCCCGAAAACGCAGGTACCTCCTGCAACTGGGCCTGATAGGAACATGAAGGTAAGCCTCTTTGAGATCCAGAGTAACCATCCAGTGATCTTTTCCCAACAGAGGTAAAAGTTGTTGTAAAGTCAGCATCTTGAACTTTGGAATGTCCAGGTAAGTGTTGAGGATAGATAAATCCAAAATTGGTCTCCACGTGTTCCCTTTCTTTGGAACTAGAAACAGGCGAGAATAAAATCCTAGGCCCACTTCTGACAGAGGAACTGGCTGTATAGCTCCTATTTGAAGTAAAGAAATTTGTTTGTTTGTGAGCCTCTATCCTTTGCCAAGGAGGGACGTCTGGCATGCCTTTGAAAGGAGGCATGGTATGGAAATAGAACTTGTAACCTCGGTTTATAATGTCCAATACCCATTTGTCCTGGGTGACTAAATGCCAATTTTGTTTGAAAAGAGCCAACTTTCCTCCCAAAGGAGCTGCCAGGCAAGAAGAATCTGGCAGCTGAAAATGCAGGTCATTGGGCCTGTTTACGAAAGGACTGGCCCCTGCCCTCACCAGCAGATTGAGCAGGCGAACTCCATTGTCTCGGCCTGAAGGTACTCTGAGCTCTGCCCCTACCACGCCTAGATCTACCCCTAGACTGAGAATCAGAAGAAGGGTACGCCCATCCCTTAGTAGGCCAATTTCTACTAAACTTTGGAGGTTGCACCTGCAAAAAATCTTTAACAGTCTGCATAGACTTAGCCTTGTCTTCCATTTTCTTTAAGACTGACTCCACAGGAGGACCAAACAAAACTTCAGACTGTAAAGGGGCATCCAGAATTCTAGACTTAACATGCTCAGACAAATTCTGATCCTTAAGCCAGGCGTGCCTACGAATAACTGAACCAGTGGCAGCCACCCTAGAAGAAGCCTGTAAAGCATCAAAACCACATTGCAAAGAGTGCTTACCCACCTGTTCAGAAACATGCACTACATCCTGCAATTCTTTACACTCTATGCCCTCTGCCAAAGCATCCACTTTAGATCTTAGTTGAGAAAGGAGGAAATTCTGATACTTCAACATATGAAACTGGCAGTTCAAAGCTCTCATTGCTAAAGTAGAAGAGGTATACACCTTCTTACCCCATCTATCCAAAGCTCTAGCTTCCTTATCCAGAGGAACCGGATTCTTAACAACAGAGGCTCTAACACCCTTAGGCCCCTGACTAATAGTTTCTGGGTCCGCCCTAGGACTCTTATACAGATATTTATGAGCCTCAGGCACCCTGTAATACCTGTCCGGTTTAACTGGAGCAGGAGGCACAGAATCTGGATTAAGGGAAGCTTCCGAGAAAACATCTGAAACAACATCCAAAACCGGAGGTATAGCTAAGGGTCTATGCTGTGGTAAAAAAACTCCCTAAGTCTCTTCCGTGAATCAGAGTAATCCTGTCCTTCCCACTTAAAATGCTCCCTCATGGAATGCAGAGTTTCTGAAAATGAAAAATCCTCTGGAGGAGAAGCAGAAGGAGTGGAATCCTCTGCATCAGAATCAGAATAAGGAGGGAAATCTTGAATGTCTTCAGCAGAAGACTCTGAATCATCTGAGGCCTGCTCCAAACTTTCCAATTCTGGCTCCATCCTGGGCCTCTTATCAGGAGGGGGCATAGAACCTCTAATTAAAGTAATCAAATCCTCTGCCATTTTAAGCATGTGCTTTTTAGGCACAGACCCTGAAGAACCAGAACTGACACCAGAGGAAGGCAAAACAGACCTGCCCTTAGAAGGAGCCTTAGAAACAGTAGCAGAAGGCCTAACCACCTTAGGTATAGAAGGGAGAATAGTAACCTGAGAGGCCCCTTCAGCCTGACCTGCCTCCTGAGAGGCCACATCTTGTAAAATCAAAGTTTCCCCCTGGGACTCAACAGAAACTTCAGCCGGATCCACCTGTAGCTTCTAAAGGTCCGGCGTCCGTAACAGACGAATCATCCTGCCTAGGCTTTAAAGATTTGTCTTTGCGCTTCTTAGTAGAAGCAGGCGTCGGAACATCCGACGGCATATTATAATTACACCTCTTGCCAAAGACTAACCTAGCGCAATCTAACCTCCGTTTTATAGTGCGCTTATTAAACCTAGCACAAAACCTACACCCGACTACGCCGTTCGTCCCAAACAAGGAATACAAAGCGAGTGGTAATCCCTATGCGGTATCTGTTTCCCACAAGAAATACAATTATTCACTTTTTCTGACATCCGGTAAGTAACTGAGGCAAGAAAAAACAAAAATATTCCCCAGCGGGGTACTTAGCCCAACTTGGTATCGGTCTGAAACTCCGAACGCCGAACGGCACTTGCAACGCTGCTTCTGCATCGGACCATGCGGCAAAAAAGACTGAGGATATGACGTCGGTCATGCGCCTTTATACCCCGACGCTCTGATGTCAGATCTAGGCGCCCATGACCGACGTCAGCCTAATACTTTGGTATTCGGGCCGACCGAGGACAGCGGACTACCCATAAGTAAGGACTGCAGCAATGTGAGATGAAGACCATCTCAGTATATATCAGCAACACTAAGGTAAAAGTGTTTGAACAAGTGTATAGGTACATGTATATCATCTCACCTATAATTTTTTGGTGGCACTGGGATTGCCCCCCTGGTAATTGGAATAATTTTGGTTACACATTTTTGCTTAACTTTAGGCTTACTACCATTTGACAGTTTACTGGCATATTATTGTATATCAGCTTTTATTCTATCTGGAGATCTGAATAGATTTCATATAGATCAGCTTATTGTCATGGATCTTGAACAAATACTTCAGGGCCCCTGTGCCGACAAAAATGATATCGGGGTTTTTGGTATACCCAAAGGAGATGGACTTCCTCAACCCATAGATCCAGTGGACGGCTGTAATGATGCTTTTTATAAACTCAGCAAAGGCATGAAGAATTTGAGATCTAACATTTGGCATTTGAGGCTTTTCAAAGCCTATATGAGCAAACAAATTACGCCTAGGGGCTTAAGAATCAAAATTCAACCTTTGGTGAGCAAGATAGATTACATCCTTAGCAAAGAATGGCATTTGGCACAAGAACAGTCATCTATGAATTTCATTCAGATTTTAAGTTCGTATTATGAACGGACTATTGAAATTAATATTAAAGAAGTTGGTGATCTGTGTGGACAAGCTAAAACATATGATGGTCACCCACAATTTTCTATACGCCTTAATAAACTGTCAAAGGAATTGCTTTTGTTTGAAAAACAGACTAAAGAAAAAAAGATTAAAAAATTCAACAGAGATATTACTGACTATCAGAGGGGCAGACCCTTTGAAGCCACCAAAAATGTTAGGTTCATGCAAACTGGCCAGAGGTCTGGTAGATATACCAACCCCAAAAAAAGACCTAGATCCATACTCAAGGGATCTCACACATATAGTAGCACCTCGAGATGATTCTTTTAGACCAGTTTACAGGCATTGCTGTATTCTGGGCTGTGGTGTAGTTCCTGTGTTGTCCATTACCTTACTTGGATAGAAGGAAGTTTCTTTGCTCACCAGTGGGAGTGGGGAGCCTTGAGCAGCCTACCTGTCCTTGGGGGAAGTGACCACAGCACAAGAAGCTGTAGTAATTGGTTGTTTTGGACCATTTCTAGCTCTTTTGTAGTTCACTGTTTAAAATCCGCCTCTGTAAACCCACGTGGAGCTTGTCTGAGCAGTATAGCCAGAAAAAAACGCTCAGAGTGGTCCTAGCAGCAGGGAACTCAGAAAAGCGACTACCTTCTGGATTTAAGTATCTTTGCTTTTTTCACTTGAAATAGCTTCTGTAGCTTACCTTGAACTAGCCTGAACTGTTTTTTTAACTGATTGCTGCATTATTTTAAAATCTGCACTTAAAGTTGCATTTTAGTCGAATTTGATCGAAAGTTTGCTTGTTTGTTTGTTTAATTTAACTGTGGAGGCTGCCCACTAAAGTGTGCTAGCCTGTGTAACTAATTTATCACTGTTTCTGCATTTTCTGTGTGTTTCTACCAAAAAAATAATCCTTGTTTTCCCGCCTTCCTCGACTAGTTTAGACCAGTTTACAGGCATTGCTGTATTCTGGGCTGTGGTGTAGTTCCTGTGTTGTCCATTACCTTACTTGGATAGAAGGAAGTTTCTTTGCTCACCAGTGGGAGTGGGGAGCCTTGAGCAGCCTACCTGTCCTTGGGAGAAGTGACCTCAGCACAAGAAGCTGTAGTAATTGGTTGTTTTGGACCATTTCCAGCTCTTTTGTAGTTCACTGTTTAAAATCCGCGTTTGCACGGCTTTGCGTGATCGTGCGCAGCGCCGGTTAAACAAGGTTAAACTTTTTCTGGCTCCGCCAAGTCTGCTCTTCAAATTTACCCTTAAGGAAGCTCTACTCTTAGTATAACCAGACTACTCACTGTATTATAAGCCTAGCACTTGTTCTCAATACTTCTCTACTAAGTAAGCACTCTCGTACTAAGTAAAGCACTACATCTACTTACCACCCCTGTGAATATCCACTTCCCTTAAAGGTATACCACTCCCTTATACTGTTCTAGCATGTCGAGTGGTAGATTACTAGCGTTGTCTCCAGTTCAGCTGGTCAATCTGGGTATCTTGAGACAATGCTACAATTGTCTCATGTACACAGACAACCCTCTCCTCCTCCCAACACACACAAATACATGTGAGAGATGCAACTATATAGCCAAACTGGAGGCTGAACTCTCTCAACTCAGGGCTGGCATGACCAGACAGGAGGAGATGGCAACCACACACACAACAATCCCAGTCCCACATAGACCTACCACAACTGCAAACCAAACACATAAAAACACAAAGACATACTCGGAGGCTCTAATAAAAAACTTACCAAAACAACAGAGGCTCCCAAAGCAAACATCCAAAAAATCCACCACCTCAAAACAAAACACATGCAACACATACTTCAATAAATCAGTGTGTCGACCAATCGTAGCCCTTAAGGCCAAACACCTTGCCTGATACACTAGTAATAGGCGACTCCATAGTCAGACACACTGATGTCCCACTGACCAGGCTGAACAAGGAGAAGGTGACTGTGAGCCGTCTATCAGGAGCTAGGATCCGCCACAACACACGCACTCAGGTCACTCCAAAGCAAGTACAAATATGACTCCGTCATTGTCCATGCTGGTTTGAATGACCTGAGACGTACCTCCCTGGACTACATGAAAAGAGACAGAGGAGCTCTCCGATTATGTAGCCCAGGCTGGTATGACCCTGACCCTGACCCGCATCTTGCCCTCACCAAGAATGATACCACAATACAAAGACAAGATGATCAGCTTTAACAATTGGCTCAAGTACTGGTGTCATTCTAAGGGGATCCAATATCTGTCTGCCTGGGATGATATGTTGGACAAGCCACGCTGCTTCGCAAGGGATGGCTTACACCTGTCACCACTGGGCTTCCGGATATTGGCCAAGGCTCTTGCCACCCCCATAGTGCCTTTTTTAGGCAAGGCTCAAAAGACAAACCCACCTCCTTAGAAAACAAAAATGGAAAAAAACTAAGGGTAATGCTGCTCAACGCCAGAAGTCTAAATCTCAAGATGCAGGCACTTGATGCACTCCTCAGCATGGAGAACATTGACGTCTGTGCAGTAACTGAAACCTGGTTCAAGGCTCCTGAGAGCACCCCAGCGCTACCAGGCTATACCTCCGATCATGCTTTTCGGCCCCAAAACCTGGGCCGAACCACAAAGGGAGGGGGAGTGTCCATATTCATAAAGGACACCCACAGCTCCAGGTTAGTAGCAACACATGAAGCATCAGAGACCATACAGGTGCAACTAACCATAGGCAAAACTGCTATACAACTGGTAGCATGTTACAGACCACCCTCCCAATCTCAAGAACCCCACTCAGCCTTCCTGAAGACATTGGAGGATATGAATGTATCACAAAATACCATCATAATGGGAGACTTCAACTACCCAAACATAGATTGGGTACATTATTCTAGCCCTAATACCCTAGCCCAAAGGTTCCTGGAATTCATAAATTCAAATGCACTGGAACAACTAGTCACCTCTCCTACTAGGGGAGATAATATACTAGACCTGATAATCACAAACATGGGGACAAAATGCTCCACACCAGAAGTATACCCCTCACTAGGGAGATTTGACCACAAACTAATCACCCTGGATATACATATCCCACCTCCACCCCCAGCACAAAAGACCACAGTGAAAAACTTCTCAAAAGCAGACTTCACTCTTCTTAAGACTGAGATGGTATCCTTTAAGCCCACTGTGCCAGTGGATACCACATCCCACAATGCTGAATCCTTCACAAATGCTTTCTATGGACATCTCCAAGAATGCATGGATCATGCAATCCCAAACAAATCCAAGTCCCTCTCCACCAAATGTAAGCGCCCTGTCTGGTGGACCTCAGCCATAAACAAATTGTATAACAAAAGAAGGAAGCTACTGCACGCCAGAGCGAAATCCCATGAAGGGAAGACATCTCTGATCAACATTAGCAGGAAACTACGTTCTCTCATAAAAACATCCAAAGCAAACTTTGAGAGAAAAATCGCTAAGGACACTAAAGATAACCACAAAGCCTTCTTCAGCTATGTTAGAAACCTGGGCGGAAACCCTCAGATATGCTCAGAGTTGGTTCACAACAACAAAAATACACTGAACCCACAGATATTGCTAACATTCTGGCTGACAGGTTCAGTGCAAATTTCTCCCCTCCTTCACCCCCAAAAGAAGAAATACTTATCCCAGCTGAATGTAATCTCCCTGTCATCTCAGATGTCCAAGTGAGAACCGCCCTAAACAAAGCAAAAAACACAGCATCAATGGGACCTGACGGTATCCCGGGGTGCGTGTTACGTGAACTCCAAGAGGAGCTAAACCCACACATAAAAATGCTATTTAACCTTAGCCTTACTTGGGGATATGTACCTGAACACTGGTGTACAGCAACAGTGGTCCCACTCCACAAGGGGGGTGCCTCTACAGACCCTGGAAACTACCGCCCCATAAGCTTACCTCTACAGACCCTGGAAACTACCGCCCCATAAGCTTAACTAGCCTGGTCTGCAAAGCTATGGAAAGAATCATTATGGAATTCATAAACAGAGACATAGGGGACCTACAGACACTTGACCCCACCCAGTTCGGCTTTGTAAAGGGCAGATCCTGCCTTTTAAACCTGGTTGACATTTTCGAAACAGTCACTATAGCCATTGATGAGGGCAAAGCAGTCCATACAGCATACCTGGACATGGCTAAGGCCTTCGACACAATACCCCACTCAGGCATCATAGATAAGGGTTTACTTTTAAGCTGTTTAGCTTATGTCACTAGGTGGGTTGCAAACTGGCTAAAGGACAGAACCCATAAAGTTAAAATTGCTGGAGCAATGTCAGACTCAAAGCCAGTCACAAGTGGTGTCCCACAGGGATCTGTCCTGGGACCCCTCTTGTTCGGCATTTACTTCTCAGATGTTAAAGCAAACATGGGAGGGCTGTGGCTAACAAAGTTCGCAGATGACTGCAAACTAGGCGCCATAGTCTATACACCAGCAGACACACACATCCTACAAAAAGGCCTCACTGAAACGGACAACTGGTGCCGTAGTCACGGCCTTAAACTAAATGCCAAAAAATGTATAGTCATCCCTTTTGGAAAAAACAAATGATCACATAGACAGCAACCCACTGAGTACGGAAAAAGTAATCAGAGACCTAGGGACCCAAGTAGACAGCGACCTCTCATTTGACACCCACATTGCCAAAGTGGTTAGAAAAACATTCTACCTTGCACACCTCATCATGAATGGATTCACATCCAGATCCAAGGATGTCACTGTACCCCTATATTCCTCCCTCATCAGACCCATGATTGAGTACAATGCCCCATTTGGTATGTACCTCACCCGGCATTTGCAACAGCTGGAGAGACCACAAAAGTACCTCACCAAAAGGATCAAGGGTCTCCAACATATGTCTTATTCTGCCAGACTAAAGAAACTTCAGCTCTATTCAGTAGCATACCGCCTGCTCAGAGGTGATCTCTGCCTGACGTACAAGGCCATGTCCAATCAGGATCTGATGGATATGCTCCACCTCAAAAAATCCAAATCCATCAGGACCATGAGAGCTAAAGACTTAAACCTCGGCACAAGTATGAATAGGACATGCTGGAGGGATAGATTCATAACCCAGAGGCTTCCCATGCTTTGGAACAGGATCCCAGTTCAGATTAGGCAGAGCCTCTCACTGACACTCTTCAAGAGAAATCTTGATGAGTGGATGGGAGATCGTAAGTTTACCCCAGGGGTCACATCTGTGTCACTGCTAGACAGGGGCACAGTAAACTAATTCTATTATATAAGGGGACCTTCATTGTGTCACTACTAGACAGAGGCACAGTATTCTAGATTTATTCTGTACATTTTTGTACCATTTCATGGGGTGGCAAAAGCCACATCACTATGGCTAGGCTTACAAATGCCCCAGGGCAGATAGCTTAGTACTATACTATGAAACGGATACGGAGGGTATTTGTACTGGTGAGTCTCAGACTCCCAAAAAGACTAAAAGCCAAACACATTCTTTAAACTCACTAGGAGGAGGGGTGGGAGAACGCATAGGAAACACCAAGATAGATACAATCGAAGCACTTATCCAAACATTCATGACATGATAGATGACAATATTTTGAATATTTCCAAAATTGTTTTGACAGATCAAAAGAAAGTGTTAAATAAAGGTTTAAACTTTGTTCCAGGGTTTTTTGTGGATGAATTTCATATTGTCAAAGATGTTAACGATTTTTGTCGCAGAATCAACCTCAAATTGTTTTTTGGACCCAGGTCTGATTCTCAAAGATCCACAGAATTCAAATTCCATAAATCCAATTTTGTTCCACCTATGAATCGGAATGTGGCTATCTTTCAGCAAGCTGTACTCAAGGACATACATTTTAAACTAGTTCACTTTTTACCTCAAACAATCTCTCTACCCCTGAACTACAGGCTTTACAACAGCTCAGGAACAACAAAAACATTGTTATTATTCAGGCTGACAAGGATGGGGCAATAGTAATTATAGATACAGATTATTATCTGGGGGAGGGAAATGGACAATTAGCCAACCCATCCCTCTACATGAAAATGCCTATTGACCCCACCCCAAACTTTGAGAGAAATTGACAGTTTTCTTGAGTTAGCAGTTTCAGAGGGAATTATATCAGACACAGTTAAATCACAATTAATGGTACGGGACCCACAACAACAGATTCTTTATTTACTACCTAAGATACACAAGTGCCTGAACAAACCACCTGGTAGACTCATTGTGTCCGGTATGGGGTCATTGACGGAACCACTTTTTGACTTCATACTTGAAACCACTACTAAATTTGATTCAAGCAAGGATACAAGACACCATCCAATTCTTATCCATTATAGATAACCAATTAGAACCCGAGTGGTTACTTTGTACATTAGATGTCAAGGCTTTATACACCAATATACCACATTGGGCTGGACTTGAGGCCCTCAAGTTTGGGTTAGAGCGAGCCAAATTATATCCAGTTGGTTTCAATACGCTTTTGATTTGTATGGCGAAACATGTTTTGAATAAAAATGTTTTCTATTTTCAAGGTGAATGCTATTGGCAGTTGAAGGGTACCGCTATGGGAGCCTCTTTTGCTCCTATATATGCGGACTTATTCATGGGCTACATTGAGGAGCAACTCATTTATGATCAAACACACATTTATCTTGAGGAGCTGGATATTTAGCGAGGTTATCTTGATGATTGTTGGTTAGTTTGGCGTTCAGATGAAGAATATTTTGGCTGAATTTGTGTCATACCTCAACCATAACAAATGGGGTATTGAATTTACTTCAACTTATCACCAAAATCAAATCAACTTTTTGGATGTAACAGTCATCAGGAACCCAGATGGTACTTTTACCAAGTAAAACTTTTCGTAAATACCCGCAATACAATACTTTATTACATGCAACTAGTATGCACCCTAGCCACATCATCCGGAATATACCCAAATCCCAGTTCCTCAGGATATGCAAGATTTGTTCCGCAGAAAATTACTTTGAAGAATCACAACAAGATCTAAACAGATTTAGAACCAGGGGATACAAGGAGCCTGACATTCAGTTGGCACGTCACTTTGCAACCAATTCCACCAGAACTTCCCTTCTCAAATATTGTGACAGAAATAGGGATGGCACAGGATGGAGGATTACAGTTTATTAATACCTATGAGCGTAACATCAATTTGATTAGAAATACCATGATGAAACATTGGAACATCCTCACTGCCAATGAGGATTTTGCCTCCTTAGTCGGTAACACTTGGCAATATGGTTACCGTAGAGGGAGAACACTAAGTTCATTTTTTTCACATTATAAGAGGATGGGTTCAGGTGGCATAATACATCAACAAATTACGATGAGTGGTGACAAACTTTGGGGCACTTACCAATGCAGCCATTGTTCATAATGTCCATTTATATTCACATCAAGCAATTTTCCAGTAAAAACACTGACAGAATTTTTAACATGAAATTTTTTGGCAACTGTAATAGTGATTGGATGGAATATCTTGCGACTTGCACATATGGTTCATTTTGTGTGGGTCAGACATCACGGGCGTTGAGATTACGCGTGTCCGAACATCGTAGTGACATTCGAACCAAAAGAGAAACCAACGCTTTGTTCAAGCACTACACACAACATCATACTGCTAGATTTCAATTTTGTATTGTAGATAGAATTTTGGGTGACAGATCCAACAAACAGGGATGGCATTCCATTCTCAACCAAAAAGAGAAATACTGGATTATCAAGCTAGGGGCACTATTTTCTCCTGGTTTAAATGATCATTTATAACCATTTAATATATCCAATATTGAATGTATTATCATACTTATGTTTTATTACCATATTTGCTATTTGGATCATCTGTTTTTTTACTTATTTTTTATTTTCTAGTTTGCATTTTTCCTTCCAGTTTTTCTTTCGGGCAATATTATGGGCATGCCTAAAATCCTTTGGAAGCACCTCATTGGTCTATGGACCTTATTTAAACCCGCATTTGTGCATCATGTTTGTACTTTTCTTGTTCCACTGAGGAAAGCCATGTTAGGCTGAAACCGGTCTGGATTATTGAATTGTTAGATATGTATTAAAACACTTAAGTTTTACCCTAGTGTTGCTTGTAGTTTTGTTGCTGATATATACTGAGTTTTGTGCTGGCATTTTTTCAGTTACTGACAGTTTGTTTTGCTTTGCACATGCATCCTACTTGCAGGGCTTTTCTCTTTTTCCAAAATGGAAAAACTACATAAAAGTAGAAATAAGAGATGAGACAGCAAAGTATTACCAAGAGCTCTAATCCAAGATAGGAGGCAAAAGATGCCGGGTGCAGATAGCATGAGGATGGAAAACACTAATACTACAGGAACATCAGTCACTAGATAAGCACATCATAATACTTGAAGTAGGACTAGGGTCTGGAAAAGCACCATGGATGGATTTCACACACGCTACAAGACAATAAGAGTAAAAGACCCACTAATATTTAAAACGCAAGTGAGGCACAGGAAGGGCGTTGGCAAACAATGAGGGCATAAGAGTAGTTCAAAGTTGAGCATCAGACTGGCTGCCTTTGTGGGCCTTTTTAGGCTTGGAAATAACCCATCCCATTAGGTTATATATTGCCCTCACTCCTTCATAAATTTGGCTTGACCATTCTTCATGACTTTTGGGTCAATACTTGTACATTACCACTAATAAGAATAGCTGTGATCATACCATAGGTAATCTGAAGGGACGCATGCATGGAATAAAGCATTTAGCAACTTCCTTTGTCCATTAGTACAGGGGGCAGTCCTGGGGCAAATCTCGCTTCCCATCCATAGATCTAAGTTGTACTTGAATATGGACAAGGATGAACTTTACTATGTGGATGGGGAGTCTGTCCCACAGCAGCAGTATCCTCTGCAAGATATACCTGTCCCTCCAACCTGTTCTGCTGACATTGCAGAAGAGGTTTAGATCCCAAGAGTATGCATTTCTGATGCCATTTGAGTTGCTGATGTGCAGTAAATCCATCAGTTATGGATTGGAGGATGCCTTGTAGGTCACTTCAGCAGTCAGAGGATGCACAGTACAGTGACAGGGCTTTAAGTCAGTCCATGTAGGGCATGTTTAGGTCTTGTATCCTTTTAGAAAGATATCTCTGTGGACATTCCAGTTGTTTGGGTGTCTGGGCAGATACATGCCAAAAGGAGCATTATACTGAATGACTGGCCTAATAAGGGTTGAATAAAGGGGGCAAATGACATCCCTTGATCTAGACAATCTCTTTGTATACAACCTGTGCAATATATAGAAGGCCTTTGTAACATCAATAGACACATGTTGGTCAAAAGTTAAGTCACTGTCTACATAAGTTCTCAAATCTGGAACAACTGGGTCAGCTCTTAGCAGCATACTGTCAATGTAATAGTTTCCTGGGGGTACCTAACTTCCCAAAGTACACTATAATGCATTTTTTGCATTTAGGCTTAGTTCACGATTTAGACGTTAGTTATTTATTTGGGACAAACCTTCCTGCAGGATGGCCAAGTCATTTGGGGATTCAATGACTGCTCCTAGCTTCCAGTCATCTGTAAACAGTCAGGTAGGCCTTTGATATTGCCTTTGGCATCTGCTTTTCTGAAGTAAAACATGAGCGGCCCCAGCAAAGAACCCCTGGGGAATCCACTAATAACTGGTCTCTTTGTGGAGGTAACTTCCCTTATTTTGATTATCTGTGCCCATTGTGTGAGCTAATATTTTGGGAATCATATCACAAGAACAAAGGAAGTCATGGATTTGTGTGTGTACAAAAACAGTCTTGCTTTTAAGCTTGGATGCAAATAAATTAAATTAAATTTCCAGGCTGGAGAAATTGACCCAAAAGTCATGAAGAATGGTCAAGGCCGACTTGCGAAGGAGAAGAATCAACCAGAGAAGTAATACTGTTGATATATGCCTTTTGGGACAGGGTGGAGAAAATAGGAATGAAGAGGGCAGCAGTGGTGGTACTACTAGACATTATATCATGACCATTCATACATAGGATATTGGGGGGGAGTGGGGTATGGAGAGAGCCAGAACAGTGTTCCACAAATAAGACTGCTGGTAAAGCAGCACCTCACAAGAAAAGGATGTCTACTATCTCTAAGTCTATTCTAGCATGGAAGTGCTAGGCAGAGGAATAAGTGAATGCCTATGGGCAGAGGAAAATCACTTTGTACTGTATATAGAAAATTGCATGGTACTGGTGGAGAAAGTCCTATTTGGTGCTGCAGTTTTCTGAAGGTTTTAAGAAGCAGTTGTGGCTTGTGTGTGATTTATAGAAGACTGTTCTGATGCAGCTAGGAAAAGCACAGGGAAGGGGAAGTTCAGCAGTAATACAAGAGGACCATGGGTCACCAAATACCCGACAACAGCTATGGGAGAGCTTGAACTTTCTAAAAGAATGGAACTGTAGAAAGCTCACTAACACCATACAGTATCTCTCCTAGGGAAACTGAAGAGAAGGGCGGACACAGTAATAGCAACAGGTGATGTGATGTAGATGACAATTAAAGATACCTTCTGACAGACTTACTGAAGTGACCAGAAGACTAAAAATAACTGCAATACAAAGACATGTGAAGTACATCTGAACTGGGGAAAGACAGAATACAGGAGAAAGACTGTATAGAAGCATGGAGCAAGACAGATGGGGCATTAAGAGCTGCACACAATAGCATCTGGCTTGGTCAGGGTTGGGAGGCTGGCACAATGGTTAAGGTGTTTACCTTAAAGACACAAGGTGCAGAGTTTGATTCTCACATGGGTTAATTGGCTAGGCTTAAAATGGCCCACAACGGCAGTTAGCCTAATAGCAATCTAGTAATCTATGAACTGGTGGGATAAAGGACAGTACAGATGGGACTGTAGTGAGCAAAGCTTTACAAGGGAGTCATAAATAATGTTGGGAGATCTAAAAGAAAATAAGTAACCACCCCATGTTTCACAGGAGATCACATATTCATATCCAAGGCAAGGAACTATGGAAGAATCATTCCAGAGAATGAAAATAAAAAAGAGAGGTCAATGTAAGGGTAGTGGAAAATGCACCAGAAAAGAATGGATTACACAAAACGGAGCCTTTAAGAAAATAGGCCAAGGAAAATGGGACAAATCTAAAGGAGAAATAAATCCCTAAACCCATCTCTGCCCTCTATCAGGTTAGTGGTGAAGAAAAGGCTGCATAGTACAGCCAGGGAAGAAAGTAGAAGTGCAGTCAGAGAGCCACTACTGGAAAGAATGGAAATGGGGAATTAGAGGACAGTTGACTTAGAGATTGCTGTGTAGACAGGAGAGAGAAGAAAAAAAACATGAAGCAAAGGAAAACAAAAAGAGAGGAGTGAGAAGGGCTCACTTAAGAGGGCATATGAGGAGGTGGCAGTGGTAACGTACCAAGTGCTCATGGATTCAGGTGCAGCAGCAGATCAAGAATTCTGAGTCAACATCTTTCCAGTGATTAGAAAATTCTAATGTGCAGATCTTATCCTTTGTGGTCTCTCCTTATGGTCCAAAGAAGTTACATTCCCATGTCATTCTTCTGTTATTGGGTTCAAAGTAGTTCCAGTTCAACATTATTCCTCCCTTATTTTGCCCATCACTGACTATAGCCATAAATGTAGGTAAGCACCTACACCAGCTTCCAAGATCTTAACATTTCCTCACCAAAACATTCTTGGGTTTAGATACTCAGTTAATGTGATAGATAAGCCCTGCCCTTCTAATCAGTATCATACAGTCTCCCGAGTGGTGAGATCTCTGCTTAGCTTTCCTTGCTGTGAATGACCAAGCACTACTTGAGCTTCACCTAAAGCATTACTACTGGCAAGCAAGGCAAATGCCCACTCTAGAGCCCTAAACCTATACTACCACATCAAAATCAACACATGGTGTGAGGGGTATCTAACCAAAATATTCCCCATTTATGGGACAGACTGTTACACATCACCCAGCGTACTTGTCTAACATTTTTTAAAACTAGTCAATTACTGGGTGAGTGCAAATTTTCACCTGGAATGTGTCAGGAACATTTGCTTATTAAAAGGACATTGTTACTATCTTACCAGTACTGGGTAATGTTAGTCTGACAGTCACTTTGGCTGAAAGCTTTGTAAGAACTATAAATCTATGGTGGAAGTAGAAGAGAAAAGTTACAGATAAGTTTGACAGTGGCATCTGCCAGGAAATGAAGGAAGCAGCAAGTGTAGGGAGAGAAGTTTGTTTCAATAGTTGGTAGATCCAAAGGGGCCTGAAGTCTAGGTAAGGTAGTAAGACAAGACTTCGATGAAGTCAGTTTTACAGCTTAAAAACTAAGCTGTAGAAGGAGCAAAGTGATCACTAAGGAAGAGGGATATGTTGCAATACATGCAGATAGTCAGAGGAGACAGTTGATGTGGTACCAAGTGGGGCCATGGCCTGACAGACATGGCAGGAGATGGACAGAAAAGTAGAATCCCAGTTGTTCTACCAGTAACATCACCCAGCATGCAAATAAGAGGAGGATTGGGGACTATAACAACTGTAGACAAAGGCACTTTTCCAGAGATGCTTTGAAATTATCTCAGATACACAGCTGACCTGGAGAGAATTCTGGAAAAGAAACATTTCAATATCTTCCACTGCCTAAATCTTACTGACAAGGCCTGGGGAGGGAGTCTCTCACAGGACTCTGAGTTGCAGTTTCTGGCCACAGTTTCTTCTAAGCAGAGTTCAGAGGGGCTTTGAGACTGAGCCTAGGCCTACAGGTACTGGAGGAAACTGCGACTCTAGGGCAGTCCATGGGCCTGGAGGTCAGTGCTGACTATGTGGAGGATTTAGCTGAGAAGCATAAAGAATAGCTCAGAATGGAGCATCTGCAGGAGGCTCCAGAGGGAGCAACAGCAGATAGTGTCTGAGGAACAGTCTTCAGCTGAGGAGGAGTTGGTGGTAGTAAGGGAGAATGCCCCCGGTTCATTAATCAAGGAAATGTGCACAAAATGGGTGGAACTGCAAAGTTTTGTAGAAAACTATCACCCTGACAAAGCTCCAACAAGCCGCAATGTTAATTTGTTCAAAGCCAAACAATGTCCCACTTGGAGGCTTCTTGAAACACAGGCAAAAAACATTACTGGATAGGTTTCTAGTGAAAATTAAACCTGGTGAGTCTCAAGCAGGGTTCAGTGGTGATGAGACAGAAAACAGAACCCCTGAATGGCAGCTTGCTGAAGTTTTTATGGAAGGGGATTATCCTTTCAAACAAGGACATCTCTCCTCCTCTCCACCACCCCTTTAGGCCATCAAAGTTATACAAACTTAAAATGTAAAACTGTATTGTTTGTTAGTGATCTTATACTGTTACCTACTATTTATTAACAAACTTATATGTATTGTTTACTAGTGAACCTATACTGTACTGTTTAAAAATGAAGTTATAAACTGTTTATTAGTGCATACTGCATAAAGGTGGCAACTCTACTGACTCATCTATCGCTCCATACCTTATCCTATCACCCCTCTCCAAGATTCTCAAAAAAATGCATCCACTCAACTTTTAAACCACCTCCTCACACACAATCTCCTCACTCCTACTCAGCATGGTTTTCGTCCCAACCATAGGGCAACTGCCCTCCTATCCTTTCACCCATACCAATGCAGAGGCCCTAGACAGTAATAAACTCATCTCCTGTCTCTTCATTGACCTTTCCAAGGCCTTTGATAGTCGCCTATCCACTTCTGCTATCAAAACTTGCTAATCTCAATCTATCTTCCTTCTTTGCCTGGTTCTCCAGCTAGTTAACCTGCAGACAGCAATCTTTTAAATGGCTCTCCTCCTTTCATACCTGTTCCAACAGGTGTACCCCCAAGGGTCCATCCTGGGTCCCCCCCTCCTGTTCAATGTCTTTACCAATGACCTCCACACACCCTGCCAACAATCCTCCCCTCATCTAATATGCAGACGATTCTACTCTCATCTCCATGTCTGACAACATTTCTGAACTCCACATTCGTACTCAACAGGTCTTCCTATCTACTGAACAATGGCTAACCAGTAACCTTCTCATCCTTAACCCTACAAAGACCAAACTCTTACTATTTCTTCCCTGCTCACTCTCCACAAATCCACCTTTACCATCACTTCCTCAAACAACACTATTACCAAACCTGAAGCTCACACTAAACTCTTGGGTGTAATCATAGACAATGAACTCAAAATCAATATGCATATACTTCAAAGTATAAAAAAAGACCAGAAACTAGGTTTACTTTACAGTAACAAAAAATTCTTAACACCAAAAGCAAGACTCTCCCTTGCCCAAGACTTTCTCCTACCCTCCCTCACTTATGCAGCCCGTGCTTACCAACTTTTAAACTACAACCTTAAATAAACTCCAGCAAACGTACCATAAGATAGCTAGATTTGTCACTAATGCCCCATATAATGCTCATAACTGCCTATCCTTAAATTCGCTCCATTGGCTTGAGTTTACTAAACTTCAAATGCTACATACCATTCTCTACAAATCTTCATCCTGCCCTGCTCTCACTACCTTCATCTCTAGCTATTCTCCTTCTCATACTCTCCGCTCCTCTAATCAATTACTACTACATACTTAAAAACAATAGGTAAGCTCCTCTATCAATATTCCATTACCCATGCTTGAAACTATCTTACATTCCCATCATTCATCCATCCCACTTTAAAGAAAAACTTAAATTCACCTACTTAACACGAAAATCTGTCCCTGCCAAGCCCCAACCTAAACTTTCACCACCCCTCCTTAATCCACCCGACATACAACTTGTATGCCTCTACCACATTCTATTCTCAGATGCCTTTTTCCTGATGGATTAAACTTTTCTTGTAAATATGTAAATACATTGTTACTTCTGTAAATGATTTACCTTTACACTGTATGTTTTCTGCATCACCATGTTATATGCTCCACTTGTATTTTTATTAATTAGATTAGATTAGTCTTTTCTTGTCATGTAAAGATCTTTTTTGGAAGCTGTGTGTTTAATGGAACTTTTCTCCTCGGGTCTCCACTGAAAAAGGGCCACAAACCCAGATGGACCACACTGGTTAACAAATGTCAATAAATAAATAAATAAATATTACTGAACGTATACTGTATTTAGTAAAATAAAAATCCATTAATGCATATAATGCCTTATAAAAAATGTGAATTTTACTGGGGGTCTGGAAAGGATTACTTCAATTTACATTATTCCTTATAGGAAAAATTTTTGGTACTCATTGTTTTTGCCACTCAATGTGCCTTCCGGAAAGAATTAACAAATAAGGTACCACCGTATAACCATTCTTGATACAAGAGCACACACGACAAACTTGCAAATTAGGGAAAGCTTACATCTTACAAAGAATACCACTTAAGAGTTAAGAGAAATTTAGCAGTGGCTTGCATTTTTTTCTTTCTGAGAAGGAAATAATGTTCAGAGGATTCATTAAGAACAGAATGTTCAAGGGAAATATTTTGATGCATATTATGTAAAGACTGCAAAAAGTTTAGCCCTTCTTGCTTCATGTACACTTGGATGATAGACCTGTAAATCATGACACAGTATAACCAGAGTTCTCAAATATATCTAGTTTGGAAGTACTCATCTCTTTTCGAACTTGATTAACGTTCTTTGCATTATGTACCCATTTTTGCAGGTAAGTTCTATTTTCAAGGGACATTTAAAACATTCAAATTACTCTCCCTCCTTGTCGCACTCAATTTTGAAGCTGCTAGTGAAGAGGAAATCCGACTACCAACACTTTAAACACCTTTATCATAAAAATGACATACTGCATGCATTTACCTCACTAACTCGTTAATGTTTACGGATTTATACAGGGTGTTTGATAAGAAGTTATGTACCTACCATAACGTTCCATGTTAGTTGTCTTCTCTCGCCTTCTTTCTTGCTTGATGGGTTCGGAGCCGATCCTCGGCTCCGACTCGGCACTTGCTAAGCTCGAGAGTCACTTTTACCAGCTCGAGGCAGCCCCATATCCCATGATGCAAGGCGGTAAGTACCCAGATCTCGTTTGATGACAAAGGGCAGTAGCACCAAGCATAAAATACTTCCCAAAGGAAGAAAGAAAGAAAGAAAGCCTACAGGATGTAAGAAAGACCAGGACTGAATGGTCTTCAGCATAATAACTCCTTAGAGAAACAAGGTCTGTCCAGGCTCGGGGGAAGGAGGGAGGGTCGCAAGAAAGAAGGCGAGAGAAGACAACTAACATGGAACGTTATGGTAGGTACATAACTTCTTAATGTTAAGTTGTCAATCTCGCCTTCATTCTTGCTTGATGGGACCGCGTCCCTAGCACCTCTATCCTGGGTGGCTCAATGGAACAGACTCTTGAGGACTGTAGAGCCAAAACTGGCTCTATCCCTGGAGGCCAAGTCCAATTTGTAATGGGAAACAAAAGTATGAGGAGTGGCCCAAGTGGCGCTGCACAAATAGTGTCTAAAGGAAGTCTAGCTTGAAAGGCTGTAGAAGTAGCTAAGCTCCTAGTTGAATGTGCTTTAGGTTTTGAGCACAGCTGTTTTCCCCTGAGCAGATAAATTTCAGAGATGACCGAAGAAAGCCATCTAGACAAGGTCACTTTAGAGACAGGAAGGCCTTTCTTGTTATCCGCATAGGAAACAAAAAGTTGATCAGATTTCCTAAATTTTTAGTTCTGTCCAAATAATATCTGAGTTGGCGGTGGACATCAAGATAATGTAGTTTTTGTTCGGCTCTGTCTGAATAGTTTGGGAAAAATACAGGGAGATCAATGGATTGATTCAAATTGGTCTTTGAGGCGACCTTAGGCAAAAAGGTCGGATTAGTTCTCAATGATACTCTGTCTTTGTGAAAGACCAAATAGGGGGGTCGAACCGATAGAGCATGAAGTTCAGACACCCTCCTGGCCGATGTAATGGCTACTAGGAATAAAGTTTTCCAAGAAAGAAATTTTATTAGGGAGCAAGAAACAGCTGGCTCGAAGGGGGGAAGAATCAAGGATGTCAGCACTAAATTTAGATCCCATTGAGGAGGAGGATTCCTGATTGGAGGCTTTAGCAGGAAAATTCCTTTCAAGAAGGCCCTACAAAGCCTATGGGACATAATATTGTGATCTGCAATCCCGACATGAAAGTTCGAGATAGCAGCCAATTGAACTCTGACTGTGGAAGAAGAGGAGCCTGCATGAAAAATCTCTGCTAAGAAGTCCAGGACTGCCTGAACAGGGGCAGTGAAAGGATCAATATTCTTGGCCTTAGCCCAATAAGAGAAACGTTTCCATTTGCTTGCATAAATCCTCCTGGTAGAGGATTTTAAAGAAGCTACTATGATGTCTCTAACAGGGTTAGAGATCAAAGGAAGCCTGGCTAAGGAAGGAAGTGGAGCAACCATGCTGTGAGGTTGAGAGAAGGGATCGACCGGTGCAGCTGACCGGATTGGTGAATCAGAAGATCTGGCACTGGGTCCAGATGCCACGGCTGCACCAAAAGGTGACTATGGAGGAACGGGAACCAAACTTGTCGAGGCCAGTAAGGAGCAATGAGAATCAATTTGGCTCTCAAAACGGTTGCTTTCTGGATAACTTGAGGGATCAGAGGAAATGGAGGAAAGGCATAAAGAAGTCCCTGGGGCCAATCCTGGGTCAGAGCGTCTCTGGGGGGATGGCCTGGAAGAGGAAGAGAGAGAAGAAGTCTGGGCATTTGCTGTTTTGGGGAGTAGCAAAAAGATCGCAACATGGACGACCCCATTCCAGAAAAATCTCTTCCGCTATAGATTGCTTGAGAGACCACTCGTGAGGCATGAGAATAGCTCTGCTCAATCTGTCCGCTACAATGTTGGTTTTCCCAGGGATATGCGTTGCTACCAGAAACCGATGAGAGGAGATTGCCCATTGCCATAGTCTGAGCGCTTCTCGACACAAGGGGTAGGACTTGGTTCCGCCCTGTTTGTTGATATACCAAACTACAGACATGTTGTCTGTGTGGACTGCAATTGTCCCTACGGGAAGAAAGTAGTTGAGGGCTTGCAACATTAAAAGCACTGCTCTCATCTCCAGGACATTTATGTGCAGGTGGTACTCGAACGGCTGCCACGCCCCATGAACCATCCTGCCCTGATAATGACCCCCACCCGATCAGGGAGGCATCCGTGGTGATAGTGGCTACCGGGATGGGGTACAAAGTGTCTGCCTTGGTGAACCTGGGAGATGTGATCCACCAAGCAAGATGATCTTTGCAAGTCTGTGTCACCAGAATCTGGTGACGCATTGGAAGTTGTTGGTACGACCACTGTGTGAACAGCATCCACTGAAGAAGGCGCATGTAGAAGCGAGCCAGGGAAGAAGAGTAATGGCCGCAGCCATGAGGCCTAATACCTTTAGAACCATTCTGGCCTGTACTTTCTTGTTGGCTAGAATGATCCTGACATGACTTTGAATGTCTGAAACTCTTTGATCTGTAAGGGTAGCTGACATCCGAACAGTGTTTAAGTTTCGCCTATGAAAGTAATAGACTGGCAGGGCGATAAGGATGACTTTTCGAAGTTGATCGAGATGCCCAAAAGAGTACAAAGCTTTATTGTGTAATCCCTGGCTTGAATAAGCTGATGCCTGGTGGTGGCTGAAAGGAGCCAGTCATCGAGATACGGAAACACCTGGAATCCTTGACGTCTCAGGTGAGCCGTGACCACTGCCATGCATTTGGTGAACACTCTGGGGGCTGTAGTGAGACCAAAGGGCAGGGCTCTGAACTGGAAATGACTGGACCCCAGCCGGCGGAGAAATCTCCTGGAGCGTCTGCGAAATTTTATGTGATAGTACGCATCCTGAAGATCTATTGAGCACATCCAGTTGTCCTTCTGTAAGAAGGGCAGAATTGACTGAAGAGTGACCATTCGAATCTTGTCTTCCTCACAGACTTGTTGAGTCTGCTGAGATCCAATATTGGTCTCCAGTCTCCCGTCTTTTGGGGACCAAAAAGAACCTTGAGTAGATTCCGGGCTCTGAATGGTCTGTTGTAACTGGCTGAATGGCTCTTTTTGCAGTAGTTTTGAGACTTCTAACTCTGCAATTTCCCTTAGACCGGTGGTACATCTGGAAGGGAATTTGAGGGGTAGAAAGGACTTTCCTCGAAAGGAATTATGTAACCCTTGGATATGATCGACTGTACCCATCTGTCTTGAGTGAGGGAGTGCCAGGCTTCTGGGTACAGTGATAATCTTCCCCGACTGCCTCCAAGGAGGGACAGCCGGGCAACATCTCAGGGATGCTGAAAGGGCTTGTCAGAGAGAGGCTCTCTGTTTCCCTGGTTTTTGGACCCCTCTGCCTCTAGAGCGGCCTGTTGTTGTTACCCCTCTGCCTCTAGGGGTAAACTGACCACGTGAATCGCGTGACTCCTTGGGATTTATGAACCACATTTTGCCACCTTTCTGTCCTTTGGGGTAAGGTCTAGAAGGGGTGGAAAACGGACTCCTACGGCAGAAAGAGTCTTGCCGTCCTGCTCACACCTGGTCAAAGTGTCGTTCACTTGAGGGCCAAACAAAGCTGACCCATCAAAGGGAGAATTTGTGAAGGACGCCTTAAAGGGATCTGCAAAGTCACATAGCCGCATCCAGGCTTGGCGCCTAAGAGCCACACCTGTACCTGCGGCCCTACTGCTCCATCAGCAGCATATGATATTAGCCGCATGGAGGAGTTTGCAATGGAATTAAGGGTTCCTAGCTGCGAAGCAATTTTTCCTGAGCCCCTGCAGCTGTAGGATCCTGTACAACATCACCTAGCTCCTTAAGGATATCCCTTTGGAGTCTGGTGAAGTGACATAGGTAATTCAGCGACGATAGCAAAGGTCGCTGAGGAAAACATCCACTTACCGTACCTATCCATGGTCCTAGAGTCCTTATTAGGAGGATGGACGGCACGGAAGGATCTGCAAGTTCCTTCTTGGTGGCAGCAGCCACCACCATGGCATCAGCGGGACACCCTTAGTGAGGAATTGCTTATCACACGGGCAGTAATAAATTTTGAAGGCCTCCTAGGGACTGGCTCTACAGAGTCAGGAGCAGCCCACGCCTTCGGGCAATAACCTGCATAAGGGGGTCGAAGGCGGAGACACCCAGGAGGTGGAGGGCCGAGATCCAAACGCCTCTAGGTATACTGACTTATCCTCAGAGGGATTATTGGTGGGCCAGTTTCCCCTCTGTCTAAGGAGTTCTAGGATGTCGGAGAAGGAGACATCCTCAGAGGGGGATCTTGGGGATCCCTCTGACTCATCTAAGTCAGTATCTGAAGTGATAGACTCGGGGGAGTCTACATGTTTCCTCTTACAGGTCCTCTTCCTAGGAGGATCTCCCGAAACATCAGGAGAATCCTCGGAAGAGGGGGATATTCCCAATGGGGAAACCTGAGGCAGAGGATCTCTGGGTCCTGTAGCAAGAGAAGTGGCAGAGATGTCAACAGGCACTATAGAGGGAGGAGCTAAGGGAACAGACTGCTGGCTGATACCAGTGGCCAGCACACTCTTCATCACCTCGAATGCTCCCTCCCAGGAAGGTCCGAGAGAACCCGTTCAAGAGCTAGGAACTCCAGGGACCACCGAAGGGAAGTCTCAGAGGCAGATGTCGGAGCAGAGCTCACCAAGGCCGAGGCTCCAAGGGGAAGAGCGGGTTCGGACAAGGGTCCGATGCCACTCACCCCCTCGGAGGAGACCATGGAAGCCCGGCCACCGAATCCCTCTAAGGAAGGTCTCGAGGAGATGAGTAGAGGCTGAAGGAACAGAAGGGGGTATCTGTCCCTCAGCCGTAGCAGTAACCATTCCCGAAGACTCCAACTCCAAGCTCTGGGGTAGAGTTGAAGGAGGAACTGCAATGGGGTGTGGACCAATAGTCGTCTGTTGAGACGGACTATGTAACATTTGGGCCAGTGCCTGTGACTTAAGTAATCTACTGACCACTCTCTAAATCATGGTCAGAAAGCCTGGATAACCTTGAAGATCGGCTCCGATGGCTCCGTTCCGAGAGGAGAGGTGAAGCCGGAGCCGAAGTATCGGCTCCAAGGAAGGAGACCTAGACCTCTTCCTCGAAGGAGCCATCGGAACCGATGAAACTATTGAACCTGTCGGAGCCGACAACTTATCGGAGCCGACAGGTAGCTTCGATGCATCGGCTCCAGCCGGAGCCGATACAGCCACAAAAGTAACGGTGTCGGAGCCGATCGGAGCCGACACCGATGCCTGAGCCACATGGTGGTTGGAACCGATCGGAGCAGACACCGAAGTGGTTGAACCAGAATCGGCACCGATAGCCATCGGTGCCGAAGGTTTAGTTAACCCAGAATCGGCTCCAGCCGGAGCCGATCTCGACTCTGAATGAGTCGGAGCCGAGGCCGCAGGCTTGGACACAGAAGCCTGGGCCTTGGAAGACTTAGAAGTCTTGGATGGAGCCGACTTAGCCGGAGAGCCCTCCGGCTTAAGAAGGCCCCTCAAAATCAGCTTGTTTCTTCTTTCCTGCAGGACTCTCTGGCTGAAAGAATGACATATAGCACAGGAGTCCTGCAGGTGAAGAGGCCCCAGACAGTACAGGCAAGAAGTGTGACCGTCTGTCAGAGACATTTTCTGACAGCACGAGTCACACTTCTTAAAGCCTGAGACCCTTTCTTTAGACATGGTGTAAACACACAGACACACACACCAGTCAAAGAAATTAAATTAAATATACCAAAAGGTATAACTAGTAAACACACACACACACCCTAACAGGGGGGGGGATGGGATGGGTGAAAGTCTGACTAAAAAAATAAGAGGAGACAGAGAATTTTCTGTCAGAAAAGGTTTAAAACTGATATAAAACTAACAATTAAGGGTTTTTTTGTTAAAAGGGGCTAAAATAGCAAAGTAGCAAATCACTTACCAGGAGCTGGTAAAAGGAGGACCTCATCAGCGAAGCGGCAAACGAGATCTGGGTACTTACCGCCTTGCATCATGGGATATGGGGCTGCCTCGAGCTGGTAAAAGTGACTCTCGAGCTTAGCAAGTGCCGAGTCGGAGCCGAGGATCGGCTCCGAACCCATCAAGCAAGAATGAAGGCGAGATTGACAACTTAACATGACATATTTTTGTACCCCCCCCCCATTATTCTCAGTTTTTTTTTTTTTTTTTTTACATGGGTTTAATAGTATTCCACAACCTTACTGGAAAAGAAAACTCCTCGCTGTTATTTAGTATTAAAAATTTATGCTAACTGGCTTTCCAGATTAATGGCTGGATGTACCTACTTGAGCCTTTGTATCTACTTTCAGTGTCTGTAGGTTAACAGGTATGAAGTTATGTGCTTATATTAACAAGAAACCAGGATTGGTAGGTCCATTTTCATCACCTTCAGGACTTAGTCCACCATCTAAAACTTTACCAGGCTACTGTCACTCTCGCCTTTTAGCCATAATGCCGAGCGATTAAGTACTCTACTCCAGATCTCTGTAAGCCCATGATAAGATAGAGACTGTAACATGCAACTTAACATTGGTTTTCTGCGTTTATAATAAACTTATTATGAAGCCAGCTAGATTAAGTACAGTTGTGTACACGTACCATGAATATAGATGTTCGAGTGTATTCACTGTTGCAGTCATCACATTCAGGTTATCTGCCTGCAGGTAGCCCTCAGCCAGCCTGAATACCAGAGTCTTCGGATTTCTGCATCGGATGCAGTCACTTCTTCCCTGCAGTCAGGTTTATAAAACATGCAGCCGACGCAATTACATCAGTTTCTTGCCCCAGATGTCAGGTGCCCCCACAATAGGAAGCAATTATATGGTATGGTACACCCCCATCAAAAAGCAAATACACAAGAAAAAATAAATATACCAAGAAGAAGGAAAGGTAGAGCCAAGAGAAGTGGGGGCTGGAGGGAGGGTAACCAGGACTGCAACACTGAATACACTCGAAGATCTACATTTAGGGTAAGTGTACACAACTGTACTATGTTCTTCGTGTTTCATTGTTGCAGTCATCACATTTGGGTTGATTCCCAAAGCTAAGGAAGGTAGGAGGAAGGTAAAGAGCATTAGGGCCAGCTATTAAGCCCTGCAAGACTGCAGTGGCAAATCCAGCTCTGGATTTAGAAAAGATAGGCATGTGGTAATACTTGGTGAAAGTATGTACAGAGCTCCAGGTAGCAGCTTCTAGGATGTCCCTGGTAGTGACTTCTCTGAGAAAAGCCGCAGAGGCAGATGCAGCCCTGGTGGAATGTGATCTTATCCCGTGTGGGGGGTAGGTTTTCCATGGTGCTTGTAGCAGAAATTAATGCGATGGGCTATCCATTTGGAGATGGTTTGCTTTGAAATGGCCTTCCCCTCTGCCCCTGCAGCAAAGCCAACTAGCAGCTGTTCGGATTTTCTGAGAGGCTTAGTCCTGTCCAAATAGAATCTAAGTTGTCTGTGCACGTCCAGAGAGTGCAGTATTCGTTCCCCTTTGTTTTGTGGATTAGGACAAAAAGTTGGCAAATGAATGGACTGATTTAGGGCCACACTAAACACCACCTTGGGCATAAAGGAAGGATTAGTCCTGAGGGAAACACTGTCCGCATGGAAGATAAAGAAGGGTTCCACTGCCATGAGGGCCTGTAATTCAAACACTCTTCTTGCTGAAGTGATGGCTAGAAGGAAGTCTGTTTTCCAAGAAAAGAATTTCAACTCTGCTGTTGCAGCTGGCTCAAAGGGGGGGGGGGGTGAGCTTTTCCAATACAAAGTTAAGATCCCAGGCTGGAGTGGGAGCTCTCCTGGGGGGGGGGGTCTTACATTTTTGGCCCCTCTAAGGAATTGTTTTAGCAAGGGGTGAGAGAAGAGGGGTGGTTCAGTATTATAATGTACTGAAATGTCAGAGGCATGAATTTTAAATTGACGAGAAGGATAGGCCCTTGTGGAGCATTTCTGTTAAGTACTCTAGAATATGTGGTAAGCTGGGCACAGTTGTGCCCATTCCCTGAGCCTGGCTCTAGGAACAGTATCTTTTCCACTCTTCAGCATAGGATTTTCTAGTACTAGGCCTCCTTACCTCCAGAATGACATTCAGCACCTGCTTACTGAGGGATGCTAGAGGAGAGCTCAAGAAATTAGCCAGGCTGCAAGGTTCAGGGTTTGAAGCGGAGGGTGCAGAATCCGGCCCGCCTGCTGGGACAGGTGCCATGGTTGTAGCAGTGTCATACTGCGCAAGAGGGGGTACCAGTGCTGGCATGGCCAGTCTGGTGCAATTAGTATTGTCCTTGGCTTGTCAGTCAGTATTGTCCTTGGCTTGTCCTGTTGGATCTTTAGTAGAACCTTCGAGAGGAGAGGCAGAGGGGGAAAGGCATAAACCGAGAGGCTTTCTCAGGTAAAAGACAGGGCATCCACTTTCCAAGCTAACTTAACTGTGAGGAGTTCTTGTGCAGAATTTGTTCAATTGGTAGTTCTGAGGGTAGGCAAACAGGTCTACCTCTGGAGTCCCCCATTTGTTCCTCAAGAGGTTGAATATTTTTGGGTTCTAGTTTCCATTCATGTGGGTCCATGAGACTTCTGCTTAAGTCGTCTGCCAGTGAATTTAGTTTGCTTGGCAGGAATTGTGCTTGTAGGTGTACTTGGTAGCTCAAGGCTGTGTTCCATAGAGCCATGGCTAGTCTGCCGAGTGGGTATGAGTGGATCCCCCCCCCTGCTGTTTATGTACCACATAACTGTGGTGTTGTCTGTCTTTACCAATAGTTGTCCTGGAAGAATACAGTCTTTGAAGGTGGTCAGAGCATTCTGTACAGCTAACATTTCTTTTTGATGGATATGCAGGTGCAGCTGTCTCGGGTTCCATTTGCCCTGAATGCACTGCCCTGCCATGTGAGCCCCCCCCCCCCCATGCATATTCTGATGAGTCTGTTAGGGTTTGGGCGGCAGGGGGTAGAGTGAAAGGGAGTCCCTTGTTGTGGTAGCAGGCCTCTGCCCATCAAAGGAACTCTGTTCTTCATACAAGGAATGATAGAAATAATTGTTTCCAGGTCCAGAGAATGCTGACACCATAGGCTTTTTAGATACCATTGGAGTTTCCTCATATGCAGTCTTGTATATGGAATTAGTAGAATTCAAGAGGCCATGAACCCCAGAGCTTGCAGTATTTTCCTTGAAGATAGCTGGGGTTTTTGTGGCCATAGTTTGAAGTAGGCTGTGAAACTTGTTTCTCCAGAGTGAGGAATGCCATCTGGAAGGTTGCATTTAAGCTTGCTCCCAGGAATACAATCTGTTGGCAGGGTACTAGGTGAGATTTCCTTTCGTTGATGGTATACCCCAGTGAGGTTAGAAGTTTCTTTACGAATGCCACGTGTTGTAATAGCAAGTCCTGGCTTTCTGCCTGAAATCAGACAATCGTCCAAGTATGGGTAAATTTGAATGCGTCTCTGTCTGCAAAATGCAATGGCTGGAGCTAGACACTTTGTGAACACCCTGGGCACAGTAGATAAGCCAAAGGGAACTGCAGAGAACTGAAAGTGCATGGAACTCACCCTGAAACGTAGGTATTGCCTGCAGGATCCTCTTATTGGGATGTGCAGGTAAGCTTCCTTTAAGTCTAGGATTGTCAGCCAGGCATCCTTGGCTAGCATAGGAATAAGCTGTTGAAGAGTTAGCAAAGGTGTTGAGAACAGAGAGGTCCAGGATAGGATGCCAGGAGTGGTCTTTTCTGGGTACCAGAAAAAGTCAAATAAAAACCTTGTCCCCTTTGTTCTGCTGGGAAAGGTTGAATAGCCCTGATACTGAGAAGAGAGAGAACCTGCTGTTGAGCCTCCGCCCATTGATTTAGGGGTAGGTCTGGCCAACCATTTGGGGTTGGTAGTGTATGGAAGTGGAATCTGTATCCTTGGGAAACTGTTCGAAACCCATTTATCCTGGGTAATGAGTTCCCAGTTTTTTGCATGCAGGGCGAGCTTTCCTCCTAAGGGCGCAGGTAGTTGAGCAGGGCTTGGAAGGGTTAAGGTTAAGTCATTGTGCCATTTTTCCATAGGGGGTGGCTTACTACTCCCTGCTTTGGAAGTGGGAGCCCCCCACTGCTTAGGTCTGTGTGTAGCCTGAGACTGTAGCCTATGTTGGTCTGCTGTTCCTGGGTTTGAACTGAGAAGACCTGGAAGGGACTGGAAAGGACCAGTTCTTTGAAGGCCAATGCCTACTGAATCTGGGAGGCTGTACTAGTAGGAAATCTTTAACAGTTTGCATAGATTTAGCTTTTTCCTCCATACTTTTGAGGACTTCTGCTTTGTTGCCAAAAAGATGGTCTTGGTTTAAGGGAGCATCCAGAAATAAGTAGCAGAAGGGTATACCTTCTTACCCAATCTGTCTAAGGCTCTAGAATCTCCATCAGAAGGGGTAGGATTTTTGGCAGCAGTAGCCTTAATGCCTTTTGGCCCTTGAGAAATGGTCTCTGGATCCGCAGAAGGATTCTTGAAGAGGAACTTGAGAGTCAGGTGCTCTGTGGTACCAGTCAGGTTTTCTGGGAGCTGGAGGTAAAGTGTCTGGGGTAAGGCTAGATTCCAAGAAAGCATCATCTACAATGTCCAGAACAGGAGGGATAGCTAAAGGCCTGTGTTGAGGCAGGAGTAAGAATTCCCTAAGTCTCTTTTTGGGCTCAGAGTAATCCTGGCTTTACCAGCAGAAATGCTCCCTAAGGGTATGCAAGGTTTCACCGAAAGAAAAATCTTCTGGAGGGGAAGCAGAGGGAATGGAATCCTCTGCATCAGAATCCTTGTAAGTAGATGAGGGTTAATCCTGGTAATCAGAAGGAGCAGAAAGAAAATCAGTTCTAGGTCTCAGAGGGGGAAGGCTGGCTTCCCCTAATTAAGGTAATAAGGTCTTCAGCCATTCTAAGCATTTGTTTTTGAGGCATATGGGCCTGAGCTTGCGGTTTGGTCATCGTTTTTCTAGGCGTAGTGTGAGTTTTTGGCCTGAGAAATTCAGAACTTCTGGATGGAAATGATGGCGTCGGTTTAATACGAATGTCTGTAGGCCTGAATACACCCTCAGAAGCCGGTGCCTGCACAGCCGCTCCGGACCCATCCAAGGTAGAGACATCCGCAGGTTCCATAGTCGAAGAAACATCTCGCAACATACCAGACTCCGAATGAGTCTCAATAGAGGCATGCAAATCTGTAATAGTGGGCATCAAGGGCTGCGAAAGCACCCAAGTACCGGCAGACTGGCAACTAGCTTAACGGAAGCGTCGTAGGCAGTTTTGGACCTATGCGGTCTGTCTCTGTCTTTATCTTTACATTTTTTCAGTAGATCGATAGTCGGATGGCTTAACGAAGCCATTTCAGAGTACTGAGATTGAGTACGAAAGTAACTGGCTGCAAAAATAGCCAAATGATGAATAGTTCGGGCCACTGAATAAGGCACAAAACCGACAGCGAGGGACGTCATAGTCTGGGCCTGAACAGGGGATGCAGTAAGAATGAAAATCTCTATGAGGAATTTGCTTTCCACAGGTAAGACAATTGTTAACTTTTACTGACATCGGCTGGAGCAAGAAAAAGGATCCTCAACGGGGTACTTACCTTTTTTGAAGACTTCGGGTCTGAAACTCAAAAACAAAAATTTCAAGAGATGGCCGACCGGTACTTGTGAACTGCTTCTGCTTCGGGCACTGCATGGCAAGAAAGACTGATGTAATGGCGTCGGCTGCATGTTTTATACCCCTGACAACCTGACGTTAGGGAAGAAGCGACAGCATCCAACGCAGAAATCCGAAGACTCTGGTATTCAGGCCAGCTGAGGGCTACCTGCAGGCAGATAACGCGAATTTGATGACTGCAACAGTGAAACACGAAGAATATCTGAGAAATGTTTGCTACCTGTACAATACTACTCAAAGATCATACAGGAATTATACCTAATAAACAAGAAAATACCTACATCTCCACTTGAATCCTTCTCTCACTAGTACACTACACACTGAAAACACCATTACCAATGCTCTACCACACTTTAAACTATGCTTGATGTTTCCCATCTAGTGGCTCCTGAAGCTAGAGAAGCTTTACACAAAAGTTTCCAAATCTTGAATATGGACTATCCTTGTTATGTTTAAAACCACCACACAGCAACTACAAGTAGCAGAAAAATAAAATAATGTGCTATGCCTTCCCAGCAGATGCAAGAATGCATCACTGCAAGTTTTTGGTACATACAACCTTATTTAAAAAAATAAATAAATATTTATCCTCTGCTACTGTTCCCTTTAGAAAGGATGAGTAATTTCCTTAACCTAGCTAACCCAAAATTCAAAAACAATATTTTGGCAGTCACCAGGATTAAAAAGCCTTACTATGTACAGTAAACTCTGTTAACCGGCACCATTGGGGATTGGTGGATACCAGATAATTATAGTTAAAGGTTGCTTGAGAGTTACTATTAAAAATACACCTCACTAATACTGTACCCTATACTATTTGTTTGGTTTGACTCATTCATCGGTTGGCGGAGAGGGAATTTATTCTTAAAACTCTGAAAAAACAGGGAATGTTTCTTCGGGGGAAAACAAAGTGCAACACATGAAAATTGTACTGCATTTCTTCAATTTTTTTTTCATGGTTGCTCGAGTTCCGATTAACAGAGTTTGCTGTATAAGCAATTCAGATTCTGTATCTCAGCTCAAAAAATACTTCCTTAGTTACACCCATCTGCTCATGCAACATTTTTGACAGAGTACTTTGTTAGAAATTTTTAAAGTCTGCCAATTCATTAGACTCACAAAATCATATGTTCCCAGGTACTTTTTTTCTTCCTGCTCACACCAACATTTGCCATCTCCCTGAGGAAAAATTCTTTGGAGTCTGCTTGGGGTATAAATATACTATGCAAACACTTAAGCAAAAAATGTAAATCTTCTACAGTTTGTTGCATATTTGGGAGACATGCATATGTCCTCCCACTGTTCTCTTGTGAACTGCTTATCCACTCTCCCTCCCCTATTTTTTCTAACCTCCTCTGATTGATTCATATTGTCATCTTTGTGAATGGCTGATGCATATGGGATAGGAAGAGAGACAGTGAAAGTCAAATACATTTTATGAAAAATCCTGTGTGAAATTAATTGTGAATTGATGGATGAAAGAAAAAATAAATGAAGAGTATGTGTTTGGATTAGTGATGAATACAATAATTCAAATCTGTATGTATGAAATGAAAAATATGTTGGGAAATGGAAAAGTAACCAATAATTTGTCTATTATATGCAGATGATCTGGTTATTTTAGGTCTTTATCTCTTCCCTGCAAAATCTTACAGCCCACTACCTATGCGCTCCCATTCTCACGAAGTCTACCAGTCCTTTTTTTCTCCTCAAACTACCTGATTAAGATGGGGCCGGTCAATGAACCCAAGGCATGTGTATGCTAGTGACATGGTCCATGTACTTCTCCACTCTTTGGACTAAGCCCCCTATTTCGCCATTGCCAGCCTTCACCAGTGATCACTCAAAGGCACATGCATAATCATCCACTCTCATTGGATGGACACGCCCATCCCTACCTTCTGCTTAGTCACCCAAGCCGCCAACTGAAACAGAGTCAGCTGGGCTGCAGTCAGGGATTTATCCCACACCACCACCAGAGCTACAAATGATCTGGTTATTGTGGGTTGGATAAGTGAAACTGTGGTACAAACTGAAAAAAAAAAAACATGGTTACAAAAAGATATGTTGCTGTTAAAATGAAAAGCAGGGTGTCTGGTGAAAAAAATGAATGGGATACATTATACTTGGAAAGAAATCAGCATATTACAAATGGAATTTGGAGAATATGAACATGTAATCCACCAGTGCAGAGAAACACTGGAAGAAATAAAAAGGTCTATTATCACGCTAGAACAGGTTTAACGTATCCTTTAATAAAAAATGTATATGAAAATAATGTACATTTTTAAGAAAATCATAATACTTGGGGAGGTACTCGTTTCCAATTAAAATTGAGAGTTTAGAGACATACTTTAGTTTTATTTGAGGGCCAAAACTGAATCCTGTAAGAAATGGAGGTATGAATTTGAAAAGACAGTATACCTAGCATTTATGTATTTTTTTGTCTAAAGAAGAAATTATAGTTGTGTACACTTACCATGAATGTAGATGTTAGAGTGTATTAACTGTTGCAGTCATCACATTTTGGTTATCCCCTGCCAGGGCAGCCCTCGGCCGGCCCGAATACCAGAGACATAGTATTTCTGCGTCGGTTGCTGTCGCTTGAGAACTGACATCAGGTAGTCAGTGGTATAAAGAAAGGCATCAGACACCATTACATCAGTTTTTTTTGCCCTAACCTGTCAGGAGCTCCCAAAGTAGGAGGCCCGCGTCTGGTGGTTAGGAATTCCTAGCTAGTATAGTCCAGATCCCTAGGCTTTACTGGTTTCAGGACTATTTTCGGTGTTCAGAGCTATCCAAACCTTGCTGTGGTAGAAGGAAGTCCTACTGCTTACCAATGGAAGTGGTGAGCGTTGTACTGCCTAACACTAAAGGAGTGGTTTCCAGCTCTGAAGTTGTAATTTTACTGGCCATTTTGGGCTGATTTCTATCCCTTTCAACTTTCTGGCTTAAAAACGGCTCTTGTACTTCACAAAAAAAGCACCTAAACAGGCAGCTCCAAGGGTCAACTTCCGTTGATTTCTCCTGTCCACATGGTGAATCTGGGCATACTGGGGCAATGCAGCAACTGCCTCATGTACACAAACAACCCTCTCCTCCTACCACCCAACACTACAAACTGTGAGAGATGCACTTACATAGCCAAACTGGAAGCAAAGCTCTCTCCAGCCAAGATTCTGCTAGACAGTCAAGAGGAGAAGGTGAACACCTGCACTACATCTCAAGCAACAAATAGCCCTTCAAAACCTACACCATCAACACCCACACATAGCAACAATAAACCCATATATGTGGAGGCCCTTAGCATTAACCTGCCCAAGCAACAAGGACCTCCCAAGCTTGAAATGCAAACAAACACCAGTCACAACCAAAGTGACACATAACTCACACCACCAGTGTGCCACCCAAAAACAGCCCCCAAGGCAAGACAACGTACCAAACACTTTAGTCATAGGTGACTCTATAGTCAGACACACTGATGTCCCACTCACCAGGCTGAGCAAGGAGAAAATTAGTCAGCTGCCTGTCGGGTGCCAGGATCCACCACATAACGCATGCACTCAAGTCACTTCATAATAAGTACAAATACGACTCTGTCATTGTCCATGTTGGAGTGAATGACGCGAGACGTACCTCCCTAGACTACATGGAAGAGCTCACGGATCGTGTGGCCCAGGCAGGTATGACCCTAGCCCTGAGTAGCATCCTGCCTTTGCCCAGAATGATACCACAGTAGAAGGACAAAATGACTGACTTCAACAACTGGCTAAGCTTCTGGTGTCATCCAAAGGGGATCCAGTATCAGTCTGCCTGGGACGACATGATCAACAAACCACAATGTTTTGCCAGAGATGATCTGCACCTGTCATCCCTGGGATTCAGGTTACTGGCTAAGGCTCTTCCCACCCCTATAGTGCCTTTTTTAGTCAAGGTTCAAAGGACAAAACTACCACCGTACAGATACAAGCATGCAAAATCTGGAGATAATGCTACTCAATGCTAGAAGTCTAAATTTCAAAATGTACTCTCTCCAGACAGCACCCCTGCAATACCAGGCTACAACTCTTACCACACTTTTTGCCCACCAAGCCAAGACCGAAACACTAAAGGTGGAGGAGTGTCCATATTCATACCTCCAGGCTAGTTGCCCAACACAATGCATCTGAAATTCTCCAGGTGCAACTAACAATAAGGTAAGATTGCAATCCAAATTGTAGCTTGTTACAGATCCCCCACCATGCCCAAAGATTCTCACTACACCTTTCTAAACATACTGCAAAATATTAATATACAACCAAACACCCTAATACTGGGTGATTTCAACTATCATGCCATTAACTGGGAAAACTACTCTGGTACCATCACCTTTTCCCAACGGTTCTTGGAATTCATAAAGTCCAATGCCCTGGATCAACTAATCCATTGTCCCACCAGGGCTCAAATATCCTAGACCTGGTCATTACCAACAGTGGTCACCCCCTCATTGGTCAGGTCTGACCATAAGCAAATCACCCTTGACATCCACATCTCACCCCCACCCCCAGTAAGGAAACCTCTGTAAAAAAACTTCAAGGCCAACTTCATGCTACTTAAGTCAGAAGTGACAAACTTCATGGCACCCATGTAGACGGGAGCTGAAAGTTCGACTGCTGAATTCTACACTAAGGCACTGTATGAGCACATCCACTCGTGCATGAATCGTGCCATCCCAAACAGAACCAATACGCTCTCCTCCAAAAAAAAGGAAGCCAATCTGGTGGTCCCCTGCCATAAACAAACTATTCAACAGAAGGAAGAAACTGTTGCAGAAGAGGAAAATCCCAGGATGCAAAAAACTCCCTTACCAGCCTCAGTAAGAAGCTGAGATCCCTCAAAAAATCCTCCAAAGCTAGTTATGAAAATAAAATTGCCAAAGATTCCAAAGACAACCACAAGGCATTCTATAGTTATGTCAAGAATCTAAATGGCAATGCTCAAATCTGCTCTGAGCTACAAAAGAATGGCATTAAATATACTGATCCCAAGGATATTGCCAATATCCTGGCAGATCAATTTAGTGCCAGCTTCACCCCTCTCTCACCCCCTAAAGGGCCCATCTTAATACAAAAAGATTGCCAAATTCCAGTAATCACAGCCACACAGGTAGAAAATGCACTCTCCAAAGCTAAGAAAGCATCCATGGGACCAGACGACATCCCGGGCTGTGTACTACATAAACTACCAAATGAACTGGCACCTCATCCAAGTGTCATGTTTAATCATAGCCTCACCTCAGGCTTCTTGCCCACTGAGTGGCGCACAGCTACAGTTATTCCACTCCACAAGGGGGGATCCACCTTGGATCCCGGGAACTACTGTCCCATCAGTCTGATGAGTCTGATCTGCAAGGGCATGGAACTTATAAACAAAGATATCGGCAACCTTCAAACACTGGACTCCACCCAGTTTGGGTTCGTGAAGGGCTAATCTCATCTCCTGAACCTGAGTGACTTCTTTGAATCAGTCTCCAGAGCTTTGGACGAGGGTAAGGTGGTCCACACAGCCTATCTGGACCTCGCCAAGGCATTCAACACCATCCCCCACTCTGGAATCACAAAAAAGTACAGTTTTGTACCTACCATAAATGTAGATATCCGATAGGTATGCATCTGCAGTCATAACATATGGGTTGTCCTGCCTCAGGCAGCCCTCGGTCGGCCGGATTCCAAAGTCTGGGTCTGGCCTCGGCTGATGTCGCACTTCACCCGACGTCATAGCTCCTGGGGTATAAAGGCATCAGCGACGCCATTTTCCTCAGTGTTTCTTGCCCCAGATGCCAGGTGCCCTCTAGGAATGCTAAATTTGGATAAATGCTGAAAATTCCAAACAGTAGCAAACAAAATATATATACACATATATACATACAAACAAATACACCATAACAGATTCCCCCAGCTAGCTGAAAGAGGGGTAAGCACCCTAGGAATACCACAGAGGGGAAGAAGGGTGGGTAATCCTGACTGCAGATGCATACCTATCGGACATCTACATTTATGGTAGGTACAAAACTGTACTATGTCCTTCAAGGATGCATCTGCAGTCATAACATATGGGTAGAATACCATAGCCAAACTGGGGGAGGAGGCACTAAGATAAAGATGGTGTAGTTAAGATCCCTTGTAAAACTGCAGTTGCAAAGCCTGCTCGGGATCTGGAGTATAAAGGAAAATTGTAATGCTTGGCAAATGTATGCACGGAGCTCCAAGTAGCAGCTTCTAAAATCTCATTGCTAGCGACTCCTCGGAGAAAAGCTGTAGTGGTGGCTGTAGCCCTTGTGGAGTGAGGCCTGATATTTTCAGGAGTTATCTTTCCATGAAAAGAGTAACAGAATGCAATGCAATTTCCTATCCATTTTGAAATTGTCTGTTTGGAAATTGCTTTTCCTTGCACTCCTGTTGCATATGCTACCAGAAGCTGGTCAGTTTTTCTGCTGGTCTTAGTTCTGTCCAGGTAGTAGCGCAGTTGTCTATGTACATCTAAGGTGTGTAGTAGCTTTTCCCCCCTGTTCTGTGGGTTAGGGAAGAACGTAGGTAAATGAATAGCTTGGTTCAAGGATACCCTGGATACCACCTTTGGCATGAAAGTAGGATTGGTTCTCAGAGACACTCTATCCTGGTGAAAGATAAGGAAAGGCTGTACTGCCATTAATGCCTGTAACTCGGATACCCTTCTTGCTGAAGTGATTGCTAGAAGGAAGGCAGTTTTCCAAGATAAGAACTGTAAGTCTGCTGATGCAGCTGGTTCAAAAGGGGAAGTGTTAATTTTCCAGCACAAAATTGAGATCCCATGCAGGCAGAGGTGGTTTCCTTGGAGGTTTTACATTTTGATCCCTCTTAGAAATTGTCTGAGGAGAGGTTGAGAGAAGATAGGAGGATCCATGTTGTACTCTGCTGAAATTGCTGAAGCATGAATCTTAATGGAAGAATAGGACAGGCCATTGTGGAACAGTTCTGCTAAGTATTCTAGGATGTGTGCTAGGTTTGCAAGCTGACATCTGTTCCCTTTGATGCACTCCAAATGAGGAATCTCTTCCATTTGGCTGAGTATGTTTTCCTTGTGGAGGGTCTGCGAGCCTCCAGGATAATGTCCTTGACCCTCTGAGATAAAGCAGGTTGGTTTTGTTTTATGCAATTTTCCAGGCAGTTAGCTGCAGCGTTTTCAAGTTTGGATGCAGGGTCTTGTAGTTGTTCTGTGTTAGAAGTAAAGGCCATAGAGGTAGAGGCCATGGGTTCGTCCGAGACATGCTTCTCAGTAGCGGATACCAATGTTGCCTTGGCCAGTCTGGAGCTATCAGAATTACGTTTGGCTGTTCCTCCCTGATCTTCAGTAGAACTTTGTACATCAATGGGAGAGGTGGGAAGGCATAAACTGTCAGGGCCTTCCAGCTGAAAGAAAGGGAGTCCACCCTCCAGGCTTGTGAGTGGTATTCTCTTGAGCAGAATTTCTTCAGTTGGTGGTTGAGTGGGGAGGCGAACAGGTCCATTTCTGGCATTCCCCATTTCTTTGTTATGGTTTTGAAGATATCTGGATGCAGCATCCATTCGTGAGCATCAGTGGTAGTTCTGCTTAATTTGTCTGCTAGTGAATTCTCTTTTCCTGGTACGAATCTGGCCTGCAGTTGAATGTTGAGATTCAGGCCTAGGTTCCACAGCTCCATTGCCATCCGGCATAAAGGGTAGGAATGCGTGCCTCCCTGTTTGTTGATGTACCACATGACTGTGGTATTGTCCGTCCTTATCAGCAGGTGTCCTTGCTGAAGGAATGATTTGAATGCCTCTATTGCGCACTTCACTGCCAGCATCTCCTTTAGATTTATGTGTAGATTCAGCTGGTCTTGGGACCATAGGCCTTGGATACACTTGTCTTCCATGTGTGCGCCCCAGCCTAGGTCTGAGGCGTCCGTGGTGATGGTCTGCTTTGGTTGTGGTTTGTGGAAAGGCAACCCTCTGTTGGTCTGGCAGGCCTGAGCCCACCACAGGAATTCCTTTTTCAGGCATGGGATGATTGGTATCATGGTTTCTAGACTGTGCCTGTGTTGAGACCATACATTTCTTAGGTACCATTGTAATTTCCTCATATGCAGTCTGGCATGTGGTATCAAGATTATGCAGGATGCCATGTAACCCAGGGCCTGCAGGACTTTCCTTGCAATAAGCTGAGTTTGTCTTGTCAATGCCGTGAAGTAGACTGGAAGTTGTTTTTCTTCTGTGAGAAAAGCCATCTGAGTTATTGTGTCCAGTTCTGCACCCAAAAATGTTATCCTTTGGGATGGCACTAGTCTTGACTTCTGTATGTTGACTGTGTATCCCAAAGCTTTCAGCAGTTGTATGACATAGGCCAACTCCTTTATTATTTTTGTCTTGTTGTCCACTTGTATTAGGCAGTCGTCCAGGTATGGGTAGATTTGAATTCCCTGAAGCCTGCAATGTGCAATTACTGATGCCAGGCATTTCGTGAATACTCTGGGCACAGTAGATAAGCCAAAGGGCAATGCTGAGAATTGATGATGCTCTGATCCTGCAAGAAATCTGAGGTGTCTTCTGCAATCTGGTCGTATAGGGACGTGCAGGTATGCCTCCTTGAGATCTAGAGTCACCAGCCAAGACTCCTTGCCCAACATGGGAAGAAGTTGCTGTAGGGTCAGCATCTTGAATTTTGGTACAATGAGATATGTGTTCAGTGCGGACAAGTCGAGAATAGGCCTCCATTGAGTTTCTTTTCTTGGTACAAGGAATAGTCTGGAGTAAAATCCTTGGCCTTGTTCCATAGATGGTACCTTTTCTATTGCTCTCATCCTTAGTAAGTTGTTGACTTGTTTTAGAGCCTCTGACTTCTGGCTTGGTGGAAGGTTTGGCATTCTTCTCTTTTTTGGTAAAGTGTGGAAGTGAAACCTGTAGCCTTTGTCTATTGTTTGCAAAGTCCATTTGTCTCCTGTAATGCAATGCCAGTTTTTTGAAAATAAAGCTAACTTTCCGCCCAAGGGTGCTTCCAATTGTTTCCTGGTAGGCGGAATCAGAGCCAAGTCATTGTGTCTGTCCTGTGGAAGTGGTTGCAGTCGCAGCTGTGGAGGCACTCCTCTGGTTGTCAGGTTGCCACTGACGGCCCCTGTAGGCACCCCTTGATTGACCTCTGCCTCTTGGGTGTCTATTTCTGCCTCTCTGTGTGCTGGTGGTGTCTGGAAAGGACCAATTCTTTGAAGGCCAATTTCTGCTGAACCTCGGACGTTGGACCTGCAGAAAATCCTTGACTGTTTGCACAGATTTTGCTTTTTCTTCCACTTTCTTTAGTACCTCCTGTGCAGGGGAGCCAAATAAACTTTGTTTCTCCATAGGGGCATCTAGGAGGATGGTCTGGCAAGGATTGCTCTTTTAGCCAGGCATGCCTTCGAATCACTGCTCCAGTCATAGCTGATCTAAATGAAGCCTCCAGTGCATCATAGCCACATTTTAAAAAATGATTACTGACCTGCTGAAAATTGTGTACCAACTCCTGAAGGGACTTACGGTCTAAAGGTTCAGGAGAGGAAAGCTTTTTATTCAGCTGATCTAATAAAAATTCCTGGTACTGTATCATGTGAAATTGACAGTTTAAAGCCCTGGCAGAAAGAGTAGCAGATGTATAAACTTTTTTACCCCATCTCTCTAATGCTCTTGATTCTCTTTCAGAGGGTAGGGGGTTTTTGGCAGAGGCAGCTGCAACACCCTTGGGGCCCTGAGAAATGGTTTCTGGGTCTGCAGCGTGGGCCTTGTACAAGTGGAAATGAGAATCCGGGACCCTGTAATATGTCAGGTTTGGCAGGGGCCGGGGGAAGAGAATCAGGGGCTGAACAGGCATCATTGTATGCATCATCAACAACTGATAGTACAGGTGGTATGGCTAGAGGCCTATGCTGTGGTAAGAAGTCCTTAGCCTTTTCCTAGAATCAGAAAAATCCTGACCCTGCCATTGGAAATGTTCCCTCATTGAATGTAGAGTTTCCCCAAATGAAAATTCTTCTGGGGGGGGGGCAGAAGGAATGGAGTCTTCTGCATCCGAACCCTCATAAGGTGAGTATGGCCCTTCCTGATGGTCTGATAAATCTGATCCATCCGAGGAATAGTCAGAGGAAAGATTTTCAGGGGGTTCAGTCCTAGGCCTTTTTTCAGGAGGGGGTTGTGAGGCCCTGTCTGGGTGAGGTTGGGATCCCCTGATCAAAGAAATAAGGTCCTCAGCGAGGCTGAGAATCTGAGAACTTGAGGAAGGTCTGTGAGGGGGAGCTTTTGTAGGTAAGGCCTTGGAAAGTTTAGCTGCTTTAGCCCTGGAGAAGGCCTTAATAGACATAGAAGTAGGAGGTCTAGCTGCCCCACGTGCAGGAGTAGAAATGTCCAACGGAATGGTGTCGGACAATTCTTGTGTGCCTGCTTCTTTGGTAGGAATTTCTGTAGCCGACTCAGCCGGGGCCTCTGAGGCCTCGGTCGGAGGCATGCGTGCGGCCGAAGGAAGAACCGAGGACTCTGTTTCAGCCGAAACCGAGACACTCGCGGTACGCATAACCGTGGTTTCAGCCGAAACCGCGGGCCGCGAGTGTCGGTCCTTTTCCTTGCGTTTTTTAGCTAAATGAGTAGTCGGAGTCTCCGACGGCATTTTATATGCAAAAGTGGGACCAAAAAACTCTTCTGCAAACTCCGACCGACGTCTAAGTGTCCGTCGGTTGAAGGAGGCACAGGCTAAATGTGGTCTGGGCCTAAGCAAGGAAGGCAGTAAGAGTGGAAATCCTTATGAGGTATTTGTTTCCCACAAGTTAAACAATTATTTACTTTTTCTGACATCGGCTGAGGCAAGAAAGAGTCCCCAACGGGGTACTTAGCTTTTTTAGAAGTCTTCGGTAGCTGAAATCTCTGGATCTGACCGACTGGCACTTGCGAACAGCTTCTACTTCGGGCACCGCACGGCAAGAAAGACTGAGGAAAATGGCGTTGGCTGATGCCTTTATACCCCAGGAGCTATGACGTCGGGTGAAGTGCGACATCAGTCGAGGCCAGACCCAGACTTTGGAATCCGGCCGACCGAGGGCTGCCTGAGGCAGGACAACCCATATGTTATGACTGCAGATGCATCCTTGAAGGACATCTTACTAAGCTGGGCATAAATCCCTACATCACTCTATGGGTTGCCAATTGGCTTACTGACAGAAGCCACACTGTAAAAGTAGCCAACTCCAAATCCAGCTCCAGACAAGTGACAAGTGGAGTACTTCAGGGTTCAGTCCTGTGACTACTCTTGTTTGGCATCTACTTCTCTGAAGTACAGGCCAACATTAAGGGACTCTAGCTAACAAAGTTCGCAGATGACTGCAAACTGGGAGCCATTACTGAATCCCCAAATTATGTGGATATTCTACAAAAGGGCCTTACAGAAATAGATGCTTGGTGCCAGAGCTATGGGCTCAAGCTTAATGCCAAGAAATGTATAGTTATCCCCTTTGGGAAAAAAACATGTACCCATGAATTACCACATAGGTGGCAGTATACTAACCACCAAAAGTGTGATGAGACTTACGGACACAGGTGGACAGTGGTCTCACCTTCGATAACCACATCGCCACAACAATCAGGAAATCCTTCTATGTAGCACACCTCATCACCAAGGGCTTTTCATCCAGAAAAAAGGTAGTCATTCTCCCACTGTACTCATCCTCATTAGACCCATTATACAGTACAACGCCCCGTTTGGTATGTACCTCACAAGACATCTGCAACAGCTGGAAAGGCCGCAGAAATACCTCACTAAAAGAATCACAGGCCTAAATCAGATGCCCTATGCTGACCATCTAAAAAAAACTCCAGCTATACTCTGTGGCATATCGTCTACTCAGAGGCAATCTCTGCTTAACATACAAGGCCATGTCAAACCCTGAGCTGTTGGACATGCTCCACTTAAAGAAATCCCAATCCCTCAGAGCCACATGCTCCAAGGATCTAAATCTTGTCGTCACAATGAACAAAACATGCTGGAGGGATAGGTTCCTGACCCAGAGACTCACCATACTCTGGAATAGACTGCCCATACATGTCAAGCAGAGCGCCTCCTTGGCTCTCTTCAAAAGGAACCTTGACAAGTGGATGGGAGATAGGAAATTCACCCCTGGGATCACGTTAGTTGCCCTGCTAGACAGGGGTCCAGGGAAGTAAATACTGTGGGAAGAAATAGCCAGGGAATTGTTTGGCTAAGCTTGTGTAGGCCCTAGGGCCGAAAGCCTAGTACAAACCTATGAACCTATAGAACCCCACCAGTGGAAAATAAATACCAATATGTCCCTTGTAAGGAAAGGAGAGCAACAAGGAAAAAAAGGAAGAAAAAGAGAAAGGGGGCTGGAGGGAGGGAAACCAGGACTGCAAGAGTGAACACACTCAAGACATCTACATTTATGGTAAGTGTACACAACTGTACCATGTTCTTCGTGTTTCACTGCTGCAGTCATCACATTTGGGTAGATTCTCAAAGCTGAGTAAAAGGGTGGAGGCAATCCAGGAAGCTAGGGGCTGGCTAGCATGCCCTGCAAGACTGCAGAGGCAAACCCTGCCCTGGATTTGGAGAAGAGAGGCAGGTGTTAATGCTTGGTAAAAGTATGAACAGATGTCCAGGTGGAAGCCTCCAGGATGTCCCTGGTGGGGACTCCTCTGAGGAAAACTGCAGAGGTTGAGTGCGTCTTGACCCACTTGGGGGGAGGCTTGCCATGCTGTTTGTAGCAGATATGGATGCCATGCTGTTTGTAGCAGATATGGATGCAGTGTACTATCCATTTGGAAATGGTTTGCTTAGAGATGGCTTTGCCTTCTGCCCATGAAGCAAAGCTAACCAGCAAGTGATCAGACTTTGAAGGGTTTAGTCCTGTCTAGATAGTATCTGAGCTGTCTGTGCACATCTAGAGAGAGTGAAGAATCCTTACCCCCTTGTTTTGGGTGTTAGGAAAGAAGGTAGGTAAATGGATGAATTGGTTGAGAGCCACACTGGACACCACCATGGGCATGAAGGATGGATTAGTTCTGAGGGTACCCTTTTTGCATGGAAGATGATCAAGGGTTCCACAGCTATGAGGGCTTGCAGCTCAGAGACTCTTCTGGCTGAAGTGATGACCAGTTGTCTTCCAGGAGAAAAATTTTAGCTCTGCAGAAGAAGCTGGTTCGAAAGGGGATAGGGTGAGCTTTTCCAAGACAAAGTTAAGATTCCAAGCTGGTGCTGGTGCCCTTCAGAGGGTCCCTCAAGTTGCTAGCCCCTCTAAGGAAATGTTTAATCAGAGTGTGTGAAAAAAGAGGCTGCTCAGAGGGAAAATGAGCAGAAATAGCAGAGGCATGAATTTTTATAGAGGAGAGAGAGAGACCACTGTTTAGTAGGTCAGCTAAGTAATCCAGGATGAGCGGGATGGAGGGCTGTGACGTACTGGTCCCCTTAGCCTGGATCCAGGTGCAGAACATTTATCTTCTGGTGCTAGGGCGTCTGGCTTCTCGGATAACATCCAGAACCTGTTTACTGAGGATGGCAGATTGGTCAGGGGTTAGGGTATAAGGGAAGGTTCCACAACAAGCTACCTCTGTAGTTGGAATCTGAGG